>NC_056741.1:1194095759-1194423080 GCF_019279795.1 Protopterus annectens
GTTTCCAATGTGTTGGCGCAAACTGTTGGGGTGGTGGCAACATTTAAAATGCACACATTCACCATCTGCAGACCTATCAAGACTGCAAAACAAAACACACACACACACAAGAATACGACTATGGTGCAACTGTTCTTGATCTGATAAGAGGTCACTGTATCATCAATCTGAACAGCAAATTACATCATTCTATACAATGATGTTTACCTACACCCCCCCCCCCCTTAATGGTTCTGGGTACTTACTACACCTATTAAAAAAGGGCAACAGTGTGAAACCAGAAAGACTGCTTAATCCTGAATGGGGACTGGCGCCTGCAGCAACCTGGGGGGGGGGCACACAAAGAGGCATATAGTCACAAAGACACACCCCTCCCCCATAGATAAGAACAACAGTGTCAGGTCTAAGAATCTCCCATTTCAAGTGTATCCGCAGTCCACGGAGGAGGGGCTTCACCTAATTGTAAAAAGCACTTTTCTGGTTAACCAGTGGGCATTTCCAAATGGACACGCGCTAAAGTTGCGTTTTCTACAGGACGGCGTGGGAAGACTCATTCAACCCACCCAAACATCTGGCTTAAACAAGTGTATTCCAAGAAACGTCATCACACTTTGTAACAGAAGTTAGCTGCCCTCAGAACCAAAACAACTGTATCCCAAGAAACGCATCAGCCTCTCAGTAACAGGAGTTAACTGCCCTCAGAACCAAAACAATTTTATCGCAGTACTACCCCAAGTACCACAAGTATTGTGTACTATAAGATTACACACATTAGATTTTCTCCTGAAACGTACCCAATAGTACCATCTGCAGCAACCTAATAGTACTATCTGCAGCAAGTGTTCCAGCACAGGAGCAAGCTAGCTGTATCACAAAAAAACTCCCAACACCGCTGCAAGCAAACTCCAAGAGGTACACTCCTGCCATAATTTTTATCTAACCATGTGAGTGATTTTTTTTTCCGGATCACCTCAGAAACTCCACTTTTAACATACGGAAGATTACCGTAACCGTGTACGCAACACTACACCTATATACTTTGTGGTTGAAAAAAAAACTGGTGAAAATAGTACGGATATTAGCTCCAAACTTCTATTTACATTGCTGCCGGTTTGGCCATCACGGTATTCCCCATTGCACGCTCCCTCCTGACAAATACGCAATCAACTCTAAGCGGCCTATCTAGAGACAACTGAAAAGGGAGACGTAAGGGACCTCTCATTCCTATGCATCAAGCCACTCAGGAACACCTGTTAATAATATGTGCAGGTCAGTATCCATTTAAATGAAGGTCAAGGTCACCGACTAGACACTACACTACAAAACACCCTCTTACTTGCCGTCTCGTCCAGGTATCATATGAAACACCTGAGTGGCAGCCACACCCAGCCATGGCGAACAGTTTCAGGTAGGTACAAACACAGGAAAACTGACCCTTTCCAAGGAGAAACCGAAGCTCCACTGGGACTGTAGAGCCAACCCCCCCCCCCCCCATGAGGCAGTTTAAGGTACACATTTAAATTATCTTGGATTAATTATGGCCAACGTGACGGGGGGGGGGTTGAAATGGCTCAAATATGCCAATCCAGGCACGAAAGGGTGACCCCGAGTAAGCATCCCTGACCATTCCCCTGTATCTGGACAAAAACATTTAAGACTTACCATTGTAAACACGACAGTACTGAATTTGCTCAAGTAAGCCTTTAACACTCAGATCGTCAAGTTAGAAACTAAGTGTCCCCATCCCTTTTTTGTATCCTCCCCAAGAAATCAACATACTTAAAATAAGTGTTGTCCGCTACTGCCCCCCCCCCCAAAAAAAAAAAAAAAAAAAAAACATTATAGTTACTTTGGCAACTTGTAGTTGGAACTAGTTCTAGTCCTTACCTTGTCCAAGATCGGTGATCAGAAGCAGGAAACAAAGCACCAGTGTTCTCCACATAACTACTCCCTTTCAGGATGAAACGCTAGCCTCCACACGAACAGTCCCTATATTCCACTAACGTGCAAAGCTTTGTTGTTACCCACGTCAGTCTTTCTCACGTTGCTCAAAATTAGGACGGTTGGCTTTATGTTAAACGGTCTCAATTCATTGCGTTATTCCAAAATGTTTACCCTCCACTTCTGGCTGCATCTGACAAACTCGACCTCTTGTCTTGGCTATATCACGGCCGCGTTTTCCACTTGGATTTTACTTTTTAAAGTCCTTATCAGTTACACATTTTCTAAGGAAAATTCAGCAATAGAAAAAAACTATTTACTCATATGTGCTGCTTTCTTCTTGTAAGAAGGTACTGACTCTCTCGATACTCTCTTTCTCCGCCTTCCTTACCCTCCAGCAAACTCTAAGTCCCTCCCAGCAACGGAGATAATTTCATTTCCCTGGTTTCGGTGTACATTCCTTGTCACTGTCCCGCCTCCTGACCCTATGAGGTTATGCATGTGTACTCCGGGAAGGCATGGAGTGTTGGCTTTGCCAGAATGAAATAAACAACAAGTTCGAAGACTGTTTTTTACCCAAAGTAAAACATTATTTACTGAGAAAAGAGTGTTTCTTCGTCTTAGCTGGACTTCGGACTTTTACTATTTAATAAGGTAAAGCTAATAAGAAACAACCTGACCTGGGTATTTACAAAGAACACATTCATTTGCCTCCTTTTTATAATACTATTCATAAATTGTAGAACAACTGCACTACTGTTTTTGTTGATTCCGCATACTGTTTGTGGTATTACTTTTATTTTAATTATCATGAATGTTTTTCTAGGACGACAAGGTATTCTGCATACATCTTAGTCCCAAAGTTTGCTGAGTGTCCAGATTTTTTCCAAGTATTTTAATTTGTGTCTCAAAATTTGCCACAAAACGATGACGGAGAAGTTCAGGGCTTCGTGTCCTCCAGAAAACGTATACTAAAGCAGGGCATGTTATTCTATAAACTCTATAAATTTATAAGAATAATATTTAAAGTTTGTACCTGCCCATCCATTATATTTTTCAGAATTCTTGCACTAAGTGGTTGAGTGGTATGCATACCTCTCAAGTGTACCTCATTACAAGGAACGTACCTCATTTGGGGTCTTAAAAAGTTCATGTTCCTCGAAGTTCCACATTGAAAGACTCCGTCACACATTCAGTGTTAGGAATTTTTTAAGTGAAACCCATTGTAAATAGAAATTACTCATATTAATTAACAATCTTCTTTATATTGTAAAAACAGCATATTTTAACCATCCTATGACCTTCCTAATTGAAGTTGTTAGCAAGCCATTGGTATGTGTTCCACATTTTGCCCATTTGTTCCACATTATGAGGGCTAGTGTTCCTCATTTTGGAGATGGAAGGTTGAGAGCTATGGTGGTATGGAGTGTTGGGGGGGGGGCTGCGTCCCCCAATATCGTGTTGAGACCCGAACTTGATGCTCTCGATAGTCCAAAAATAGTTGGGGTGAGAAACTGGCCAACGTGAAGAAGCTGTGCCCCCCCCCCCCCCTTCACCCCGCAAAAAAGCAAAATCGTGGTTAAATAAGACGCACACCAAAGTGTATTCCTGTTGGGATATACAGCGGATTGCTGCGTTACAGTCCGGTACGTCTTACTTACAAAAAACAGGGTCAAACCCAGAAGTTATCAGAGACACTTCAAATCTCAACAATATTAACTTGAAAAAGTCGATAGAATAAGAGAATATGAATTAACGGGCACTTTAAGACGTCTGCGTTATCGTTATTTATTAAGTGCAACTCACCACCTTTTTCTTCCCAGATCAGATTCTTCCTTTATATTTTGTGTTACATATTTCTCATTTAATAAGCGCACCACCACCAAGACGTATAGCCAACTTTTAGCGCTAAATATTTCAGTCGTTATTCCTGATCCCTGACGTTCTGTTACCTACATGTTGATGCAATTGTACATACCTCTCAACCCATTAGCACAATAAATTCGGAAAAAGCCTGAAATAATGCGGGACAGAAGCCCAAAAAATCGGGACAGATTTTAAACATTGCCATTATAAACGTAGGAAGTTGCTAGAATAATATTTCAGTTAGCATATATTTTTTGAAGCATGTGAAATCTGAAAGTCAAATATATGTCATTATTTAGTGACTTCGAGCCTTATCGAATTGCCAGAAAACCACACATTTTATGAGGAACAGACCAAAATTATGAAACAAATTTCTAGACATTCCGTGAAAATCTGGAGAGTTGGCAGGTATGGCACCGACCTTTCCAAAAAAGGAAAATCACACTGTTCTTTTTTAACTGTAATGTAGATTATGCATCAAGCGGTGGATAACGGGGAGGGACGGCAGTCCTCTTACATATATATTTTTAACTATGTGAGTTTTTTTCCCTGATTTGGGAGGGATTCTGCCCTTGCCATTCTGTTTTATAGTGATTATAGCCTAATATTTCGTCCTGGTGCAGTGTACTGTTTACATGAACTGCAGCAGTTTGCCGCTCTACTTTTGGTGTCCGTTAAAGGGCAGTGATCTATATTTTTATCATGCAAGTTATTTACAGGGTTACAGTATAATATATTATACAACAGTATACCTGTATGCTTTATAAATACACATTACAGTATTACTTGTTGTTGCTGTTGGGTCTTTCGGCTTTTTCTAATTAGACACTAAGTTCAACGCCCTCTCTTTTGCAGCAGGGGAAACGTCACACAAGGGGCGTGGTTTGCTGCTGCGCTTCTTTCTACGTCAGTCGTCAGGGAATATACCAAGTAGAGGGACTTCTCCAAGGTTCTACCCGTGCTTCTGCAGCGGGAGGGGGGCCGTGTATACTAAGTAGAGAGCCTTCTCCAAGGTTCTGCCCGTGCTTCTGAAGGGGGGGGGGTAGACAATTTAAGCGTTACTCCACCTCACTTAGAAAGTTAATAAAACAACACATTTTGCATTAACATGCATTTGCATTGCTGGTGTTCTATCACCTGGAAGGTTTTCTACATTAATTCAGGAAACTGCATCCACCTACATCCTCAAATATCTCCTCCACAGATTCAAATATACAAGAAATTTCTTCACCATTCTATTGGACAGATAACCCCCAAAGTTCAGATGACTTCCACTCATGGTCATCTTTATAGATCTTATGAAAATTTTGACACCACTAACCACTCTTTCCTCAGTATAACCCTACTTAGCAGCAACATCAAAAATATCCATACCCTTTCTTTTGGGGTTATCTTTTAGAGTGAAACTTGACTTTGCACAATCATCCAAAGCCCCTCTTCTCAAAGGTATCCCAAAGGTGTCCCCAAAGGCTCAGTCCTTTCACCTCTTCTATTTTACATATCCTTTCACAAACTGCCTCAGACCTTCCACAACTACCAGTCTTAATGTATGATGATGACATGGCCATCTATAAGTAAAACTCATCCTGGAATACAAGACAATTTTTATTCCAACAATACTTTACTGAATAGCTCATCTTCAAAAAAACTTCTCATTAATTCTAATAAAACCAAGGTAATACTTTTCCGTACCCACACAAAAAGTTGACATCATGTCCCTGGAGACTTGAGAAATCACATATATCAATAACATTCCCTTAGAAGCTTCCAACTCATCCAGGTACCTGGGCCTTTACATAGACAAGAACCTCAGCTTCTGAAAAAAAATGGAATTCATCAAACAGTTTTCCAGGAATAGAAAAAAAAAACCCTCACATCTTTATAGACCACTGCTAACAAAATATACTAATGTATTACTCTGATACCCAGGTGCAAACAGTATTGCTCTGTGCTTAAAAAGCATAACTAGCTCCTTCTCCATCAGAGTGGATAAACCTGGTCATTTGCATGTTATGTATAGCACCTTATTTTCCTTACAAGACAGCAAGGCTACATGTCTCTACGCCTGTGCATCACTGCTTGCTTCAGATGAAGTAGCTGTTGACGAAAACGTAAAAGGAACTGAATACACAGTGTTTTTTACTTGTGATTCGTTGGATTAAAGTGAAGTTTTGTCCTGCAGCCGAGTTCTTTGTGCCTTTTCTCGGTTAACAGTATACAGACTTGTCTTTAGCTTTGATTAATGGTTGAATAAGGACGTGATTAGCTCGTTGTTAAATCAGCTTTACTAAAAGACATTTTCTGTGCTGTGGGACAGAGCAAAATATAAGAAAAATCAGGTAAATTCAGCAAAACTAAACAGAAACCTACCTGATTTTCCTTATATGCTTGCTCTGTCTCTCTTAAATTCTATTTCTGTAATTGTTAAAAAAAAAAAAAAGGCAGCATCAGAGACTGTTTTCCACATTGATTCTCCTGCACTGATGTACTTGCTGTGCAAGCAGGAGAATGTAAGTCCCATATGCATGTGCATTACATTTTTTTTAATTTCTCCAAGTCTTTTGGGTTTCTAATACCATGACGGGAATGGACCCCATTCCTAAGTCAAAGTACGATTAAAGTTCATGAAATTAGTATTGTTTCAATCTTTGATGTCAGCCAGAAGTGCCCTTCTGAGCACCTGCAATGTGCCCATTAATGACACCTCCTGCAATTCATACAGAGTTACATGGATTGGTAACATATCTAAATACGATTGTAGATTCTTTTTTATAAGACCTGTTGCTCCTAGTACTATTGGAACTGTCTAAGTATCTTTCTTCCACCTTGTTCTTGTTTCTGTCTGCAGAGCCTGATATTTTATGACTTTGTGTCTCTCTGTACGCAAGACACTGTAGTCACTGGGTTTGACAATTTCAATGATCAATGCTACTCTTGCTTCTTTTCTTGAACCACTATATTTGGTTTTCTAGCGTCTATCTTTTGAACTGCTAGTAATAGGTGGTCCCATGTGATGTAAACTTCATAATTTTCTATGCTGCTTTTTGGCTTATGTTTCCAGTGTTTTTCAGCCACTTCAATACCATAATGTTTGTACAATTCCCAGTGCAACAATCTTGCTACATTGTTATGCCTTTCAGTATACAGTCCTTTTGCCATTAGTATGTTGCAACCTACAACAAGGTGTGCAACTGTTTCCAATTTGGTTTTACAAAGCCTACATTTGTCTGTTTCTCCCATATGTTCAACTGACTTTGTAAACCAACATGTACGTAGCCCACTATCTTGGGCTGCCAAACCTTTCATCTCTTGGTTTGAATTTGCCTCTCCTTAACCATTCCTGTGTTGTTTCCTGATTAACATGAGGCTCTTCTGGAAGTTTTCTATACTTGCAACTATATTTATGCTTTTTCCACATTTCTTGCCTTCTCATCTGGTCCTTCACCTTATATTCTTTCTTTTATTTTTTGGCACATTCAGTTGCTGCCTGATTTTTATCCACTTCTGGTTTGATTTCCATTCCTACTTGACAAAAATATGCTTCTGCTAAATTAAGCAGAGAAGTCATTTTAGATTTATTCCCCCCATGTTTCAAAACTTTCACTATATTTGGGTCTTGTGAGGTCAGCAGATATAGGTTCATAGGTTCATAGGTTGATACTAGGCTATCTGCCCTAGGGCATTTATAAGCCTAGCCAGAGTGTGTTTGGCTTTCGCCACCCTTTTAGATTAGTTGACTGTACCTCTGTATAGTAGGTCACAGAAGATAGCACTTTTTAAGGTTAGTTTACTGTGCCTCTGTCTAGTAGGGACATAGAAGTGATCCCAGGGATAAACCTACACTCACCCATCCACTCGTCAAGATTTCTCTTGAAGAGGGTCACTGAGGGGCTCTGCCTAACATGGATTGGGATTTTGTTCCAGAGTGAGGGGAGACTCTGGGATATGAATCTGTCCCTCCAGCATGTCCTATTTATTTCTGTGCTGAGGTTTAAGTCCCTGGAGCGTGTAGCTCTAAGGGATTTGGATTTCCTGAGGTGGAGAATGTCCATTAATTCTGGGTTGGACATGGCTTTATATGTCAGGCACAGATTGCCTCTGAGTAGGCGGTAAGCAACTAAGTAGAGCTGGAGTTTCTTTAGCCTAACTGCGTAGGGCATCTGTTTGAGTCCCTTGATCCTCTTGGTGAGGTACTTTTGGGGTCCTTCCAGTTGCTTCAGGTGTCGGGTAAGGTACATCCCAAATGAGGCATTGTATTCAATTATGGGCCTGATGAGTGATGAGTAGAGGGGCACAATGATCTCTCTTGACCTAGATGTGAACCCTTTCGTGATAAGTTGGGCTATATAGAAGGTCTTTCTAACCACTTTGGCAACATGATTGCCAAAGGAGAGATTGCTATCTACTTGGGTCCCCAAATCCCTAATTACTTATTGGATTACAACCTATGTGGTAATTTGTGGGCACTTTGTTTTTCCCAAAGGGGATGACTATGCACTTTTTGGCATTTAGCTTTAGGCCATGGCTTTGGCACTAGTTATGCGTCTCTGTGAGACCCTTTTGGAGGATGCTTGTGTCAGTCGGCGAGTTGATTATGGCACCCAGTTTGCAGTCATCTACGAACATGGTCAGCCATAGTCCTTCCATGTTAGCCTGTACCTCAGAGAAATATATACCGAACAAGAGAGGTCCCAGGACTGAGCCTTGTGGGATGCCACTTGTAACTGGTTTAGAGTCTGACATGGCACCTGCAATTCTGACCATGTGGGTTCTATCCCTGTGCCAGTTTGCAACCCATCTTGTGACATAGGGGTTGATATTTAAGCTGGTGAGCTTATTTATGATGCCTGAGTGGGGTATTGTGTTGAAGGCTTTTGCGAGGTCCAGGTAGGCTGTGTGGACTACCTTCCCTTCGTCTATGGCCTTGGTGACTGTTTCAAAGAAGCCGACCAGGTTCAGGAGGCAAGATCTGCCCTTAACAAAGCCGAATTGGGTAGGATCCAGTGTTTGGAGGTTCCCAATGTCTTTGTTTATGAGTTCCAGTTGTGGCACCACCTTTGTGGAGTGGGATCACTGTTGCTGTACGCCATTCCTTGGGTACATATCCTGTAGTAAGGCTGAGATTGAACAGTGACTTTATGTGAGGGTTCAGTTCTCCCATGATTGCAGATCTATACATATAATCAATTTCAAGGAGGCCCATCCCTCCTTCAGAACGGGGAATATATAATCTTGGTATGCACTGATTTTTATAAATCATTTGGTGGGCATGAAGCATCTTTCTTGTTTTTCTGTCTAGTCTATCCAACATGTTTTGGGACCAGTCATTCACCCCAAAACTGTAAGTTAGGACAGGAAGAGCAAATTGGTTTATAGCTTGAATTTTGTTCCTAGATGTCAGTGCTGTTTTCCGGATTAATTTAAGTCTTCTGAAATATTCCTTACTAAGTTTTATTCACATTTGTTTGTGTTTTATTGTTGATCCTTCATCAATTCCCAAGTATTTATACACTCCTCTTGCTCAAGTTCTTTAATATCACATTCTTGTCCCAAACTGATGTTTCCCTGATGTTGCAGTTTTCCTGCTTTAAAGGTTGCTTTTGCACATTTATTAAGACCAAATGGCATTCTTATATCATCTGAAAAAGTTTTGACAACTTGCAATTGTGTTTTCAGTTCCTCATCTGATGAGCTATGCAGTTTTAAATCATCAACAAAGAGAAGATGAGAAGTCTTTACACTTTGTTGTTTTCTAGGAGCCAAATTATAGCCATGGCCTAACCTGTTAAGTAGACAGCTTAATGGGCTAATGGCAAGGCAGAATAGCAGCAGTGACAGAGAGTCACCTTGGAATATCCACCCTTGATTTTTTATCCTTGGGATAATAATTTGTCCTTTATCATGGCTTAATTGCAAAGTGGCCTGCCACTGTTTCATGGTCACTGTAATGTAGTTGATCAGTGTAGGGTGTATCTTATACATTGTTAAGCACTCTTTTATCCATGAATGTGGGATACTATCAAATGCTTTTTTGTAGTCAATCAATGATATTCTTGGATTCTTCCTCTTTTTACAGTTCTCCACTATGACTTTATTTAACAACAAATGATCCTTTGTTCCATATGACTTTTTTATTGCCCTTTTGTTCTACTGCCATAATTGACTTTTCTTCTAAATGACTATTAACTCTGTTACCATCATTTCTCATGTATAGTTTATACGTCGTCGGAAGGCAAGTTATTGGTCTATAATTTTTAGGGTAGTTTGCGGGTTCACTGTTAAGAAGGAACATTGTTTTTCCTGTTGTAACCAGGTTGATGTCTGTTTGGGGTGTCCATGTAAGTAGTTCTTACTCATGGCTAAATCTTCGTGCAAAGATGTTAACACTTTCAGCCAAAAATTAGGTACTGCATCTGGGCCTGGGGTTTTCCAATTAGAGGTTTTTCTTAACTTTATTCCAATCTCTCTGGTTGTTACTTCATCCTATTTCATATCCTGTATCTTTGAACCTCTTATTCTTTCTTTAACTTCTTTTATCCATTTAGCATATTTGTTATGTTCCACAGGATCTTCATAGATACTTCTCCAAAATGTATCTATTTCTTCTTTTTTGGGTGGTCTTTCAATTCCTTTTACCTTATTTCCCAATTCTGTATAAAACCTTTTGGATCATCAATAAATTGCTTATTTTGTACTTTTCCTTTATATATATTTTTGTATCTTCTAAGTCTTTCCGCCTGTGCTGAAAGTTTTAGTTTATTTGCAATAGTGCATGGTAGATCCTGGTCTGTTCTAATACTGTGCATTGCTTTTATCACGTCTATTTTTCTTAGTATTTTTGTTGATCTATTCCCTCTTCTATAGTCTTCTAACAGTGAAGACTAACTGCTTTATAGTTTTCTCTATTCGATATTTCCATGACAATATTTGATTTCTCCCCTTCCTTTCCCTCACTACCCAGTGTTTTTGTGGTAGAAGTTTATCAGTTATTAATTTAGCTGCACAGTAATATATCCTGTTTACTTCTATTATATCACATGGGTCTCTATGAACAGTCCTAATTACTGTGTTCATTTGTTTTATCAAACTTCTGGCTTTTTGGGTTTTATTAACCTTCTGCAGTCTATTTCTTTCATTGATCTTGATATATCTGTCTATGTCTATTAAATCAAGCAACTCTTCTCTTAGCTCATTTTCTTCCAAACTAAGGGCACATCCCTTGTTTTCCAATTCATGTGGGCATTCTGTAGAAGATTCTATAGCATCTTTTTGTGGTACATTCTCTTCAACTTCATCCCGTGCCATCCATTGCTCTATCATATGGGAACTCACTGGCCTATCATTCCTCAACAATGACTGCATCAGAGTTTCCACAGTTTCATAGGTTCATAGGTTGGTACTAGGCTATCGGCCCTAGGACCTGTACAAGCCTAGCCATAACAATTCCCTGGATATTTCTTCCCACAGTATTTACTTCCCTGGACCCCTGTCTAGCAGGGTGATTGGCATGATTCCCATGGTGAATTTCCTATCTCCCATCCAATCATCAAGGTTCCTTTTGAAGAGGGCCAAGGAGGCGCTGTACTTGACATGTATGGGCAATCTATTCCAGGGTATGGGGAGTCTCTGGGTCAGGAACCTATCCCTCCAGCATGTTTTGTTCATTGTGATGACAAAGTTTAGATCCTTGGAGCGTGTGGCTCTGAGGGATTGGGATTTAAGTGGAGCATATCCAACAGCTCAGGGTTTGGCATGGCCTTGTATGTTAAGCAGAGATCGCCTCTGAGTAGATGATATGCCACAGAGTATAGCTGGAGTTTTTTTAGACGGTCAGCATATGGCATCTGCTTTAGGCCTGTGATTCTTTTAGTGAGGTATTTCTGCGGCCTTTCCAGCTGCTGCAGATGTCTTGTGAGGTACATACCAAATGGGGCATTATACTCTATAATGAGTCTAATGAGGGATGAGTACAGTGGGACAATGACCTCCTTTTTCCTGGATGAAAATCCCTTAGTGATGAAATGTGCCACATAGGATTTTCTGACTGTTGTGGCGATGTGGTTATTGAAGGTGAGAGCACTGTCCACCTGTGTCCCTAAGTCTCTCATCAAACTTTTGGTGTTTAGTATATGGCCACCTATGTGGTAATTCATGGGTACATGTTTTTTCCCAAAGGGGATGACTATACATTTCTTGGCATTAAGCTTGAGCACATGGCTCTGGCTCCAAGCATCTGTTTCTGTAAGGCCCTTTTGTAGAATATCTACATCATTTGGGGATTCAGTAATGGCTTCCAGTTTGCAGTCATCTGCAAACTTTGTTAGCCAGAGTCCCTTAGTGTTGGCCTGTACTTCAGAGAAGTAGATACCAAACAAGAGCGGTCCCAGGACGGAACCCTGAAGTACTCCACTTGTCACTTGTCTGGAGCTGGATTTGGAGTCAGCTACTTTTACAGTCTGGGTTCTGTCAGTAAGCCAGTTGGCAACCCATCGAGTGACGTAGGGATGTATGCCCAGCTTACTAAGTTTATCTATGATTCTAGAGTGGGGGATGGTGTTGAAGGTCTTGGAGAGGACCAGATAGGCTGTGTGGACCGCCTTACCCTCATCCACAGCTCTGGAGACTGATTCAAAGAAGTCATTCAGGTTCAGGAGACAAGATCGGCCCTTCATGAACCCAAACTGGGTGGGGTCCAGTGTTTGAAAGTTGCCAATGTCTTTGTTTATAAGTTCCTTGATAATGCGTTCCATGCCCTTGCAGATCAGGCTCGTCAGACTGCTGGGACGGTAGTTCCCAGGATCCAAGGTGGATCCCCCCTTGTGGAGTGGGATAACTGTAGCTGTGCGCCACTCAGTGGGCACGAAGCCTGAGGTGAGGCTATGATTAAACATGACACTTAGGTAAAGTGCCAGTTAATTTTGTAGTTCATGTAGTACACAGCCCAGGATGTCATCTGGTCCCATGGATGCTGTATTCTTAGCTTTGGAGAGTGCAGTTTCTACCTGTGTGGCCATGATTACTGGAATTTGGCAATTTTTTGGTATTGAGATGGGCCCTTCAGGGGGTGAGGGGGAGGGAGTTGGCACTAAATCGATCTTCCAGGATATTGGCAATATCCTTGGGATCAGTATATTTAATGCCATTCTGTTGTAGCTCAGAGAAGATCTGAACATTGCCATTTAAATTCTTGACATAACTATAGAATGCCTTGTGGTTGTTTTTGGAATCTTTGGCAATTTTATTTTCCTAACTAGCTTTTGAGGATTTTATGAGGGACCTCAGCTTCTTACTGAGGCTGGTAAGGGAGTTTTTTACATCCTGGGATTTTCCTCTTTTCTGTAACAGTTTCTTACTTCTGTTGTATAGTTTGTTTATGGCAGGGGACTACCAGTTTGGCTTCCTTTTTTTGGAGGAGAGCATCTTGGTTCTATTTGGGATGGCAAGATTCATGCACAAGTGGATGTGCTCGTACAGTGCCTTAGTGTAGGATTCAGCAGTCAAACTTTCAGATCCCGTCTGCATGGGTGTCATGAAGTTTGTCAGTTCTGACGTGAGTAGCATGAGGTTGGTTTCGGAGAAGTTTTTTATGGAGGTCTCTTACTGGGGGGTGAGGGTGGGATGTGGATGTCAAGGGTGATTTGCTTATGGTCAGACCTGATCATGAGGGGGTGACCACTGGTGTGGATCATCTATCTCCCATGTTGGTAATGATCAGGTCTAGGATATTGGAGCCCCTGGTGGGACAATGGATTAGTTAATCCAGGGTGCTGGAATTCATGAATTCCAAGAACCGTTGGGAAAAGGTGTTGGTACCCGAGTAGTTTTCCCAGTTAATGGCAGGGTAGTTGAAATCACCCAGTATTAGGGTGTTTGGTTGTATCTTAATATTTTCCAGTATGTTTAGAAAGGTGTAGTGAGAATCTTGGGGCATGGTGGGGGATCTGTAGCAAGCTACAATTTGGATTGCAGTCTTACCTAGTGTTAGTTGCACCTGGAGAATTTCAGATGCATTGTGTTGAGCAACTAGCCTGGAGGTGTGAATATCCTTGGTGAATATGGATACACCTCCACCTTTAGTGTTCGGGTCTTGGTTTGGTGGCTGAAAAGTGTGGTAAGAGTTGTAGCCTGGTATTGCAGGGTTGCTCTCTGGAGCCTTAAACCAAGTCTCAGTTACTGCACATATATCGATGTTCGCCATTTTTAGGAGTGCCTCGAGAGAGTGCATTTTGAGGTTTAGACGTCTAGCATTGAGTAGCATTATCTTCAGATTTTGCACGCTTGTATCTGTTACAGTGGTGGTTTTGTCCTTTGAATCTTGCTTAAAAAAGGCATAATAGGGGTGGCAAGAGCTTCAGCCAGTAACCCGAATCCTAGGGGTGACAGGTGCAGACCAACTCTGGCAAAGCATCATGGTTTGTCGATCATGTCTTCCCAGGCTGACAGATACTGGATCCCCTTTGAATGACACCAGAAGCTTAGCCAATTGTTGAAGTCAGTCATTTTGTCCTTATACTGTGGTATCATTCTGGGTGAAGGCAGGATGCTTCTCAGGGCTTGGGTCATACCTACCTGGGCCTCATGATCCGAGAGGTCTTCCATGTCTCTTTTCATGTAGTCCAGGGAGGTACGTCTCAAGTCATTCACTCCAACATGGACAATGACAGAGTTGTATTTGTACTTGTTGTGGAGTGACTTGAGTGCATGCATTATGTGATAGATCCTAGCACCCAACAGGCAGCTGACTCTAATTTTCTCCTTGTTCAGCCTGGTGTGTGGGACATCAGTATAGAGTCACCTATGACTAAAGTGTTGGGTACATTGTCTTGCCTTAAGAGTGTTGTTGGGTGGTACACTGATGTTGTGAGCTATGTGTCACTTTGGTTGTGACTGGTGTTTGTTTCCATTTCAGCTTCAGAAGTCCTTGTTGCTTGGACAGGTTAATGGTAAGGGCCTCCACATATGTGGGTTTAGTGTTGCTATGTGTGGGTGTTGATGGTGTGGGTTTTGAAGGGCTATGTGTTGCTTGAGTTGTAGTGCAGGTGTTAACCTTCTCCTCTTGACTGTCTAGCACAATCTTGGCTGGAGAGAGCTTTGCTTCCAGTTTGGCTATGTACGTGCATCTCTCACAGGTTGTAGTGTTGGGTAGTAGGAGGAAATGATTGTCTGTGTACATGAAGCAGTTGCTGCATTGCTCCAGTATGCCCAAATTCACCAGGTGGACAGGAGGAATCGCTGGAAGCTGACCCTTGGACATGCCTGTTTAGGTGCTTTTTTGTAAAGTACAAGAGCTGTTTTCCCTTACCTTTGCAAGGTACTTTGCATTTATAGGCTGTTTAGTGTCTATGATTAATTTATCCTTATTGACAAGGAGAGTTGAGTGCTTGTATCAGTTTCAGGCTTCCTAGTGCTTTCCAGCAGGTTCTAGAGCAAGTGCTAGTCACAGGGTTCATATTTTAGTGCTACTACTGAGAAACCACTTAGTTCTAAGGGAAAATTTGAAGAGCAGACTTTTTGGCACCTGGAATACTTTAACCGTAGCCCCACAGTGCTACATGATGCGAATAATGCGCAAACACACACGTTTTTAAGCCAGAAAGTTGAAAGGGATACAAATCAGGCCAAAAAGGCTAATACAATTACAATTTCAGAGCTGGAAACCACTCCTCTAGTGTTAGATAGGCAGTACAATGCTTACCTCTCCCACTGGTAAGCAGTAGGACTTCCCTCTACCACAGCAAGGTCTGGATAGCTCTGAACACAGAAAATAAAGTCCTGAGATGAGCAAAGCCTGGGATCCGGACTATACTGGCTAGGAAAGGTGGGAAAAGAGCAAACAAGATAGTATTTTTTTTTTTTTTGGTTAAAAGAGGCTAAATAATGCAATAATACAGTAAATAAACACAGAAAAGGCTAACGCACTTGAGTGTGTAGTCCTAAACAGTAAATGCAATTAAAACTCTACAAAATTAGCAATTTAAAATGTTTTAAATGAAGCAAGGCAAGTGCACAACTGAAAAAACGATTTAAGAGGCAGTAATACAATAGAATAAGTAGCTAGTCTACATATACAGAGAAGTCTATATATACAGAAAAGCAGCTAAAACACACTTAAACAATTCAGATGCAGTGCAACCTAGAGCACTGGTGTAGCAATATTAAGGCAAATATTTATTTATTTATTTATTTAACATTTGTTAACTGGGAAAGTCCGACTTGGAACAAAGCCAATTTTCAGCCGAGGCCCGGGGAGAAATGCTCCAGACGCATGTTTTTGTAATGTGAGAGGAAACCGGAGCACCTGGAGGAAACCTACACAAATGCAGGCAGGACATGCAGACTCCACAGAGAAGGCACACCAGCAGAGAATCGAACCAGAAAACCTCTTGCTGTGAGGCAATAATGCTACCGCTGCACCACTGCACTGTCCAATACAATTTTAATAAATGCACTAAAATATACTCTATATTTCCAAAATGTTTGAGAAGCACAGTCAGAATACAAGGAGATTCAGGCAATTTTTTTTTGAAGAAAGGGAGAAAGGAGGAACAGAAGGCCTTCTCATATGTTCTCTCTGTATTAGGTAGAATGAGCTAATGACACTAGACTGGGAGGAGTGTCCCAGATCAAATTTACAGTAAGGGTGGGCAACTGCAAAACTACCAAATATAACAACAATACACCAACAGGGAGGAGGGGTGGGGACCAATACTAAAACTATTAGCCTACACTCTTTTAGACAGTAAACACTGCATAAATCTTTATGACAGCAGTGAGCCACAAAATGAAAGTTTTTAAACAGATAAAGGAGCAAGAAGACTCTACAGAATGCTTTTAACTGCAATCAAATCAGTTACCCATGCAGATTAGTTAATAGCAATAAAATACAGTAAAATGTATGCAACAGGCAATAAAAAGTGCTATATATAAATTGCTAGAATCAATAACCAGTATAAATAAGCCAAATAACAGGATACTTATTGTTATATATCTCAGATCAGAGTTGTAGTCAATGCCCCACCTCCACTCTGCTCAGTGTGTATAGACAGAAATCCTCTCAAAGTTAGGGCTTAAATACCAGAAGATACAACCTTAGACAACTTTTTAAAAAAAAAAGCAGAAAAGAATCATCCCCCACTAGCCAGCAGCCAATCAACACAATCCTGCCACAAAGGTAAAGAAAGGCTTCTGCTAATTCAAGATGGCCTAGTCATGTGCTCAGAACAATCACTGCAAAAACAAACAGGCCCAGAGCCAGCAAATCTGAACTGGGACAATACTAAAGCTATTAGCTTACACTCTTTTAGACAGTAAACACTGCAGAAATCTTTATTACAGCAGTGAGCTACAAAATGAAAGTTTTTAAACAGATAAAGGAGCAAGGAGACTCTACAGAATGCTTTTAACTGAAAACAAATCAGTTACCTGTGCAGATTAGTTAATAGCAATAAAATACAGTAAAAAGTATGCAGCAGGCAAGAAAAAGTGCTACATATAAATTGCTAGAAGCAATAACCAGTCTAGCTTCAAATGAGTATTTTAACTGGTTTTATGGGGAAGGCTCCAAATTATCTTCATATGGCACCTGACCAATTGCTTCCTGTTCCACTGATTTCCCCTAATTTGGATATCCATTACTCTATCCTGTTGTGGTGCTTTCGGATTTAGATTTTCTACACCAAATCTTTCACTTTGCAGGTACTCCATGACCTCAGTTTCAATGTCTTTAACTTCTACATTACTAATCTCTTTTTCTACTTTTCCTCTGTCTTCTTATTTTTTGCATTGTAAAGTTTTCCATGTCTGGATTCCTTTGCCTGTATTTCTCTTCAAATATCGTTGGTGCCGCTCTTTTTATATTGGTTAGTTTTGTTTTCTCCTTTGCATAAATATTGCACCATATTAAATCTCAACCTCCCTAAATACTTTCAGAAATGGCCTCTCCCACCACTTCAAATCCCACTGGCTTTGCCAATGTTCTAATCCAGACTAACCCATAGCTCCCCCTCAACCTCCTCAGTGAAATTACTATCCTCCTAGGCCTCAAGCCATCTACTCTCCCCCTGAAACTAACTACTTGTAGGTTTGTTTCTTATAATAATTGTTCACTGTACATCCTAATGTAACTTTTTCTTACCTGTGTATACTAACTATATGATGCTTTGTTTTTCTCTTTATAATTGTTATTGTACATACTAATGTAACTTTTTTTTCTTCCCTGGGTATTTAGTGCATAACTACAATCGTATGTTAGCTGTCAAACATTGTTGTAACCTACTATGTACTATTGGAACTTTTTGTAACCTACTATGTACTATTGGAGCTTTTCTCCCCGGGCCTCCGCTGAAAATGGACATGTGTCCAGTCGGACTTTCCCGGTCAACAAATGTAAAATAAAATAAATTTTTCTTTCCCACGTCCATATGTCTTCTTCAAATGTTTCCTGATCTTCCTGTTTCTCCCTACTTTGGGAACTCACTCCATCCTGCTGTGATGTAACCTGTGCTAGGCCTTCTACACCAAATCCTTCACTTCACGGGCACTCCATAACTTCAATTTCTATTTTTTTAACTTCTGTTTTACTAATCTTCTTTTCTACGTTCCATCTTTGTAATGTTATTTTTTATTGTGAAATTTTCCATCTCTGGATGCCTTTGCCTGTATTTTTCTTTGAATATCTTTGAGGCTGCCTTCTTCACATTGATTAATTTGGCTTTATCTTTTGCATAAATATTGCACCACATCAAATCTTTCTTACTTTCCCATGTCCATATTTCCTTTTTATACTTTTCAAATATCTCTTGGTTCTGTTGTTTATATTTTCACACTTCCTCAGATGCTTCTTTTTCCAAACAGGTCAAGGTTTCTTGATCTATATATTGTTTTTCACAAATCTGTTGTATCAATAAACACAGATTTTCATTTGAAACTTCTGAAAGTTTTTCTTGCGGAAGTATTTTTCTTTCCTCTAATTTCTCTCTTAATCATTTTGTATATCTTGTGTCTGGAAATTCTGGGCTTTTTGTATAATAGTAACAATATATAATGTCTTTCTTATCCTCAATAGTCCACTTTATCGTTTTTATGGCTCTT
This sequence comes from Protopterus annectens, assembly GCF_019279795.1. Taxonomy (NCBI): domain Eukaryota; kingdom Metazoa; phylum Chordata; order Ceratodontiformes; family Protopteridae; genus Protopterus; species Protopterus annectens. The sequence continues at coordinate 1,194,114,657 of NC_056741.1, forward strand.
CTTTGACCTATCAGTCTTTGTGATTTTTGTGGACTGCTACTTCCTTCTACAACAGGGAGGTGCATCGTCCCCCTGGGCCTGGCCTAGCCCCATTGTAAGAATGTATCCATATTTTGAGGATTCTAAACTGTTATCTTTTCCAGTCCTGACACCAGTACGTCTACCAGTATTGGGCACTTTTTTATCCTGGGTCTTGTGCACCCAGGTATCCTTTTTAGTTTTTAACCTACTTCTGTCCATGATATATGCTATATAAATACAATCTATATATCAGTGTCGCCTTGGTGAGATTTTGTGAAAAAAGGGTGCACCTCGTGAAGGTACTCACCAAGACTTGAGGATGAATTCAGTTTCAAAACTACTATTTTCCTTTGCTTGCTGACTTTTCATCTCTCCATTCGTACCCATTACATCAGTACTGGGAAGAAAATGCAGAAGAAAACTGAAGTGCCCTTATATAAAAAATATTTAGGAAAGGTAAGCAATTTCTTTCTTAAATAATGTAAATGTACAATAGCAATAATCAAACAATGGGTGGCTATGTCAGGATTTAACCACAGCTGGTTTTGTTTAATCACTTGGGATTTGCCCTTGTGAACAAACCTCACCAGCTCTGGGTAAATCCTGATATAACCACACACAGTCATGGAATATTGCTTAAGTATTATAGCCCTGCACATACAGAGTGCTTAGCTTAGAATAAATAAATAAGAGATCTTAACAATCAAAAGTAATGGCATTTTAATAACTGTAAGAGAAAGGCAATAATGTAAAGAAAAATTCAGTTCTATAAACATGCATAAATAATAACAAAAGCTAGTACTGGAAAGAGATACAACTAAATTTCACTCATACCTTAGCTTAATGAAGTTCAGACAACTGGCACAAAAACTGCATGAGCAATGACTCAGTAACATTGATCTGACACTTGGGAAGATGTTTTCCCTTACTTGTGCAATTTATTTATGAGGTAGTGTCTAAATTTGTAATGTACTTCAGATAAAAGAGTGGGGATAGAGACCAGGGAGACTCTTCTGCATATATATGCAGTAGAAGCAGCATATTTCATATAATATGTGTATTGCAAAAACATATTGAACAGGAGCAAATCTATATTTGTGCATTTGTTTAAGATAGTCAGTTAAACATCACATTCTTAAGTCAGTGCAGAATGTGTATATCTTACCGAAAGTCTGCATTTTAAATAAATGACATCATGCATGCAGATATACTGCTGATGTACTATTTAGTGATTGGCTATTTTTTTAAGTTCTTTTTTGATAAAGCTGTACCTGGTGGAGGCTGTCCTTTCTGTTTCATCATAGTCCAAACTATGTTTACACTTCCACTTTCCTTACAGGGTCTGGATTTCTGACTTTTCACCCACACAGTGTTAACCTTTTTTGCACTCCCCTTCTCTGAAATTTTGTCATAATGATCTCCCACGATAATCAACCACTTTGTTTTGGCTGACTGCATAATACCCTTTGAACTGTGTGTTTTTTTCTGGGGACACAACCTGAAATTATTTTTCCCTATATTTTAAAGATCTTTTTACTGGTGACTGTTTACAAACATTATGTCTGGAAGATGGGAAATCCTTCTTTAAAATGTAAACTTTAATTTTAGCTCAGTTTAGCATTTTTGTCCTGCCACACAGACTTCTTCAGAACTGGGCATGCTCTCAACATCATCAATGTATATAATCTTAAAAGCAATCTTAAAGTACCACCACACAAAAAAATTATACTTCTGCATTTCTATATATACACCTATTATTTGATATTAAAAATATATACATTCCTAATCCACTTCTCAAAGCATTTAATTGTTAAGACTGCAGTTTATGTAACTTCGCTGTTTCTATAATGGGCAATGCAAAATATCGGAGTTCCATTACAACCCCCCCCCCACAATGAGGTATTGTTGAATAGGGATGTCAGTGCGGCTAACAATGTGTCTCTCTCATATTTTTTAATTCAGTGGTAGGGCATTTGAACAGCTACATCTTGCTGTACATTACAGCTCTACTCCAGTGGTGCTATGCTGCTAGCCATATGTATATCTATTTTTAATAGTGTAGCTACGGTGGTGGTGCTGTGGTAGCATTGTCGCCTCACAATAAGATGCTGTCTGGTTCGATTCTCAGTTACAGCGTCTTCTGCATGGAGACATGCGTGAATGGGCATACCTTCGTTGAAGGTTGTGCGTCAGGGCTGGCAACTCGGCACATAAAAATCTATCTGCCAATCATTAGCGGACTGGAGTTCCACTGTGGCGACCCCTAACCAGGAAAAGCCGAAAGACACAACAACAACAACAACAACATTAATGTTACATTGCTATAAAGTGTTAAATGTCACCGCTCCAGTGAGACAAGTACAGACTGGGACTCTCCAAATAAAACAATACCACATAATAGTGATATGAAAATAATTTGTGTTTTGTCTTATAAAATACAGAGCTGAATGCCACAGTACCACTCAGAAATGCAGTACAATAGCACGTGTTGATCTTCAGAATGATTTAAAACTGTTGTATAGTACTTCTTTGTTGCTATAAAGTGCAATGTAAAATGTCAGAGCTCTATCTGGGACCCCCCCCCCATCTCTAATGCCACATCTCCAGTCAAAGACATGTAGCCAAGTGTTTCCTAACCATAAAGCTGGCCTTACAATGGGGATGGGGAGGCAAGGCCAGCGAGGAGCTGAGGGACATAAAATGGATATGTTTCCCTGGGCACCAAACCCGGTTCTTTGTGTGCATATGCATGTATTTCACTGTACTGGAGCTCTAGTCAGACTAGTCAGTTGATAACATCCTTTGAAAATGAGTTTTGCTGTATTACATTCACTATATATCTGGAAATGTGTTGCTGTGGCACTGAAACTCAACAGGGAATGCCATTTGTATGCTGTGGAGTTACTCACCTCATAAGGTTGTTTTGCTGCCAGATAAACAATTGTATAGCTTCTTAGTGAGAAAGTTTTATTTCATCCCTAGTATGAAAGCTTCATGATTCTCTTTTTTTTTTTTTTTTTTTTTTTAATTATTGCTACTTGTAAGATTTTTCTATGTTTGCATCTCACTGTATCTGGGTGCTTGTCAGAACAATTAATTCAGTAACATCCATTAAAAATGATTTTGCTGTGCTATATTCATTATGCAATAAAAAGCTTGTTATTGTGGTGTCAGATGTACAATTGTATAGCATTTATGTATAACCTGAATGGGGGATAGTTCAAAAGTACAAAAGCCACAGTTAGGACGGTTACTCATTACAGGGGAGGGGACTCTCTTGAGGGATTTATACTTTGCAATATTTTAAACTGTTTTGTATGTATGTGTATATATATATATATATATATATATATATATATATATATATATATATATATATATATATATATATATTTTTTTTTTTTTTTTTTTTTATTTTAATGGCACTCCTGCTGTTTAGTGCAATTTGTCAACTACGATACAATTAATACAATAAATCTAGCCTTTCTGTTTGAGTGAGTTTTTTTCCCTTTGGTCAGTGGCCCTCAGATGAGTATTATCATCCTTCTGTGACTCTCAAGTAATTTGAGTTTTAGATCCCAAATTACTACCCAAGCAATAGTCCATGATTGTGTATGGACTACCTAAGCGATAGTCCATGATTGTGTATGGGTGTATCAGAATTTACCCATTGTTAATGTGGTTTGATCCAAAGAGTGAAGCCCAAGTGATTAAATACAGGCAACAGTGGGTAAATCCTGATATACAGTGGATATAAAAAGTTTACACATCCCTGTTAAAATGCCAGTTTTTTTGTGATATAGAAAATGAGACCACAATAAATCATTTCAGAACTTTTCCCACCTCTAATGTGACCTATAATCTGTACAATTCAATTGAAAAACAAACAAATCTGTTATGGGAAAAACATAAAAAAAAAAAAAAACTTACAATAAGCTGGTTGCATAAGTGTGCACACCCATAAACTAATACTTTGTTGAAGCACCTTTTGATTTAATTACAGCATTCAGTCTTCTAGGGTACTCACCTGCCATCAATTAAAGAGACTCTGATTAACCCCAAATAAAGTTCAGATGTCCTAGTAGGATTTTCCTGACATTTACTCAGTTGCCTGCTACAGCAAAAGCAATGGTTCACAGAGAGCTTACAAAGCATCAAAGGGATCTCATTGTTGAAAGGTATCAGTCAGGAGAAGGATACAAATTTTTTTCCACGACAATTGGATACCATGGAACACAGTGAAGACAGTCATCATAAAGTGGAGAAAATATCTGACAACAGTGACATTGCAAAGAACTGGACATCCCTCTAAAATTGATGAAAAGACAAGATGAAAACTGGTCAGGGCGGCTGCATTTCTGTTTCTTTAGTTTTGCAGAACATACCTAATTTTTCTTATATTTTGTTCTGTTCTCCAATGTATGCCAATAGAAAGTCTGGCCACTCATGGGCCTTCAGTGGCCAGAATTTTTTCTGCCGGTATATGCTCAATTTACAATGGGCATGCTGGTTGGTTTTTCCAATCAGCCTGCTTGTTTTTGAATATTAATGAGCCATTACTGTATAATTTACATTTCTTGTTCATCCATGTTAGTGATCCAGGCAGACACATACCAGCAGTGTGGTTATTTTATTTTCCCTAATTTCCTTATTTATGAAGAGTGGGACAGTAAATGGCAGACTATTAATTAGATTATAATACCCCAATCACACTACCTTTCTAAAAGAAATTTGTAAGGGGGTGTGGCTAGCATGAGACAAGGACAGCAGCGCTTCTTCACTGCTCTGCTACAAAAGATATATCTCTAAAGTAAAATATACAATATAGGCACACTGAGAATGACTAATAATTAAAAAAATTCCCTACAACTTAAACCAATTTTCCCAGTCCCCACCTCTAGGGTCCATGGACACACACTGACAATTAAGACTTAGTGCCACTAACCCCCCAGGTCTAAATGACCATATATCATTTAAACCATATTTAGTTAAAAAAGCCAAGAAATCCTATTAAAAAGGTAAATAAAGTACAGTTTTTATATTTATATGTTACTGTTGCACAAGTTTTAATTTTGTGTAGTATACTGATTTGTACAATACAATATTTTAACACTTTTTTAGGTCTAAATGATCATATATCAATTAAACTATATTTAGTTAAGAAAGCAAAGGAATTATAGCTAACAAAGTAAAGAAAGTACAGTTTTATATTTACATGTCACTGTAATATAAGCTTTAGTTCTGAATTTTGTAAGTATACTGTTTTGCATAACATAATATATTAAATTGAGATGATGGGCTTTAACAAACATTGTATATATTAAATGAAATGAGTTGAATACATTTTTTATTAATGCTTCAGAAAAGGAAAGGGCATGTACCTTTAAATATATTTGGCGCTGTTGTGAAGGCAATGGGTATTTAAACAGATGCATTTTAGTCATTTGTATTCACTTAATAAAGCCCATCACTAGAAGGGTGAAAGCGCTTGTGGTTTGAACTTTATTTAATACATTTTTAATTATTAGTCATTCTCAGTGTGCCTATATTGTATATTTCACTTTGAAGTTACTAGTACCTATGAATCCACCATTCCTGAATTTTTTTGTTTAAATAATCCTAAACAGTTTAAACTAGTGAATTTTGATAGCCCTTGGTGTTATAAAGGATTATGTCAAGAAAAACATTTCCAAAATCTAATAATTTTCCTGTCAAAAACTGTCTAAAAGTAATTTCTTTCACTGTATTGGGCAGCAACATGAGCTACACTAAGGCAGCACTTCTGGATTCTTCATGTAAGAAAGAGCTTCAGTCACTTTTGTCTCATATTTAAGAATTATAATTAAAAATGGACAGATTGGACAATAAAATTGATGATTTTAAGAAAGATTGTTCCAAACAAATGGAACAAATTAATGAGGCTCTTCAAGCACATAAAAATCAGATCCCTGACATCAAAGAATCCCTTAATATTATGGATGAAAGGCTAAACGAAGGAAAAAACAACACTGGATTAAAATCTTGTCAGCTAAAGTAGATGACCTTGAAAATAGATCTCAAAGGAATAATATTCATATATTTGGACTTCCTGAATGTACTGCAGGTAACAATATGATTTATTTTTTAACTGCCTGGCTTCCTAAGACTTCAGATATCCCTGAAGCTCTCTCTTTTGGGATAGAGAGAGCACACTGATCCCTAGTTAAACCTGCTGCAAAACCTGGTTCTTCTCCAAGATCTATATATAGTGGTGACATTTATTTAATCTCAAGACAAATAATTGGTACTTAAAACATCATGGGCTAAGTCACCACTTAAATATGATGGAAATATTGTGCACTTTGACAAGGACTACCCAACAACAGTGATGGCAAAAAGAAAACAATTCCTTCCTAGAAACTTAAAAAGAAACAAATACAAGTACATTTATTGTTCCTGGCCAGACTAAAGATTTTCCTTACAAATGGGGTTAAACTCTTCGAAGATCCTGATCCTGCTTTGTCATTTCTACAAAGAAATAAAATTCTTGAACAAACAGAGCAAATGGATTGGGCTACTATATCCTTGAAGAGGCATATATATATTCAAATGGAAGCAAGAGAAGTGATAAAAAAAAAAAATAAGGGAACAATGAATAACTTTTTCTTTTGCTTTTCCCTTTCTTCTGTCCTTATTTACAAGGAAAGTAACATGATGTTAAAGCATGTTTATTTTTTCCTTTTTGTAAACAAGCTCAATTTTAGTTAAGTTTTATATAAACCTTTAACGATAAAGCAAAAAACAACAGCATACTGTGTTAGAACATAAATAGAAACTTGACTACAAGCAAGTACACTGCATATGAAATGTAATTTAACTCCTTTTCCTGCATTATACTTATTTATTTTACAGTTAATTGACAATATATTTTTATGAATTTGAACAAAAACCTATACAGTGTTAACAAAAACATTCAGTGTTTATATTAATATATAAGTTGCAGGTATCTATATGAAATTGCATGTTTAAAAGTTACTGCATATTTTATTTATGAAATAGAAAATACTGCAATGTGAGACATAGTTGAACTCAGATTTGTTTATCTTATAGTTGCTATTACAGGCTTGAACACAGCATATATTCTTAGTACTATCTTGTTTTCTTGATTATTTTGGGAAATGTAACAACAGTGTTAATTTCTATCAGTTACTTAAACAGTGTATTATACAAAAATACCATCACCATCACTTTAATATAAAATAAATAGAAATTATCCAGAGTAAACACTTGTTAGAGTAATATTTAAAAGGAAGCTTTGTTAAAACTAATAATTGCATTCTAAAGCTGCCTGGAAAACCAATATATAGTCTTAGATAATATGTTATTGTTTTAGCTAGACACAATGATATGTGAGATGGGGTAAATATAGTTGTTAAAGAAATTTCTTTTGTTGTTGTTTAGTTAAAAAGAGGTTTTAGTATATTAAGCAACCTTAAAACTCTCTACATGAGTGAAAGATTGAGCTTGGTGTTATATGTAGTGAAAATTACTGTTATTTGAGGACTGTACTTACGTGAAGAGCTTCACTGTGGTTTAGAAACAAAGCTCCTTTCAGGCTCAAACTTTCGTCTTTCACTCAATTATGTGAAGCTTTTGAGGTAAAAAAGCCTGAGATAACTTACCACCTAATTAAGTAGTTGGCCATATTTAAGTGGTAGTGGGCATTATTCATAACTGTACTGGGATTGCTTGGCTGGAAAAAAAATGTCTTCTGTTCATGCATCTGTATTTTTTAAGTCTTCGTTGTAATTTTGTGCTTTGTAGCTGTATTATATAGCTTTTATATTCAGTCATGTAGTTTTAATATCCAACCCACGGATTCCAGTTCATGCAGTATTAATGCTGGAATTATGGAAGTGATGATGTTCTGGTACATTAGAAGTTCTTTGCCAGAGTTTTCATGCATGAACCAGCATGTCTGCAAGGAAGTGTATTTAATTAAAAGCTATTAAAATGGGACCTTTACTTTCAGAATATCTTCAGACACTAGCTGTAATTGTTAGATGTGCTTTTTGTGTAGCACTGCACAGCTTATTAATATATGTAAATATGAAAATAGTAACATCAAAGAATAATTAAAGACACCAGCATTTACAATGACATTGTCATTAGAGACCTACACAACCTTGTGAATGACTCCCTGGCCTTTGATTATCATGTCTCCACTGTAGTTTAACAATCCTTATATTTGGCCCATCCAGTAAACAAAGGTATTTCATCCAGATCCAAAGAAGTTTTACTTTCAATGGTACTCATATCTTCTTTACCTCATTGTTGAATATAATAACCACTTTTATATTTATTTATTGAAAAATATCACTGAACTGGAGATGAGAACATTTCAAACTGTTGATCAACAGAGGTAAGAAAATAGAAGTAAATCTGCCGATATTATTTCAGCAACACAGGAGTATTCATCCTTCTGTACTGTTGTGCAATCTCTGAGTTGGATACTTAAGCTTGGAGGTGGGATGGGGCTTGATGAAAGCATGATATGTTAGACTGTCACATTAGTGAATTTGAATTAGCAGTTAGTAGCCAAAAAAATAAAATTAATCCGGTTTTCTTGTTTTGTTTTAATTACTAAGTTGTCTTTTAGTACATGTTGTTTCATATCAAAGATTAAAAAACAAAATAAGTGCTACATGACAATGAAAAGCTGAACTTAAAAGCCAAAACTTGTTAAAATAACAGAAATAAAGTGCACCAAGTGATTAGGTTATTGTTCAAAGTTTTTAATACGTATGCATCTATTTAATTATTGCTAGAATTGGGCTGATTGCTTGATAACCCCCCCCCCCCCTCCCCGGGGTGAAATCATGGCTCTTGTAAATGAGATAATCTGTTTTATTTGGTGCCAACCTTAGTTGTTGTGCAAGGTTAAGCTCCATGGGTAATATAGTGCAAGCCACAACATACCCTGGAGAATATGCATGTAACTTCCACATGAATAAATTTTAAAGCCATATAAACTGTGACAGAGCAAACAGTTACTAAACAAAAAGACAACAAGCAGTAACCTAACCCTATCCACTTTCATAGCCATTTAGTATTATCCCTTAATTTTTGAAAAGATGAAAACCATATAAACGTGAATGCTAGTTACTCTTTCATATTTTGTACACCATATCTGTAATACTTTGGAGTATACAATTTGTAGAGGGAGATATATGCTAAGTAATCCTACCACTGGACGACTCACTATAGTGAGAATATGAAGCCTCATTGTAGCAAGACTCAAAACACTGTACACTGAGCATCAGAAACTCAAAATGTCACAAACCCAAAACTGTTGTAGTGCACCCCCTCTCAAAACTGGGATTCTTCCTCTACACCCCAGTATCTAAATATACCTCCACTGAGGTTGCACAACTTGGAGGACTTAGTAAAGTATATATATATAACTCCTTTTCTAACCCATCTTCCAAGACACCACTCAAATCAGTTGATAACAATTACACAGCTGATAGAATGTAGTTTTGAGATTACAAGTATTCTCTTAAAGACATAGCCTTTAAGAATCAACAAAATGGGACTGGCAAGGTTAACTGTTCTTGAGGAGGTTCTATGTGTTTTAATAAAACACTGCAGTTGTGAACATATGATTGCCACTAATTTTTGTATATAACACAAGATTTCTAAAGTTCATTAGAGAATTACTTGTTAGGTCATTGACTGAGAAAAAATTGAGGTTGACTGGAGTTTTAATTTTTCTAAACAAGGTAACTTTAGAAGGTTATTTAGTAACAACATAGCAAATAACAGCTTGACCATCCCATGTGATAGTCAGATGCATTTACAAACGCAGTTGAAAGACTGACCCAGCATAGAGCAGACTAACACTTTCAATAAAGTGCTTCTGATTAAGAGCATGAGTGACCCAAAATTTTGCATGCGTATGTCTTATGTAATAGTTACACAAGGTGTTCCGTTAAGGATGTATATGACATTTAAGACAGAAAGTTGTGACAGCAGTTATTTTGGTTTCTGTGGCAAGATATAATTAATGGCATATTCAGTCAGTGATAAGGTAGTGCGGGGTAAACTAATTCTGCATTACATCTGAACACAGCCCTAGCTGATAGTGGTCTGAACCTCTACAAGGGTTGGTTATAAGAAAATAGGTAAGATACTCTGATGGCAGTTTGAGTACTATAGCATGACAGTTTATTTTCCAGTTGAATATAAGAAAAGTGACCTTTGAGGTTCTTGAAGAAAACTCTGTAAATATAGATAATTTCAATAATCATTGCTTTTTTTAGCCTGCTATATGAAGTCACTATTTTCTGCTCACATTTTGACATGCTGACAGCTAGCAAATGTTTGTTTAATAATGCAGACATTGGGAATGCTGAATCTTAAAGGGCTTCTAAATTTAAACTAGAAATAAATACTATAAAAGAGCTGAATAACATTTCTAATCAACTTCTTTTGAATAAAACCACATCCAACAGTTTTGCCACTGTTTTTTTTTTTTAAATAAATTTTCATACAGAAAATAAGAGTGTACCCCTGCTGGAGATAATGGAACATCTGTTGTAAAAACAGAACAGGTTCAAGTTTAGTATCAGTGAGGTAAATATTGCAAAAATCAAGAGCTACAAAAGGCATGCATTTGGCTGTGTATCAAACTAATCTCCTTACCTTTCTGTAATGACATGACTCGGGATGGAAATACTCATAATAATGACTTAATACTATATGAATCACTTTACTTATTACATTTTGAAATGAGAACAAAATGTTATTATTGTTTCATCACTTCCTGGTGCAAAACTGAAGGATGTGTTGCAAAACTTATTTTTGGTGAACTATTATAACCCTATGTATGCACAGAGATTTATTCATGCATATTACACATTTTCTAGCATTCTCACAAAACCCAATCTAAAAAATTTTTCTAATGAAATTATTCTTCCTAATTGTTTCATCAGATTATTTTTCCACTCTTAGAATGAAATATACTAGATGTGGTATCCAACCAAATGAAAGAGCATTGCAACCCCCCCCCCCATGTCCTCTTTGGTGAGGTCAGATCACAAAGCTGCCTCTCTCAAAATAAAAATCAACACAGAAAACCCAACTAAACAAGTAACAGGAGCTATTCTAACACTAGCTATATCCTATTAAACAAATAGTTTGTCAAAATTCAAGGCTCACGCAAACAGCTGCTTATGTAGAATTGTTCAAAGAAACCCTGTACAAACATATAAATGGCTACAGTACTACTAGACAACCCACATCTAACACAAAAACAAATCCCGCTAGTGAAATCCTAATTTTAACAGAGTATATAACAAAAGACAAAAAGTCATGGCCAAAATCAGAAAGAGTAACCCTCACATTGACAAGAGCCCCTTATTCAACTAAACAAGAAACTAAGAGGTCTAATAAGGACCATCAGGGCCAAATATGAGGTCAGGATAGCCTCCCAGACTAAGGACAATCACAAGGCCTTTTTCAGCTATGTCAGGAACTTTAAAGGTAGCACACAGCAGTGTGCCAAATTGGTTGTAAATGGCAGAACCTTCACTGTCCAGGGTGACATAGCAAATCATCTAGCTGATAAATTTAGCTCTAACTCCGCTCATCCCCCAACTATATCCCCTGAAGTCCCTTCTACCATATTCCTACCCCCAGACTATCAACAGGTAGCAGGTACTGGTAGTGCTCGCTAAGGCCAACGATGCTGCTTCAGTTGGAACCTGACAATATTCCCGATTGCCTCCTAAATAACCTCAAACAGGATGACTAGGCAATCTTCAACTACAGCCTCAAAACAGATTACATACCAAGTGAATGGAGAGCCGCAATGGTCATCCCTCTCCACAAGGATGGACCGTCAACCAATCCCAGGAACTACAGACCCATCAGTGTGATAAGTCTAATATGAAAAGCCATAGAATGAATTATCAGGGAAATGATCAGTAAGGTCACTGGCAGCCTACAGATACTGGACCCATTCCAGTTTGGCTTTGTCAAGGGAAGGCTTTGCTTACTCAGCCTGGTAGACTTCTTCGAGAGGGTCTTCAAGGCTATGGATAAGGGAAAAAAGTGCACACTGTCTACGTTGACCTGGCCAAGATGTTCAATAAAATATCCTACTCGGGTATTGTTGAAAAACTCTCAAAACTAGGCATAAAACCCTACATAACTCACTGGATTGCTGACTGACTCACAATTACAAGAAGTCAGGATTGGTGAGACCACTTCCATCAGGCCTGCCCCTATTTAACATTCACCTCTTAGAAGTCAAGGCAAATGTCAAAGGCCTCTGGTTCACCAAGTTCGCAGATGATTGTAAATTGGGAGGTATCATAGATTATCCCCATGACCCCAATATCCTATAAGAGGCTCTGACACAAATAAATGTTTGGTGCCAGAACCACAGATTAAAACTCCAGTGTGAAGAAATGCATTGTAGTGTATTTTGGGAAGTCGTTCACCCAAGCCAATTACTCCACTATAAAACACCCCTAAGAGTTGACCTTGTAGGGATTTGGGGATTATGTAGACAGTAATTTAGCCTTTGACCAACATGTAGCCAAGACAGTAAGAAAATCGGCTCCCTATTGAAATGTCGGCATTCGAAATGCTGACTGCCATAAAGATAAAAACAGACCAAAAAGCCAGAGAAGACTGAAATTGCTCTTCTCTTCAAAACTTCTTTTTGCAGGGGGGCAAGCCCGCTAAACCTCCAAGACTGAATACATACCAACTCTAAGATCATCATACCCTGGAGAAAAGGGAATAGTTTAAGAAATGGCATCTCTGACTTAATATATATGTCTGTTCTTTCAGACATTCAGACTCTGCGTTTTAGGACTCGCTGTAGCTGGTCCCAACATTTCAAATGGTTACTAAGAAAATCATTATATGTTGCACAACTCATAATCAAAAGTATGGCAACCAGGTCTAAGGAAGTTATAGTACCACTCTACTCGGCCCTTTTTGGACCCATTATTGTATACAATGCCCCCCTTGGCATTTACCTCACCAGGCACCTGCAACTGTTGGAATGCTCACGAAAGTTTCTTACTGGGAGAATCCATGGTGTGAATACCCTGTCCTACACAGATCAACTTAAGGCCCTATCTCTTTACTCAGTCTCCTACAGGTTACTGAGAGGTGTTATTTGCCTGGCATATAAGGCATCATCAGACCTAGCTCTGATGGACCTCTTGCATATCTGCAAAACAAATAGCACAAGAACACTAGAGCCAAAGACCTGGATTTTGCTGGGACATAAATAAAACATGCTAGAGAGATCAATATGTGTCCCAAAAGGATCCTTACACTATGGAACAAGCTCCCCATCCACATGAAGTGGAGTTCATCCCTGACCCTTTTCAAGTGAAACCTTGATCATTGGATGGGAAATCATAAATTCACCCTGGTCTAACCCCCATGTCTCTGATGGATAGAGGATGACAATAAGTTAACTAATCCCAAACTAACATTCCCCCTCCACATAACCCTTAGCTACTTCCGCACTAACATACCCCTACCACATAGACGTCTAATGTACTCAAGGGCAAAACTGGGTAGGGTTGTATGGCTAGGCTTATAATGACCCTGGTGGTTGATAGCCTAGTACAAACCTATGACCCTATGAACCTTCAGCAACTATTTAAGTGATCTGTTGTCCACACAGGAGATTGTCTGTATTGCTTTGTAGTCTAACAAAAAGTGGTTGGTTTGCTTTAGACATTTCATTTCAGTAATCATGTCATACAGTCTTCAGTACCATACTAAAATTTATATTTTGTGGTAAGACTTGTGTATAGATCATTTGATTAAAAAAACATCTGACATGCAGCTTGGCAGACCTGCTGTTTGTCAATAGAAAGTAGATGTAGTTAATGTGAAAAAAATATTTTTATATACGTTAAAGAACTCTCAAGTGTATGTGTGGTTTCTCAGATCCATGTTAACATCCACCCACGTTACTGTGAACATTGCTTGTTAAGGATGGTATCACATCAGCCTTTATTACCAATGAAATGCTTTCTTATAGCTGAGAGACTTCTGACCCTGACCTACCTGTTCAGCAAAATAATATTCCCAAAGGTTAACTTTTAAGGCTGTTCTTCATTTCCTCTATTTACTCCAGTGTTCATGTTTTTTTATGCTCTCTTCTGTGTCTCCATTAGTGCATTATATTTCTGAGTACTTTTATCATCTTATGAATACCTGAGTGACAGGTCAGTTCTTTACTGTCTGCTCAGTTTTTTAGAATGTATTTTATCTTTTGACAAGCGAGTAGACTGATCCAGCTGGATGATTGTCAGCTACTACTTAAAGGTATAAATAAACCATGTTAAAATATGAACAGTTTATTACAATACATTTAAGCAGCATACAAATACTGGAGAAACAATAGAAAAGAAGAGCTAGAGCTCATAATCATCGCATTTTAACAAGTTCGCAGAGCAATACAAGAGACTTTTTCAACTAAAAAAGTGAATGACTTGATAAGTGTTGATAGGTTGCTGTGAATATGAAAAGAACGTCAGAAATAGGTTCCCACAGGAAGGAAGGCGTTGTCACCTGTTAAGTGTTTACTATTTGGGACACAAAGATCGATGGGTACAGAAGAAATAAAAAGGGTGTGAGTGCATTGTTTGGTATAAAATGACTGAGCTAATGATGGACAATAATTAAGCCTGAGAAGCTTTTATGTAGCAGAGCAAACAAAAGCCATACTTCACAAATGCATTGGATGGGGGCTGGGTTTTTGAGAGGATGACATACTAAATCTCCTTTTGTGAGTACTGATGAATGTAATAACACAATTTATTGAGCAATATTTATAGGCTGTTTCTGCTTAGAAGTGGATATTTCTGTAACATATGAAAGACAGCACTTGGTATTCAGCAAGATTGCACTATTTACAAAATGTGATATATCCTGGATAGTAAGGTTTACTTTATAGGCAGCTGCATGCAGACCAATGAATCTATATGACAGAACAGTGTGGTATCCTGATCCAGCTGCATGCAAAGACATTTCTACATTGTAGGTACTATATTGTTACAGGTAGTTACTGCCAGATAGTAGTGTCTTTTAAAGTCTGGCATTTTCTCTGAATAAGGTGGCTTCTTTCTGAGAAAGTCAGGTCTACTTTCTTGATAATTACACTAGGGCATGGCTGTCTGGAGATCTGACAGTGTATCATAGGCCCAGTGAAGTTGGGTATTGAGTTAGTTCTACAGAGGATGAGATCATTTGCATATTATTGAACATCTAGGTTAGGGTGATCAATGGTAAGTGTGCTGATATAAAGAGAAAAATAGTGGCAATAACGCTGACACCTCTCAACTGTACAGATTTTCACACACTTTCCAGATTTTTGCCTCATATTTTTGGTGTGTTCCTCCTAAAATCTGTACTTTTCTGGCAAACAGCTGAGGATTAAAGTCATTAAATAATGACAAACATTTGAGTTTAAGACTCCACATCCTTCAGAAAATTCATGCAAATGCAAAACCTATTATTCTATCAACTTTCTAAGTTTGTAAGAGCAATATTTAAAATCTGTCCCTATTTGTCCCCCATCATTTTAGGTTTTGTCTAGAATTTTCACTCTAAGAGGTTGAGAGGTAACAACTACTGGTAAACTAGTCATGGTAGAACCCAGTAGATTGGTTAGTATTCTACAAATTATATTTAAAAGATAGTAAGAGAAAACTTGCACAATAAGATAAAAATACCCCATCTCAAAAAAAAAAAAAAAAAGAAAGAAAATGTTTGGGGTTAATAAAACAAGGCATTGATCAGAATCATGAATGGTATTCATAAACATATGCAGTGTGTAGTTTGCATACAGTAAGTAAGTACTGTGTACAAAGGTTGTGCATGATTAATAACCACATGGACAAGAGTCAAGAAAGGAATATGCTCCATTGACAGTAGCATGCAAATGAGCCCAACATGGTATAACATTATTCAGGAAGTACTGACTTTGATGAATGCTACAGTATGTGCAATAGTGTTAAACTCCATAAGCTTAGTTCCTAACAACTGCTGACCGTGAGCTAAGCACTAAATACTGTGGACCTAACATTTATAATCACATATATACTAGTTACAGATGCTGCCAGCTTGGCTGAAGCACCACGGTACTCAATCACACAAGACCACCATGCTAGGTGGTACTTCAACCTGTGGATCTTGCAACATTAATCTCACTAGGCAAGAGTGGCTGGACAGATTCTATATGGACAGTCAGTCTTTGGATGAACTATGCTAACTGTGTTAGCCTCTGGAGACAGGCAGACAAAGGCCAATACCCCTGCAAACCAGGATTTTAATTGTTGCACCATCCTGACGAGGTACCTTCCAAAGGTCAAGGGGTAACACAACCAGTATATTTCAGGCACTGGCCAGTCACATCTAGCAGCAGTCTTTGGATCCCTTGCTCACTCATACTAATGAGTACATACAGATCCCTGATACAGACAGGGTTAACTCCAATATTACGAGGTTTCAGCACAGTCTGCTACTTAACAATCACAGTTAGTGCAGTGGCTACCATAAGTGTATCAATATAGAGACCCAGTACAGATGCTTACTTCAAAAGGCATGGCTACTATGTGATTATGCACATTCAGGCAGACATAGGTCAGGAGCTCATTTTCCTCCATAGCCTTGTCCAGTACTCCTGAGTCTACTCCAGCCTTCACCAGAGGTAGTGGACTTTGACTGTGCTGTGTTTGCTCTCACATATGCATGTTCCCTTGGAGTTCCCAAATGTGCTGATGAGGGAACTGCACCCCTCTATCATCTGTAAATTGACACAGGTGAGCCCCACTTCCAAATGGCTGGGGAGATTGAGTGATTACAGGCAGCATACCAAGGCATGCACCTGGTGAAGTTGTTGCTATAAATGTCGCAGAACCACTGTCATGCTGGTTACCTGGATAAATGGTATTGCAGTTCACAGCAGCTGGGTGTGAGACAAAAGATACATGTTGATGCACAGTATTATAGTACATATGCATCAGTTATGGGATTGACCAGTTTAGTATATAAAGCTTATGACACATTCTTGTCATACAATTGTCACACTGTGCCATTGCTTTAGGTGGCTGTGTGGTACCATGCAGGATCAGCATGTATCTGCTTGGAACACTTGGGAATCAGGCATCTGGCATCCCGCTGAATGGTCCATATTCTGGATTACCCTACCTGTATACGACCATGCATGTAGGCTCAAATGTATAATTTTGTAATGCCAGGCCACAGCGTCAGTTGTGGATGGCAACCCAGAATTGTCATTTATAGACCTGCAATGCTGAACCTGTGGGTAGGTTAGGACTGCCACAGCAGATCATGGTCTGGGATGAATTTGTGCACATGTGTCATACATCTGTCTTAGCATTGAGGAGGTCTGAAAAGAATCTCACAGATGTGATACTCTCATCCCCAGAGGAAGACATTGGAGACTCAGGTTGGCTGTAGCATAGTGTTCTCCCCAGATGTTCTGCCCAGTTCACATACTCACAGCAGACTGATCATCTCCACCACCGCCAATGTCATTGTCTCTTGGGTATCACCTGCAGCAGAAGCTCTTAAGTGTCCTGATCATGTGTGAGCACTGAATCATCTACCTTAAAGGGTGCATGGCTGCCATCTGCTAGTGACATGCCTTCTGTGATATCTACTGAAGGCAAGGCACTTGCCACTGTATGTCATGGGAAGTCCCAGGTTAAGTATAAGGTGTGGCCACAGTGTCTGCAACAAATATAATTTGTGCCATAGAGAATTCCAACCCCATAAACCAAAATGTTTCTTACAAGCACATGTATATGTATCTCACAGGGGTATGTGGCTGTCATATAAGGTAGACAGGACAGGCTTATGGATAGGTTTGGTACTGAATGTGCTGGCAGTATTGTCTCCTGCTAAAGAAATATAGGTGTTAGCATCCAGCCAATGTAGAAAAATGCAAAATTATAGAAAACAGACCTATCATCAATACACAGCCACCAATGCCCATCCCACCTAGGACACCAGTCAGGGGGACTTCAGGCACCGGGTTCACCTGCAGCTTTACATTAGATCTATGAAGCATATTCTGTGGTGACCTTGATCCAACAAGGCCTTTATGTCATCAATGGTCCTCTTTTTTTCTCCTGTTCTTTAAGCCAAATACGTGAGCTAATTACGTGTGATAAAGGTAAAAAGATTAATGTGAAGAGTGAAAATCAAGAACTCACCCTGTTCAGGTCATGATACATTCTCCCACTTTATCTCTTGAAATTTATAATAAAACAATCTAGCTATTTTCAGTATCTACAAATGTTCATAATAGGCCCACATTTTGGAGGAACTTATTTTCATAGAACTGCAAAATGTTTTTAGTATCAATCTACTGAAGTTTAGGCAAACTTTAGTAGATCCTTATATACACACATAATTTCCACATTTGGTATTCCCTGCAACCTGGTGTTCAAGGTCCACTTTGCCCTTCCTGTGGCTTTTGCACTACCATCTCACTGTCCTATAGGTGGCGCCACCAAATGTGATCACTTCTAGTTTCTTTTCATGTTCTACTGCCATTAGTTCCACCCCAAAAATGATACTTCACATCAGGGTTGCTGTGGCCCAGATGTAATTTGTCTGCACTGAACCTCAACTGCCACTTTACTAGATGCTTGGTCAGCCTTTCCAAATTCTTCCTTATACTCTTACCCTATCTTCCATTACTATACCTAACTTTCTGTTATCAGCAAAGAGGTTGATCCTGTTCTTTTCTCCCCCTCATATATGTCTGTAATAGATATAACCTCTATGCTGCTTCTGAAGACAGTTTTTATATATTTCTAACATTATACTTTTCACTGTAACCCTCTGTGTCCTACTTCTCAGTCATGCTGCAATCTAGTTCCAGCCTTGATCCTACCCCCCCACAGAAGCTCACTTCTGTTTTCCTAAAAGCTGCTGGAACAACTGAGTCAAAGGCATCTAACATTACTCCTCCGTCAAGTTCTCCAGAAACTCAAACATAAGATTGGATGAGGTTTGTTTGACCGTTCCTTCTGAGCAGGAATTCATATTGGTTGTTGTCATGGAGATTGTTGCTCTCTAAGAAAGCAACCAGGCTTTCCCCATCAGAATTGTCTACACTACTTTCCCTGTCACTGCTGTTAAACTGGAAGCCTACAGATCCTGATTTTTTTCCTTCTCCCATTTGCACAAAGTAGCACGTTTTCTGCCTTCCAGTCCTCAAGACTTCTACAGTGGCCAGTGGTCTGTTGAAGATCTCTGTCATGGGATCTACCAGAACATTGGACAGGTTCCTTAGAGATACATACAACTGCAGCCAAGCTGTTAAGAAGCTTATTGCTGGTGCATCTGGCATCTCGGCTTACACCTTCAAGAAATAACTTTTCTTATACCATACAGCTGCTTACATACAAGTGCCACCTGTCAATTAAATAAATTAATTTACCAACTATATAATGATAAATCCAAATTTCAAGTTTAAAATGCAGTTTGTGTGAAAATAATGCCCGCATAAATTACAATACAATAATTACATATAAAACTTTTAAAATAATTAACATAAACATTTTTACAAAAATTTACATACAAATATTTTTTACAAATAGTATTTAGATGTTCATGTTAACCTCCAAGTTCATCCCCCTCGGTTGCATGGTTCTGTGATTGAAAATAAACTTACCTTTCGACTCTAACAATTTCTGACTAAAATCACTCCCTCTACCTAAATAAGGTTTAGCTAGCACACTGAAGAAAAAGTTATCATCAGAACCCCATGGGCCTGATGAAAATGTTCTGCCACTGGGCTATCCAACTTTGAATTCATAATATCTCCAAGATGTTCCAGAATATGTATTTTTGCCATTCTTTTGGTTTGTTCTATATACCACCTGGTAGGTACACACCCACAACCAAGTATGAATACTACCATACATGAATAACAATGAAATATGTCTAAAGAATTAAACATTTCCCATTTATCTTAGTACCCGATAATTGTTTATTTCTCTTACAAACACCTTACATCGCAAACATGCAAATAAGCCTATCTGGTCCTTGCACTTTATAGTCCCCTTGGGAACCACTTCCCTCTCAGTCCTCCCTCTCTATCATGGCATGTACCACTGATCACTCCACTTTGCTGTACCTCCTTGCCAAAATGACACCCTTCTCTTACTTTCCTACATGGAGGTTGAAGTGAAGTATTCTTTCAGTACCACTGTTTTCTCCAGTCTTCTGTGATCTTTCTCCATCTGTTGCTCATCCTGGCAAGTTTCTCTTTCCAGTCTTTCTGCTGTATGTCTGAAGGAGCCTTTGTACTGTTTTCCCTCTTCTGCCAAGTCTCATTCAGACAGCATATTTGCTACTGTTACCTCCTTTGCTGTCATTTTTGCTCACCTCCTCTTCCACCTCTTATATTCCCTGTCTTTTCCATATCCTGTGCTTTTCCTCATAATTTCTAGCCTCTTCTTCCTCTGCAGCCACATTTGTCTTCTCCTCTTTTTTGCCTATTCCTCTCACTCTTGCCTGGAGCTAGTAACATTTCTGACCCATTACCATAGCTTCTTTACTGCCTCACTTTGCCCTCAGTTTCCTTATTCTTGTTTCATAATCCACTCGCCTAAAATCTCATGGCATTGTGTTTGTCCTTTTAAACTTATCCTTGCCCTCACTTTAAACCATACCATGGTATGATTACTGCTGTCTAATGGCACCTTCATCTGTTTGTCTCTGACCCTTTCCACCTTGGTTAGGGTATCCCAAAGTCTATCCTTTCTAGTACAATCTCACCTTACTTGGTTGAATCGCTTAGGTTCCATGACATGAGATAACCTCTGCTCCTTTTTTCTACCCTGGAGCTCAGAAACTCCTGGTCTACTTCTGGCAGTTTTCGATGATCCATGACTGTAAACCTCTTCCTCCTACCATACTGTTTTATACTTCCCTCTAGTCTTTCATCCTTCTCTCTTGATCATAGGGTTAACACACTGTGCTGGTCCATCAACATTCACTCCTCCCTCCAGCCTGGCCATCAAGGCACTTTTCCCTTCTGAATGACACTGCCTACATCCTTTATGCCTTCATGGGGTAGTGTTTCCCCTTCTCTCTGATCTCAAATTTGTTGTCCTCCTGTGTGTAAATTACTAATTTACTTCCATCCTTATCTTCTCTGCCTTTTCTGAATGATCTACATCAATGCATTTGCTTCTATGTGTATTTATGTTCACTATTATTTTAAGATTCTGGATTTTAGTCTCTCTAGCTTTTGAGATTTTCTTTCAATCTCTCTCTCTCTCATCTTTATTTGCTTACACTTAAGTCCAGTGACAGGGATTTGGGTATTACTGACATCTAGGTGAATGTAACAAACCGCTATATGTACTCACAGACCAGAGGTGAAATCATAATTTACTGGACCATGGTAAACAGTTTCTCTGGAAACTCATTTTGCTGCACAGATAAACTAATTTATTCAGTATGCATTTCAGTCTCTAGTCTGAGCTAGGCATTACTATTGTTTCAGGTAGGAGTGCTCCATTTCAGAAAAATATTTATCATTTACACCTTTATTTGAATTCTATATTAAGCAGATTCTATTATCTTATGTAAGTTAAATTACATTATCCTAGCCCCACTGATTAGTCCTGCATAGTCAAAAATGAAATCACAGTCTATGAATATATCAAAATTAGACCTAGAGCAAACATTTAACCTAGCATGTATCTATTCTCGACATACAGTGCTTTCATTGAAGAAAATACACATGTGGCCTCATTTGCTTGGAACATCCTATACCAGCAGATATCATTTGAATAGTTCACAGCGGCATTTGCATTACAGTGTGCAGATTCTGCAACTGTATTAAAGCAAGTAACACAGCTGCTCTGACAGTAGTTTACAAGTGTCGAGAAGCTAGCCAGACCTGCGGAACTACTCATATCCTGTCAAAGTAGCCTTGTAATGGTGTACATGTCATTGACAGTTGTCAGGTATCTAAGAAACGGATCATTTTAGTCTTCAGGCGACAGGGTGCATCAGGTTTTACTAGCAAATTTGCCTAGTTGAGTCTGACTGCATTCTGATCCTTTTCTTGAATACAATTAACCTTTTAAGTTCAAGTGTACATTTTGTTAGTTTTAACATTAATAGCAAACCAGCACTCTGCCTGTTAGTGGCAGGCGTATTCACCAGAAAACTTTTCAAAATTTATAAGTATGCACAGGTATTTTAGAGAAATGTACTAAATAACCAACGGAGTTTAGGTAATCTATCAATGGCAACTAGAAGTACAGTATTTATTTTAATTCTAATGAAGTCCTAGGCAATATATCAGTAAGAATGGACCTACATAACTGGTCACTAGCATGCATCAGCTCAGAATTTACTTAATTTTGATTGAATTATAAAGAAATCTACCAAACTGTAAGTCCAGGTAACATATTAATAGTAATAAATGTAAACTGTCAGTGTTATTCACGAGCATTTCATGATATGACAAGTAGAAGGTTCACAAGTTACACAATACTTAATGCTTCATGTAGTATAATTTAGCGCAGATGACATACTTCATTTGACTGGAACAATCTGGCTAAATTAAAGGATTTACAGAAACTTGAAGGGTGGATAGGGAAGCAGGGGGGCCCAAACTTGTTTTAAAGTGTACAGACACAGGTGTATGCAGCACACTTTCTGTTGTACTGTGAAATCTATTGGCTGTCCTAATAAAATGCAGAACCTTAATTATACAGACCCTTTGTAGAGCCAGTGAAGTATCACCAAATATCTGTCAGCAGAGCACTGCGTTGAGAAGTTGTAAGAAGTGCACATAATGTGACTGGAGAACAGGCCACTACAAACAGCAAAAAGGAAATATACAGACGATCTGTCATTTTAAACAGGTGTTCTTTGCCAGCCTTTGTGCTTAATTTCAATGCGTATGTTATGTTATTGCTTGATAATAAAGTAAATGAACAAGTCCAGGAGACCGTTTTTAGACATGACCTGAGTCGGAGGCAAATAAGCATGCAAAGTAAATATTCTGTCATGCAGTCACGCATAAAAATGTACCGCACTGTGCAACTACAGTGACAATGCAACATGGGTTAAGAGACAATTCATTTCATAAGACAGAATGCTTAAAAACAGAATGCACAAATACTGAATTCACCATTTCATTTTCAACAAACAAAGCCGGACATTCTTGGTAAGCAAATGTTAAATAAATAAATAAATAAATATATAAATAAATACTCAGCCCCTTACATTTATTTATTTAATCTCCACCTCCATGTGGGAGACATCATCCCATACCCCCTTGTACTGAAGTTGAACTACCTTGCAAGGGATGACTTTACTGATGCACCTGATTTTCAGCACTTCCTGCAATAACAAACAAATTACATCTGCAGATCAAAATTTACCAACTAGCAAGGGTTGCCCGTTTTCATCTGAGGCCCAGGGAGAAAAGCTCCATATAGTAAATCAAACTACATGACACATATTGTACTACAAAATGTAAAAACAAGACACAAAATGTTCCATACGTAGTGGATAATACATGACACCCATTATAATACAAATTACAAGTACAAAATACAAAATAACAGTCTAGAAAGAAACGTTTTGTTGAGGATTCCAATTACAAAGATTGTTAGTTAAGACAGCATTGTTAAGTTGAAAGACTTGATGCAAAATTCTATAACACTGGTGAAGTTTGTATTCAAAAAAAGAAAAGAAAGAAAATTATATGGGTACTGAAGTTTTGGAGGCCCTTATAATAGAATATATGGACGATAATATGCATATAGTTGTCTTACAGGAGTTATCCTGGGTCAGAGCATTTACAAATCCAGGACTTTGTGAGATAGGATTTAAATGTGTTTTGAAACTAAGATTATATCAGTCCTAATTTCCAGTGGGAGGGAAGTGTCAAATAGAAAAACACTGAACCGCAGCTCAACAGAAAACGTTACATATCAGTGCAAATGCAGTTCATTTTTTGGTGTTGATAGCACTGGATCCACTAAAGCCATACTTCTTAAAAGCAGAGGCTCCCATTACAAAAAGAAGATAATAGAGTTTAAAATAGAATGGTGTCAACTATAAAGCTGCGTTGAAAAGAAAAGCTTATTACAACAAATGTAAATAGTTTATATGTTTGTTAGAAATGTATGCTTTATTTAAAATGCATTTTTATTTAAACACATTTTAACCAGTTTTTACATTAAGTTTAAGTAAAATGAGATTTGATTAGTGTGATGTGTATTGATGATGGTATAATAATGACACAGTTTTTAACACTTTGTTCTGATGAAGGCCTAATTCTTGGGCTGAAAGCGCAAAAACAGTGGATTAAAGTTCATTTTGTGTGATATAGTGCTCCATCATCACTTGTGGTTTTCTTTTTAAAATGTATTATGTAGGATAAGATTAATGAAAGGTATATCTGAACCAATACATTTCAAATCTTCAGCGGAAGCTAAAATATGCACTGATTGTTGATTTTGTCTGTTACTAGAGGAACATGCAAAAAAGAAAGTATAATAAGTCATTGTTAAGGTATGATTACTAACTCAGCATGAGAGTACTAAATGATTATGCATGGTCAGCGCAAGAAATCTGGACAAAGCTACAAACAATGGGGGGACAAAGGCCCAGACATAGGGACAGATTTAAATATTGCTGCTATAAACTTAAGAAAGTTGCTAGAATAACAGGTTTTGCATTATGTATTTTCTAAAGCTTATTAAAGTCTGAAGCTGAAAGGTCTGTCATTATTTGGTATTATTTAGTGACTTTACTCCTCAAAGATTTGTTAGAAAACCACAAATTTTATGAGGAACAGACCGAACATATGAAAACAAAAATCTGGGCATTCTGTGAAAATCTCTACAGTTGAAACGTATGTGAATAGAATTTAGGTATATGGGTCATGATAAAAGAATAAGGCCATGGTATTAGTGAAAATAAATAGTAAGGTCAGGGAAGAAGGGAGAATAGACTAACCAGGTATAAAGTGGCAGGGAAGGGTCAACAACAATCAGAGTTAAGACAGACTAGGGAGTTATAAAAGGTGTTTAGCCACTGTCTTTGAAGCAAGCACCAAGGACTTGCTGAATTTAGTCAGATGGATGATGATTATTAAAAACAGGCACAGAGCTTCAGTCTCCAAATAATTTTACACATGGTGAGTTTGATCCTTGACACTGCTAAAAAACATACATAGAGAAACAGACCGCATGCTCAGTGAAGAAGTAGCAAGGCCTCATTTACCAGAACTAAACTTTTATTCTACATGGTAAACTATCTTGCTTCATAAAAAGTTAAGCAGGACCATTGCAGCACTAGGGGATTCTTTCAGAGAGCATGGAATAGTGAAACGCTGTCATGAGACCCACATTAGGCTCAGCTGAACCCATCTTTGATTCTATCACAAGTGAATAGGTGAATAGGATATATTGTTTTTCTGAGCAAAAGGAAAAATCTGAGAATTTGTCGCTGTATGTACCTGCCTTCAAATGGCATTTTTCACCATGGAGAAACTGAAGCTGGAAGATGTAAAGAAACTAGCAGGATTTTCGAGGAGAAATATACTAAAGGGGTGAGCATTGGCACAATTCAGATAGAATTAAAACTTTTTTGCCTCCAAATTTTCACTGAAACATTTTGTGACTTTATGAAGTAGGTCATTATGATTTTGAATTTGAAAAGACTGCTGAAGATTTAGTTACGTATGAGTGACTAACTGAATTGCAGTTTGTGGAATGGATTCAAGGCAGCTGTGGCATATATGGTTCTGTACATACAGAAGGTTTATGAGAAAGGGTCCTGATGTGGTTGCTGCAAAAAGAGTACAAATAGATACAGACAATTCTCCTGGTTACTCGCATGAAAATCCATAAGAAAGATAAAAAAATACCACAAACCTTGACATGATAGGTGATTTTTAAACACAGCAATGGGCAGTGGCAACTGCTATAGCTGAATTATGCAAAGCCATGTAGCTTACAAAATAAAGGAGGTAAACCACTAACAGAGATATCAGAAAACAGGAGATCCATAACTGAAAAGACAGAATGACCCAGTGGTATGGGGAAGATGGGCCATTTGGGCCTAAAAGTAGTAACAAATACTGAGACAATGCAAAAGTGTGGAAAGACAATGCATCTGCAAACCAGTCTTTGGGTTAAATGAAGAGTCCTTAAGGATGATGTATAATTCTCAGATGACCTAGCAGGAACTCACAGATCAACATTAGAAAGAACATTTGTAAGGAAGTGCCCTTGTAACCCTTATAAATGTCAATGGAGTTACAGTGTTTGTGCCAGGTGACTATAATTTAGGAAAGGCTTTTCAGACATTTCTGGAATATAAACAGGCAACAGGTTTCTGTTAACTGTATTAATACGATGACAAGCAAACCATTCCTTGTGCTTGATAGTTTGCAGTTAAGATAGTAATAGGAGAGGTGTTAAAAGCAGTAACTGGATCAGGATAACTCCATGGTATAGAGGGAGAAAGCTCTGATGACAACCCAGATGACCCAGGTTTAGTCACTAGTATGGTCTCTGGAAGAAATGGAAGAGGGAGGGTAGGGTAAGTGGTCATTGCCAGCTCACTTATTCTGGGGAACAAGAAGACTGTTTTACTCATTGCAATGTTGACCTTACCAGGAGCATGTGGGTCTAGCATGCAGCACTACAGATGGTTGGCACAACTGCGCCACACATTAGCTGTGGAGGAGGCTGGCTATGTTTTATATGTGATGCATGTATGCATCTCTTCAGGAAACAGCAACTGTAAGAGTCACAGTCATCAAAGGAAGGGAGGGACTGGGACCAGGGCTAGGCACCTATCGCCTGTGTATGATGGCCTACTCTCAAGGCCCAGCTCTTGTTTTTAGAGGAATAAATGGGCCTTAAGGCTGGCATCTAGACCACAGAATGAATAGGCCATAGGTGTCTTATCATGGTCAGGAAAGAACAGACCACCTCAATCCTTGAAGAGGAATGGTCCTAGCAAGAATACAATTATACAGAATAGAACTTGGGAGAATATGTCATTGTCTGGTTCCAGAGCTACCTTGACAGCAGGACCTTTCAAGTTTACTCCAATGACTAGCTTTCCACTAATGGAACACTAAAAACAGGTATCCCCCAAGGGTCTGTTCTAGGCCCATTACTGTTTTCTTCTGATCTTTGTTAATGATCTGAACCAAATAAACTTCAAATTAACCACAAAGAAACAACACACTCTGCTTATAACACTCAAGACAACAAGTCACTAAGAATAAAACAGCCAAATGTGCCCGACTTGCTGACAACTGTGAACACCACTGCAATTTTCTAAGTAACCTAAAATGGCTGCCGATTTAATTAAAGATCTGTTTATCTTACATCATGCTCCTTACTATATAAAATTCTAAATGATGGCTATTACACCCACTCTGTAAAGAAACCTCCCAATCAGGGAACAGTCCTACTGAATTTTCAGGATAATGTAATACCCCTCTTTAAAACTGGAATTGTTGAAAAAGCCTTCTCATGAGTAAGCATGGCTCTTTAGAAAAAAAAAAAAACAACTTCTTCTTTCGGCTTTTCCCAGTTAGGGGTCACCACAGTGGATCACTTGTCCACTCATGATTGGCAGTGGAGCTTTTTTAAGGTGTCGAGTTGCCAGCCCAGTGCCCAACCTTCCACAGAAGGCACACACATGTACAGACTCACGCCTAGGGCCAATTTAGGATGTCCAATTCACCTACAGCATGGCTTTGGGATGTGGGAAGAAACCCACGCAATCACAGGGAGGACATGCAGACTCAGCATAGAAGGTACCCCAGCTGAGGATCGAACCGGAGAACCTCTTGCTGTGAGGCAGCAACGCTAACCACTGCACCACTGCGGCCACCCAAAAAAAAAAAAAAAAAAACTACCAGCTGAAATAAGGCATCAAGATACTCTTTCCAAGTTTAAAAGGCCCCTTTCTGAGCACCTCTTCAAGGAACTTGCTTGTAAATGCTTTGGGGATAATGGATAAACTGTTTAAAAGGCATATCATTCTAAAAATGCTTACAGTATCTCAACTGTTTTTCTTTGACATGTATCTCTTCTTACTCCTGTGTTCAAGGAAATTTAGTTTTAAACCTTTAAGAACAATTTCATGTAGCCAAACTGTATTGCAACCCATGTAAACTGGTAAAATCTAACGTAAACCTGGAACTTTGTTAGAAAACTGTAAGAACTGTATAATATTCTACTTTAAGCAACTGTATTAACAACTGCATATGGACTTTCTAAAGTTTTGCACCTGTTTACACTTAACACTATCATATTTGAAACATATAACTTAAGTTTACTTGCATTGTTTATTGCCCCTGTGTTCAAGTCATGGCTGAAAAGGGTTTCTGGACCAGTCCACCCCTACTCCACCTAATCATTTACCAAATGGTAAATAAGCTGCTTGCCAGTAGAACGTTTTGAAGATGTTCTGTGTAGGGCCCAAAAAAGAAAAACCTGCAAAAGGATCACAGCTGGGTGAAATCAGTAATGAAGTGATTTCCCTTGCTAGTATAATAATTAACACATTGACTTATATATCAGCTGATACGGTAAGACCATACCTTGTAACATTTCACAGGATTTTCCAAATTAAGCCTATTCAGCTTTTATTTTATATATTTAACCTATTGCATGTATCTTAAATTGAAATTTCATCAGGTTCTTGTCATTCCTAATGTGCATTTAATTTGTTTGTTTTCCTGCTTTGCAGAGCTGGATCCAGCACTAAGTGACCAAGGCTGTTGCTTAGGGTGCGCTGGCTTGGGGGGTGCTGGCCGAGGATCTACCGCAACATCTATTTATAAAAATAAAAAAAGCACCTTACAATTTTTCTTTAAAGATGCACTATGCATGCTTTACATTTCTTTTTTTAAGGATGCACCCTGTATGCGTCTTTAGTAGCATCTGTGCATGTGATGTACTAAAGATGCATGCACATTTAAATGCTGCAACTTTGTACACTGAATGTGTGATTTTTAAGTATAGAGGTTTTCAGCCAAGCAAGCTGTTCCTTGGCTGGATGAAGGATGAGCGCAGAGAGCTGCTGTGAAAGATGGGTTTGGTGACAAGTGTTTGTGTGTGTGTGTGTGTGTGTGTGTGTGTAATCCCCCAGTTAGGGATGGCAGGATGGTTACCTTGTTCAGGCTCAAACCCTATAACTTGAATACATGAGACCTGATTCATCTGCACCACTACCAAACTGTCATCAGGGGTGCATTTTCAAGGAATATTGTCTGTTTTCAGTGTGTAATTATTTTGTTTAGCAAATGGCTATCATCAGCGTTTGTGCTATAAAATTTGATAGCAGTGTTAGCAGCACAACAGAAGCATACTTGCCTTTGGTACATAAGGCTGTGGGTTCTTTTCCCAGTAGCTGTAGTACTGATACTGCAGTACCCCTTAATATGGAATGGGAGTGCTGTACTCCTGAGTGTGACCTCCTTTGGATGAGATGCCTAGTAACTATGAACATGTTGTCCAATTGACAGCCATTCCCTATTGCAATATCACTAGCATACCAACTTTTTTAAGTATAACATGGGTAATTTATTTTTCAAGGGCAGTAGGCACTATTTGTACATGAAACACTGAAATGTAAAGTGATTTGCCAGCAGCAGCCTCTTCACTGTTTATAGATTTTGTTAATGTGGAATTATTCATATGACTTTTACTTCTACAGAGATTGTGCATATTGACTGATATTGGGAGATTGTAAAGACAGAAGTTTGAGTGGCCTTTTATGGTTGAAATATTCTGAAATGTGCAGTTTTAGCATTATTGGTTCATACCCATGGTATTTTTGTCTCTCGCTCTAATCTCCCTCCTCTCTGTTTTTCTAGCCCTAGTGGATTTTTCCCTGTGGTTTTCTCCTGGCCACAGTACAGGCAACACAGGTTTGAGGACTTTAACAGATACCCTGCAACTCTAACTATCTGTCCGGAAGCCACCATTTTAAGCTTAAAATAATACCACTGAAGTATGTGTCCCAGTAAATAACTACTACATAAGCTAATCTTTTAATTAATGCTAGACTTTATAAGCACAACAAGAATTTACAGTGTTTTTTTTGCTAGTCACCACGGAAAGCAGACATCATCAACTCCTATCCTTTCTCTTTGATTACCCACTATCCTCATACTGTTGCTATGTATATTCTCCTGTTCTGCACTTTACCCTTCCCTGAATTCATTTCTAGCCTCACTCATAATTGCCTTTCTTAGAGCACCTGCCCTATTTTACTGTCTTCAGACTCTTACATATTAATTTTTTTTATGGTTTGCCCTGCTTTTAGCTGCTAGTAATACCTCTCTCTCCCCTCCAAAGCCCCTCTCTATTGTAGCTTATTTTAACCATACAGCACTGAATTTGCTTCAAGTAAATCTACTTGTGTAGCTTGAGGCCAGTGTTCTTTTGTAAGCTTACTTCTGCTCATATTTTATTTCTTTTTATTTTATTTCTGGTGACTATACCTTTAGAAACTTTATATCCTTGTCTCTCAAGCTAGTTTTTCACTATCTTTTTCTGATTGTTTCTATGACTTCATCTTGACCAGGGTGCTAGCCCCGCTACGTTTGCCCTCGCTATGCTCAGGATCACTTCACTCCCCTACCCTACCCCCATTCCCACCCACCCCATTACAATTACCTTTATACCTAACTATCACTCCCCTTCCTGTCCCACTAGCGACTACAATTCCACTTCCTGCCTATTGCCACAACCACCTTACTAATCTGTCAATCTTGTCAACACCACTTCCTCTATACCACTGTCACTCTACCTACTCTATCTGACCATATTTTATTCCAACATGTATTATTTTCTAATATCTTCTACATTACTCCTTATTCTCTCTATCTCCACCTCTTACCACTCCAATCTCTCTGACCCACTCCTATGTTCACCAACTTCTCACTCATACAACATATATCCAACTACTTCATCTTTTACTATCTCCCCTAATTGCTTTACTACCTCTACCTCAAGTCTATATAAACTATCCATAATACAGGTTTTTAAACCTTCCCACAAAGCTAAGTCAAAACTATACAAACTCCATCTAGCATCTACTACACATTCTCTCCTCACTAAAAACCTACTTTGTTCTGGAGATATCCATCCCAACCCTGGACCCTCTTCTCTCCCCAAAACTACCTCTACACTGCCCCCATCTTACTCCTCTAACAGTCACCAACCTCAGTCACAACAATCATCTCCATCCAAATACTTAACTATTTACTCACTGAATATTCAGAGTCTAGCAAATAAAGTCACTGAGCTACACTCATGGATAGCTCTCAATACTCCTCACATCCTCTCCCTATCTGAAACCTGGCTCAAGCCACAAATCTCAAATAGTGAAATACTCCCACCAAGTTATAATATCTTCCGATCTGATAGACCTGTAAAAAAAGGTGGTGGCATGGCCATCCTCTACTCAAACATTCTTAACCTCTCACCATACCCTTCCCTAATTCCTGACTTCCTCTCAGCTGAAATCATCATCCTTAACTGCCATCTGAATCCCCACAAAAAGTTGCAATTGCCTCTATCTACCTTCCTCCTGGTAACAATCTGCCCATTCTTGAAAACATCATATCCTGGTTCTCCCACAACATACCATACGAGACACTTATCCTTGGTGATGTCAACATCGATTGGTCCAAACTCACAACTGACTCCCCCCAACTTAGTATCCACCTACAAGGCTTCCACTAACTTATAACATCTCCCACTCGCTTCCATAAAAATTCTACTTCCAGCTCCATCATAGACTGGATCCTTACCAATTCCCCTCACCAATACCACAATACCACCACCTTACCTGACTCCTTCAGTGATCATCTCCCTACCACCATCTTAAGACACTACTCCCATATTCCTAAACCCCACCTTATCAAAGACTGTTGAAAACTATCGACTTTCAGTTCATCCCAATTTAACTCCATTCTCCACAACATAGATTGGTCCATCCTAAAACACCTCCCCCTAAACGATGCTGTAAGCACTTTCAATAGTATCTTCATGAATACTCTAAACTCCTTAGCTCCCTCTAGGAAGATCAGAGTAAAATCAAACCATGCTCCCTGGCTCTCCAAAGAGACTAGATCCCTTATGAAACAAAGAGATCATGCTTGGAAAACCTGGACTAAAACTAACAACCACCTTTTCTTCAAAAATACAGGCAACTGAGGAACCTTGCAAAAAAAAACATACAACTAATGACAAAAAGTTATACTATAGCTCTGCTCAGCTTAACAACAAATCCAATCCTCGAAACTTTTGGTCTACTCTCAACAACATCCTCTATCATGGAAAGCCCTCTAATCCCTCCCCATACCCTAACTCTTCCTCTCAGGAAACAGCTACCTTCCTGAATAAACACGTTATCTCTTCCATCCAAAATCTGGTAACCTCTAAGCCAAACTCTACTTCGACACCCACCTCTCCAAGTTCCACTAACACAACTTTGTTTTCTTTTGAGCCAGTTCCCATTACTTACATCAAATCTTACTACTCAAGCTAAAACATTGCTCTCCTTCCACTGACAATCTATCTCCTACATTCCTCAAACTTGCTGGTGACTCAATTGCCTATCCTGTATCTATACTAATTAATCGATCTATTCTGGAATCAACTGTCCTAACCCTTTGGAAATCTTTCTTCACTATCCCTCTTCATAAAGGTGGAAACTCCACTGACCCCTCAAACTGCTGACCCATTGCCATTCTGTCCCCCCTCTCCAAGATATTAGAAAAATGTATTCACTCACAGCTTCTCAATCTCCTCCTCACACACCACTTAGCCCTACCCAACATGGATTTCGTCCTCACCACAGCACCACCACTGCCCTCCTCTCCTTCACTCATATCATTGCAGAGGCCCTAGACAACAATAAACTCATTTCCTGTCTCTTCCTAGATCTCTCCAAAGCCTTCGATACTGTCTCTCATCCTCTACTACTATCCAAACTCGCAAATCTCCACCTATCCCCGTCTGCACTTGCCTGGTTTAATAGTTACCTATCTGGCAGGGAACAATCTGTCAAATGGCTTTCATCCTCCTGACCTTTCCTTCCCATCTCCACTGGTGTTTCCCAAGGCTCCATCTTGGGACCCCTTTTGTTTAACATCTTCACCAATGATCTTTACACCACATGAAAAGAATCCTTCCTTATTCAGTATGCCAACGACTCCACACTTATATCCATCTCAAATAACATTCCTGAACTACACTCCCTGACCCAACAGGCCCTACTATCCACTGAACAATGGCTCTCTCACAACCTATTGATCCTAAATCCCAAAAAGACCAAACTCCTACTTTTCCTTCCTCGTTCTCTTTCTCATCACAAAACCTCATTTTTTTATTATATCTTCTAACAATACAAACATCCAACCTGACACCCACACAAAACTCCTAGGGGTCATTATCGATGACTAACTCAAGTTCAACCTACACATACTCCAATGTATATAATAAAAAAAAAACAGAAATTAGGTCTGCTATATCGGAACAAAAAATTCCTAACCCCTGAATCTAGACTTACCCTGGGCCAGGCACTCCTCCTCTCCTCCCTCTTATACGCTGCCCCAGTTCTTACCAATATCCAGGCCTCCACTCTAAACAAACTGCAACAGACTTACCATAAAATAGCCAGATTCATTACTAAATCCCCATACAACTCACACCACTGCATTTCTTTAAACTCTCTTCAATGGTTTGAACTTCCCAGTTTCTGCTATCTTATCAATTTCATATGCTACACTCTATTCTTTATAAACCCTCCTTCTGTCCATCTCTATCTTCCTTAGTCTTCATCTACATCCCATCCCGGACCCAACGTACTTCTAACCAACAGTTACTTGATATCTACCACCCAAAAAGGTCAGTAGGCAAACGACTCTACAAACACTCCCTTGCCCATGCTTGGAACAAACTTCCCCTTGACTTACGTTCAATATCCCACACCTCATACTTTAAAAATGAACTAAAAGCTTATTTTCTCAATTCCAGAACCTGCCCTTGCCATGACCCTGTCTAGTCTTCCTTCCTTTTATGTACCCTCAAAAGGACCATACTTAGTATCTCATTACACCTCTCTCTCCAATGTGTCTACTATGCATTTGCACAATTTTATACAAATAAAAAATGTTTATTGTTGGCCTATTGAACTATATCAATGTAAAATTGTTACTTAGCTTCTTTTTAATGCAACTTTAACTTTATGTATGTAACCCAACATATGTGAATCATTTTGCTATAACTGCTATTATATCAATATTGTTTAAAATTGTACTTGTTTTAAAATGTATTACTGGAGCTTTTCTCCTCGGGTCTCCACTGAAAATGGGCCACAAGCCCAGTTGGACAAACCCGGTTAACAAATGCCAATCAATAAATAAATAAATATGTTTTGTTTCATTACTTACTGGAAAAATGTTCACAACTACAAATTTAAAACACACTGTAACAAATGGTGCTGTATTATACAAGGAATATAATTCAATACAATCAGGAAATGCATCAAAGAATGTATGTATGTCTATAAATGATCTTAAAAATGTGTGCAAGGGGCCTACGGTTTGAAAACAGCCCAATGGTAAACTTAATTAGCCACTGGTGAGATGCATTTTCTTTGAATGTGGGTTTCAATGCCGTTTCATTGAATATGAGTTTCATGAACAGAGAAGCTTACTGTTCATGCTAAGTCTGTTTTCACTGCCAGACTGGATTGTTTTGTTTAGCAAATGGCTATCAGTGTTTGTGCTATAAAATTTGAAAAAAGTTTTACATATCCCTAATCATTGTAGAAGTAAAGCATAAAATAGTATGTACACTGACAGCTTTGAACACTGTTTATGGTAATGGAAAAATAGCCAACTTAAACTCTGAGCTTTGGCCAGCTAAGACCTACATGCAATCAACTGAATGTATAAGTGAATTTAAGTAAACCTTTATTTGCACCTTTTTCAAATAATACAGCATTTAAATTGATTTATTTGTGTTGCATTGAATACTATCTAGCTGGAAGTTGTGGCTCTGTTTTTTTCAGTTAGTTCCCTATCCACCATCCCTGCTTTTGTTTTGGTGTTAATCTTGGTAGCTTTGAAACTGCCTATTCCTCTTGTAAATTTGCATTTGGATACTCCTCCTGGGCCCATTTCATTTCCTCACTCAAAAAAAAAATTGTACTTTTTTCATCTGCTTTTACTGTTTTTGTATTTTTTCCTACTTTATTACTTTATTTTGCTTTTGCATCATCTTAAAAGTACTCAATTGCATTTATTACTGCTTGGTATAACTATCATTCTAAGCCTTTTGGTTTAAGCACTTGCGCTTTAGACAAGTTGTTTTACATAAGGTTGTGGTCTGCATTGTTGTGGCAGGAGAGGTAGCTTACATCCTTCTAAGTTGGGAACTGCTGGTTGAAGGCTCATTGTCTGTTATTCTAAAAGTGTATTAGTTCTGGTTTAAGCACTTGGGATTCAGGCCAGTTATTTTACATTAAGAAGGTTCATGGTCTGCACTCCTGTGGGAGGAGAGGCTGGACTCTGTCCTTCTGAACTGGGAATTTCTGGTTAAAGGCTTATAGTGCCTGCATATTTGAGCTGTTTTGTACTGAAATTGGTGCACCTTGTTTGCTGTAGCATAGACTAGATCCAGGCCTGCTGAACCTAGCTTTGTTTGTATAACTTGAGCACTAATCCAGGCCTGATTTTTTGGAGAAGGTTCCCCTGCACCCCAGTGGCAGGAGTGTGCAGTTAGAACTTGTCTGATTGAAGACTACAGGAACAGGGCTCAGTTTTGAGATTTATTTACTGGTTAATTGGGTAATTTGTTTAAAAGCCTTTTCTGATTGCTTGTAGTCATCTAAAGCTGTTTTAAGTGTATGTTTTACTGTCTGTAGTCATTTAAAGCTGTTTTAAGTGTATTTTTATTGTTTTTGCCTTATCTTTTAAAAAAAAATTGTCCTTGTTTCCTACCTTTCCAAGCTAGTATAGTCCACTTTTCAGGCTAGTGCTGAATTCAGGACTGTGTTACAATTTTCTGAGTTGCCCATACCTTACTTGGATAGAGGCAGGTTTCTCTGTTCACCTGTGAGAGAGGGAGCTTTGAGCAGCCATCTGTCCCTGGAGGAGTGGTTTCAGCCCAGAAGTTAGTAGTTTATAAGCCATTTTGGGCTAATTTCTATCTCTTTCATTTCCCTGCTGTAAAAACTGGTTTGCACGGTTTTGCACGTCTGGGCCACGCCAGTTAGCTAGGGCTAAATGTATCCCGGCTCCACCAAGTCTCCTCTTTAGTTTTTCCCTTGAAAGTAGTCTAACTCTCAACCTAAGCACTTAAAAAGCATCCTACAGTCCAGCATTTGCTCAGACCTAATAGCAGGCACTAATATACCCCGACACTTGATTGCCCAGCAGGGCAAGGCTCATTATTCACCCCTCACCAACCAAGCAACTAAGCAGCTCACCCTACTATTCAGGCATGACCAAAGGGCAATTTCAGGTATACTCTCCAGTCCAGCTGGTTAACCTGGGTATCCTGAGGCAATGTTACAACTGCTTCATGTACACAGAAAGCCCTCTCCTCCTACCACAAAACATTAACATATGTGAAAGATGCAATTATATAGCTAAATTGGAGGCTAAGCACTCTCCACCCAAGACTGGAACAGGGAGTCATGAGGAGAAGGTTAACACTTGCACCACACCTCCAGCATCACATAGACATACTAAACCAGCACTAGCAAAAAATACACATAAATACATGAAATCATACTGGGTGCTCTAAATAAAAACCTGCAAAAGCATCACAGACCTCCAAAGCAGACACCCAAAAAACCTGCACCTCCCGTCACAAACCAGACAATACATAAAACACAAAACCAGTGTTCCGCACAATCGCAGACCTTTAGGCAAAATAACATACCTAACACACTAGTAATAGGCTTCTCTATAGTCAGGCACAGTGACGTCCCACTCACTAGGCTGGACAAAGAGAAGGTTACTGTTAGCTGCCTGTCGGGAGCCAGAATCCGCCACATAACACAAGCACTCAGGTCACTCCAGAATAAGTACAAATATGACTCTGTCATTGTTCATGTTGGTGTGAATGACCTGAGACGTACCTCCCTGGACTACATGAAAAAAGACATGGAAGAGTACTCTGATCATGTAGCCCAGGTGGGTATGACCCTGAGTAGCATACTGCCCTCACCAAGAATGATACTGCAGTATAAAGAAAAAATGATCAATTTCAACAATTGACTAAGCTTCTGGTGTCATTCAAAGGGGATCCCCAGTGTCTGTCAGCCTGGGATGACATGCTCAACAAACCTTGTTGCTTCGCAAGAGATGGCTTGCACCTGTCACCCCTAGGCTTTCGAATACTGGCCAAGGCTCTTGCTGCTCCCATAGTGCCTTTTTTAGGCAAGGCTCAAAAGTCAAACCCACCTCCGTAAACAGCACAAATAAAAAAATGATGGTTATGCTACTCAACGCCAGGAGCTTAAATCTCGAAATGCAAGCGCTCGAGGTAATCCTCAGTATGGAGAATGTCGACATCTGTGCAGTAACTGAAACCTGGTTCAAGGTTCCACAGAGCACCCAGCACTACTGGGCTACAACTCATACCACACATTTCGGCCACAGAACATGGATCAAAACACAAAAGGAGGTGGTGTATCCATATTCATCAAGGATACCCACACCTCCAGGTTAGTGTCGCAGCATGATACCTCCGAGATCATCCATGTGCAACTAACATCAGGCAAATCTGCAATGCAAATTGTAGTCTGCTACAGATCACCCTCCATGACCCAGGGCCACCACTCTGCCTTTCTGGAGACAATGGAAAACATGAAGGTCCTACCGAACACCCTGATATTGGGTGAGTTCAATTACCCTACCATTAACTGGGAAAACTACTCAAGTACAAACTCCCAGGTCCAGCGCTTCCTGGAATTTATCAACTCAAATGCCCTGGATCAGCTGGTAAACTCCCCTACCAGAGGTGAAAACATACTGGATCTGGTCATCACCAACATGGACGACAGGTGTTCCACACCAGAGGTCAACCCGTCACTAGTTAGATCAGACCATAAACTATTCACTCTGGATGTCCACACCACACCACCACCTCCATCCAAGGAAACCACAGTGAAAAACTTTTCTATAGCAAACTTCACCTTACTTAAGACAGAGGTGGTAAGTTTTACAGCCCCCACTCTAAAGGTTAACAGTGTCCAAGATGCAGAAATCTTTACAAATGCACTCTATGAGCACCTACAAGGATGCATGGATCGTGCCATCCCTAGCAAAACCAAGACTCACTCTCCTAAGAGAAGGAGGTCTTGTGGAACCCTGCCATAAATAGCCTATACAATAGAAGGAGGGAACTAGTTCAGAAAAAAAGCAAATCCCAAGAAGGAAAGACATCCCTGATCAGTATCAGTAAGAAACTAAGGTCCCTCATAAAATCCTCCAAGGCTAACTTAGAAAGAAAAATAGACAAGGATTCAAAAGATAATCACAAAGCGTTCTTTAACTATGTCAAGAATCTACGTGGCAACTCGCAGATATGATCTGAGCTTGTGCAAAATAGCACAAAATATACTGAACCCATTGATATTGCCAACTTCCTGGCAGATAGATTCAGTGCAAACTTCACCCCCCTCTCACCCCCAAAAGGGCCCACAACAATACCGGAAAAGTATAGTGTCTCGGAAATCACAGACGCACAGGTGAAAACAGCCCTTTCAAAAGCCAAAAGCACAGCGTCAATGGGTCCAGATGGTGTCCCAGGATGTGTCTTGCACGAACTACAGAACGAACTATCCCCCCCACTTAAACACACTGTTCAACCTCAGCCTCTCCACAGGCTACATGCCCATAGAATGGTGCACAGCAATGGTTATTCCGCTCCACAAAGGAGGGGCCACAACTGACCCTGGTAACTATCGCTCCATAAGCCTGACTAGCCTGGTCTGCAAGGCTATGGAGCGCTTCAATCATGGAACTCATTAACAAAGACATTGGGAACCTCCAAACACTTGACCCGACCCAGTTCGGCTTTGTTAAGGGCAGATCATGCCTACTAAACCTCGTTGACTTCTTTGAGACAGTCATCAAGGCCATAGATGAGGGGAAGGTAGTTCACACAGCCTACCTTGACCTCACCAAGGCTTTTAACACCATTCCCCACTCAGGAATTATAGAAAAACTCACCAGCTTGAACATAAACCCCTACGTCACAAGATGGGTTGCCAACTGGCTTACAGACAGAACTCACACGGTACGAATAGCGGGCTCCAGGTCCGACTCCAAACCAGTCACAAGTGGTGTCCCACAAGGGTCAGTCCTGGGACCCCTACTTTTCGGCATATACTTCTCAGAAGTGCAGACAAACACAGGAGGACTATGGCTAACCAAGTTTGCCGATGACTGCAAACTAGGAGCCATAATTAACTCTCCGGCTGACACGGACATTCTCCAAAAGGGCCTTACCGAGACGGACACCTGGTGTCAATGTCATGGTCTCAAGCTAAATGCCAAAAAATGCATAGTCATCCCATTTGGGAAAAACAAAACACCCATGA
Organism: Protopterus annectens; assembly: GCF_019279795.1. Classification (NCBI taxonomy): domain Eukaryota; kingdom Metazoa; phylum Chordata; order Ceratodontiformes; family Protopteridae; genus Protopterus; species Protopterus annectens. The sequence goes on from NC_056741.1 coordinate 1,194,154,380, forward strand.
ATTACCACATAGGTGGCAGCCCCCTTAATACAGAAGAGGTAGTAAGAGATCTGGGGACCCAGGTAGATAGTAATCTCTCCTCTGACAATCATATTGCCAAAGTAGTTAGGAAATCCTTCTATGTAGCCCATCTAATTACTAAAGGGTTTGCATCTAGAAATAAAGAGGTTATAGTGCCCCTCTACTCGTCACTCATCAGACCCATCATAGAGTACAATGTCCCATTTGGGATGTACCTCACAAGACACTTCCAACAGCTGGAAAGATCACAAAAGTACCTCACCAAGAGGATTACTGGCCTCAAACATATGTCCTATGCAGCCCGACTGGAAAAACTCCAGCTGTACTCAGTCGCATATCGCTTACTCAGAGGTGATCTCTGCCTGACTTACAAAGCCATGTCCAACTCAGAATTGATGGACATGCTCCACCTAAAGAAATTCAAGTCACGGTGAGCCACTTGCTCTAGTGAGCTAAATCTCGTCACAACAATAAATAGAACATGCTGAAGGGATAGATTCCTGTCACAGAGACTCCCCATGCTTTGGAACAAAATTCCTAACTACATTAGGCAGTGCCCCTCACTAACACTCTTCAAGAGAAACCTTGACGAGTGGATGAGTAACAGAAAATACATCCCTGGGATCACTTCATTGGCTCTTCCTGACAGAGGCTCAGTTAATTAATCAATGGGGTGGCGAAAGCTGACACACTCTGGCTAGGCTTATAAATGCCCTCGGGCAGATAGCCTAGTACCTACCTTTGAACCTATGAACCTATAAGTAATGGGGCACTGGAATGGCTGCATGGGGAGGGGGGCTGATTATGGAGGAGGATGATCAATTACCTTGCCTAGGGCCACATTTGACCATGATCCAGCTCTGACGCTTTGGCCAGGTCATGACTGTGAAAGGTTACTGTGCTTGATCAGTCTACCTACCCAGCCACTAGTCACTAAATAAGTATATAAGTAGATCAGTATGGATATATGTAAATGATCATTCACTACCTACAGAAAATAAACAGCTCAGAGAAACATATTCAGCATAGATACGTTCTTATTCTTTAATCTATTTGGATGTTTTGATACACTTTTTATCTTTTTGTGTTTTTGTAAGTCTAGCCTTTGTTATCTCAATATATCCTTACATAAATTTAAATTGTTAATTGACTTTTTTGTTTTTGAAGATATCATATTCTAGACTGGACATTTAGAACTGTCTGGGCCTTACAATATTTTCAAAGTGACACATAATGTCCCTTAATGATAACACCATTTTCCAATAGTGCATTTAGGGGTATCTTTTTCTAATTTATTCATAAAAGAACTTGTTTGTATTTTGAACTCTGAATGAAAGTGAGTCCTACACTTAAATGTAAGGGAGCTATTTTGTTCATGTACCCCACTATTTTTTGTATAAGTCTACTGACCCTTTCCTAGAATTCTTTGATTCTGGAAGGCGTGTGTGTGTGTGTGTGTGTGTGTGTGTGTGTGTGTGTGTGTGTGTGTGTGTGTGTGTGTACATACATGAATGTGTTTCTCTCTCTTTTTATATTCATGTCCCACCTAGCATCTCTCATTATTTGCTAAGTTTATGTGTTTTGCTCTAGGAGAGGTCAGACAATATAGCATATTCTAAATTATTTTGATCAAGTCTGGGATGACTTATCTCAAAGCGAAGAATTCAAAAGCCATTTCAAATGAAACTTGCTGTTCAAAATTACATTGATAATGAGTGTTTTGTATGTGGAAAATTCAGGTCTATATTATGTTATCGAAAAATGTGTTCATCGAACATGTTTTCATCTACCAATATACAGCGAAAGCACTAACCTCAGAATGGCCACTTCAGCAGTTTTTTTCCCAGGGGAAAAAAAAGTTTGGCTGTCATCAGGGATTTGCCCTTTTCCCCACTGTAGTGTGATCTCAGACTTGATATATTTAGTTAGGGGGTGTGTGGGGGGGCCAGGCACCACTTTGTAGGGTTTGAAAGTTTGTTTTGTGTTTGTTTGGCCAAGCAAATTTTTCCCCTGGAAAAAAATTGCTGAAGTGGCTTTTTGGAGATTTGTCGATGAAAATGTGTTCGATGAACACGTTTTTCTATAACATAATATAGACCCAAAAATTCACCAACCTATGTGCTGCATGCATCTGACCCCAGCTTTTAAGTTATTGCACCTCAGGATAAATGGGGATTAAGTGCAGTGCAGCCTGTCAGTCCATGTGCAATTTCACCTAGCTCTGCATTATCACATGTTGTCAGTTGAGACTCCTCCATTTCATGTCCATGGGGAACACTGTGCATATGGCTGAAACTGCACTAAATAAGAATACCGTGATAATATCATGATAATGTACACCTAAGTATTTTCATTCATTAGGCAAATAGAGTGATTCAGACCTTAGGGAAATGTCTATATATCTGTTATATGCTCATGTCTGATAAGAGTTTAAATGGAACTCTACATGATTTCTTGTTTTGCAGAATATTTCTCCTCAGATTTCATACATTTTATGAATAAAAAAAAAATCCATATTTATTCCCATTAGGAGTATGCATGGCGTACAGTAAGTTCTGCTTCTCCTCCTTCTTCTTCTTCTTCTTCTTCTTCATGAGCTAAATATAATTTTAAAGGGTTTATTACTATATTTCCTAGAAAATTATCAAGATAATAATCCAATGGGTTGCAATTTTGTTGCAAGCATTACTGTAACTACATAAAGACGTGATATTATTCTAAGGCTGTATGGGTCTTTCCTTGGGAGGAAATGCAGCACAAGTCAGCTTCTACTTCCCAATGTCATTTGTTTCCCATCCTGATTTTTTGGCAGTCCTGGGGTTCTCCTAGGTAAAGAGGATGCTGGTCTTATTATTTCCCTGGCATAATGTGACTTATGTTCCTTGTTGAAGCAGCATTAGCCAACCACCAACAAGAAACCCAGCACAGAAAAGAGCTGTATCAAAATTTATTGCAGCGCACCTTAGAACACAAAAGCATTAGTTTTGCCCAAGTATACTCACATCGCATTACTGAGTGATTTTCTTGTTATTTCTGAAGCAGGGTATTTTTTTGTATTAAGTTTTTTTCCTATATATTTTTTTTTTTTTTGAAGAATATGAATTAGGTATTTTTTTCACACAGAAAATCTGCTTACAATCGTTATTGGATGTCTGAATATGTGTAGAGTGAGGGGATGTGTCTTTACAATTTAAAATACAGAAACCTTAGACAAAATTATTTTTTGCATTTCAAGAGGTGTTCCAGTAAATTAATGTTTGTGACAGTTGTTCTCTGTACTGGATTACTTTCAGTCAGCTGGATTGTTCTTCTTCCATGCATCGGAAGGCTGTGCAGGAAATTTGTGCCCTCCACTTGTGTGCAATGCAGCATTAGTCCACAATATCACATATTTGCTCACTACTTAATAATGTACATAGCTTGACTGCATTTTCCTTTTACAAGTAGTCAGTCAGTTATTACTGGCTTACTTCCATTTGGAAAGTATTACAAAATACACTACATTTTTTGCATTACACATTATATTATATTATAGCTACTGTCTCTTGGCTATTACTGCAACTGTATTTCTACAGTTCTACTGATTGTATTTAGATTTAGTGCTACTTTTTTTTTTATATTTCTGATTATTTTTTGTACCACTGTGGGTTTTTTTTCTCTCTCTCTGGTTCTTCTATATTTATTAGGACCTTGCATTTGCACTGTCTCTTGATGCTGTATATAATTCTATTGCACTAATGTTGCTGTTACTATGTTTGTTTGTTTTTTGTATTTTTGTGGAGTTTTTTCTCCCTGGGTCTCCAGTGAAAACAGGCCTCTGTCAACAAATGTAATAAATAAATATAAATAAATATTTTACATACCGTGGTTAAAAGGTTATTGGGTTTATACATAGAGACTTATTTTGTGTATATTGACCTCACTTCTAGGGAGTGGTGCAGTAGATGGAGATGTTGCCTTTCAGTGCTTTGTTCTCTGGTATAGATCTTGTTTGGTGCATTCTGTGTAGACATTTCAAGTCTTCACTGCATCTACATGGGCATATGGGCATCTCCATTATCTTGCCAGAGCCAGTGACAAGCTCTAAAATGAATTGATAATACAATAAGGTGTGTGCACAGTTGTGCAGGTATGTGTATGTGTCTTTGGTGTGCATATAAGTGTATGTACATCCTTATATGGACTAATGTCCATCCGGGACTAGCTTCATACCTTATGCCTACTGTTTGCAAGCTTAAGCTGTAGCTCCCTAGTGATTCTGAACAGGAAAAAGGGAATACAATATAGGGGAGGGTTATATCTGAGAGGTTTATATTTTGCAGTACTTAAAATTGGTTTGGATATTTTGTTTTTTGTAGCAGTCCTGATATTTGGTGTAATTTGTCAACCAGTTACAGTTAATGCGATAAAACTAGCCAGACTGTTTGGCCGATTCTTGTGTGTGTGTGTGTGTGTGTGTGTGTGTGTGTGTGTGGGGGGGGGGGTCAGTAGCCCTCAGATGAGTATAATCAACCTCATGTGGCCCTTGAATAATTTGAGTGTGAGAGCCCCAAATTATTTCAATTACTTATTTTCTGTATGGCAATGTTAGAGATCCAAGCAGCCACATACGAGCACTGTGGCTATTTTATTGTTTAATAGGTTCATAGGTGTGTACTAGGCTAATGGACCTGAGCCTTTACAAGCCTAACCCATAGGATTAACCTGGCATCATGCCACCCAATCTTAGTTCCTAGTGCCTCTGTCAAGTAGAGCCACTGGAGTTATCCCCGGGGTGAATTTTCTATTTCCCATCCACTCATCAAGATTTCTCTTGAAGAGGGCCAGTGAGGTGCTCTGCTTGACATGTATGGGAAGTCTATTCCATAGGATGGGCAGTCTCTGTGTTATGAATCTGTCCCTCCAGCATGTTCTGTTGATTGCGGTAATGAGGTTGAGGTCACTGGAGCATGTGGTGCAGAGGGATTGGGATTTCTTTAGATGTAGCATTTCTAACAGAGCTGGGTCAGACATGGCTTTTAAGTCAAGCAGAGATCACCTCTAAGTAGGCGATATGAGACAGAGAATAGTTGGAGTTTTTTGAGTCTGTCCATATAGGACAAGTGTTTAAGGTCTAGGATCCTCTTTGTGAGGTACTTTTGCAGCCTCTCCAGTTTTTGCAGGTGTCTAGTGAATTACATGCCAAATGGGCATTGTACTCGATGACTGGCCTAATGAGGGAAGAGTAGAGAGAGACAATGACCTCTTTCTTCTTGGATGCAGAATGAGATGTGCCACATAGAAGGACTTTCTGACCACAGTGGCAACATGGTGGTCAGAAGAGAGGTTGCTGTCAACCTGTGTTCCTAGATCTCTTATAACGCCTTCTGTGTTCAGTGGACTATCATCAATGTGGTAATTCAAGGGAACCAGGTTTTTCCCAAGGGGGATGATGACACATTTTTTGGCATTGAGCTTAAGGCCATGGTTCTAATACCAGTCGTTTGTGTCATTGAGACCTTTCTATAGGATGTCAACATCACTTGGGGAGTTAATAATAGCTCCCAACTTGCAATCGTCTGTGAACTTTGTCAGCCAGAGTCCCTTCGTGTTGGCCTGGATTTCAGAGAAGTATATACCAAACAGGAGAGGACCCAGGACCGAACCCTGTGGGACTCCACTCGTGACTGGTTGGCAGTCTGACTTGGAGTCAGCTACTTTCACACTGTGGGTTCTATCTGTGAGCCAGTTTACAACCCACCTAGTGATATACGGGTTGATGCCTAGCTTAGTGAGTTTTTCTATGGTTCCTGAGTGGGGAATGGTATCAAAGGCCTTGGCCAGATTAAGGTAGGCTGTATGAACCACCTTGCCTTCATCCACAGCTCTGGTGACCGAGTCAAAGAAGTCAACCAAGTTGAGCAGGCATGATCTACTCTTCACAAAACCAAACTGTGTAGGATCCAGTGTTTGTAGTTTCCCTATATCCTTGTTTATTAGGTCCATGATGATACGTTCCATAGCTTTGCATATCAGACTCGTCAGGCTAACTGGGCAATAATTCCTGGGGTCTGTAGTGGCTCCTCATTTGTGGAAAGGGATGACTGTAGCAGTGCGCCATTTAGTAGGGACAAAGCCTGAGGTGAGGCTGTGATTGAACAGGGCACACAGGTGAGGTGCCAGTTCACTATGTAGTTCATGTAGAACACAGCCAGGGATATTGTCAGGGCCAGAATCTGTATTCTTGGCCTTGGACAGTGCTGTTTTAACCCATGCAGCAGTAATACTGGGTGTCTGGCAATCTACTGGTATTGTGATTGGTCCATTGGGGGGGAGGGGTAAAGTTAGTACTGAATCTCTCGGCCAGTATAGTGGCAATATCTGTTGACTCGGAGGAGGTACCATTGTGCAGTCGCTCAGAAGCATATCTGGGTATTGCAGTGGAGATTCTTTACATGGCTATAGAAGGCCTTGTGGTTGTCTTTACTATCTGCTGCAATTCTGTTTTCATAGCTAGCTTTAGAGGATTTGATGAGGGATCTTAATCTTTTGTTGAGGCTGATAAAGGAGTTTTTCCAGTCTTGGGACTTCGCCTTATTCTGCATCAGTTTCCTCCTTCTGTTGTAGAGTTTGTTTATGGCAGGGAACCACCAGATTGGCTTCCTTTTTTTTTTGATGAGAGCGTCTTAGTTTCATTGAGTATGGTGAGAGCCATGCATTTGTGTACGTGTTCATACAGTGCATTGGTGTATGATTCGGCGGTCATGCAACTATTCTCCATTTGCATGGGTGCCGTGAAGTTAGCCGCCTCTGTTTTTAGGAGCCCAGAGTTAACTTTGGAGAAGTTTTTTATGGTGTTTACCTTTGTGGGGGGTGGGGGTGGGAGGGATGTGGATTTCCAAGCTGATTAGTTTATGGTTGGATCTAACCAGGGAGGAGTTGATTATTGGTGTAGAGCAATGGTCGCCCATGTTAGTAATGACCAGGTCAAGGATGTTGCTACCTCTAGTGGGGGTAAGAACGAGCTGGTCCAGAGCATTGGAATTAATGAATTCCAGAAAGCATTGGGCAATTATATTGGTACATGAGTAGTTTTCCCAGTTAATGGAGGGGTAGTTGAAGTCGCCCAGTATGAGAGTGTTAGGTTGGACCCTAATGTTCTCCAGGGTGCTTAGGAACATGGAGTGTGAGTCTTGGGACATGGTTGGGGACATATATCTCAGATGCGTTATGTTTGGCTACCAGTCTGGAGGTGTGCACATCCTTTATGAATATGGAAACACCACCGCCTTTAGAGCTTCAGTCCTGGTTCTGGGGCCAAAAGGTGTGGAATGAGTTATAGCCTGGTAGTGCAGGGGTGCTTTCTGCTGCCTTGAACCAGGTCTCTGTTACAGCACAAATGTCGATGTTCTCCATTTTAAGGAGTGCTTCGAGTGAGTGCATTTTGAGATTTAGACTTCTAGCGTTGAGCAGCATGACTCTCAGATTGCATTTGTTTGTAGCTGTTACAGTGGTAATTTGGTCTTTGGAACACCACCTAAAAAGGAACTATAGGAGTGGCAAGAGCCTTGGCCAGTATTCGGAAGCCCAGGGGTGACAGATGCAGGCCATCTCTGGCAAAGCATCGAGGTCTTCAGTCATGTCATCCCAGGCAGACAGATACTGGATCCCCTTAGAATGACACCAGAAACTTAGCCAATTGTTGAAATCAATCATTTGCTGCTTGTACTGTGATATCATTCTGGGTGGTGGTAGGATGCTGCTCAGGGGTGCTGTCATACCCGCCTGGGCTACATAATCCAAGAGCTCTTCTATGTCTCTTTTCATGTAGTCCAGGGAGGTACGTCTCGGGTCATTCATACCCACATGTACAATGACAGAGTCATATATGTACCTGTTGTTGAGGGACCTGAATGCATACATTATGTGGCAGATCCTGGCACCTGATATGCAGCTGACTGTTGCTTTCTCCTTATTCAACCTAGTGAGTGGGACATCAGTGTGCCTCACTATTGAGTCGCCTATAACTAGTGTGTTGGGCATGCTGTTTTGCCTTAGGTGCTTTGGTTGAGTGGCACATTGTTTAGCAGAGTTATGTGTCTCGTCATTAGTGTTGTGTTGAGGTGGTCGGATGCATTTCTGCCTTGGAGGTCTCTGCTGTTTGTGTAGATTTTTATTTGTGTGGTTTGTGTTTTTATGTGAAGGCAGTGCTGATGTGTTTTGGAGGGCTATGTGTTCCATGTGGTGTGGTGCAAGTGTTGACCTTCTTTTCTTGACCAACTATTCTGGTCTTGGCTGGAGAGTGGGTGGCTTCCAAGTTGGATATATAAGTGCATCTCTTACAAGTCTGAGTGTTGAAAGGTAAGAGGAAAGGGTTGTCAGTGTACATGAGGCAGTTGCTACATTACCTCAGGATGCCTAAGTTCAGCAGGTTAATAAGAGAAAGCACAGGGAACTGACCTTTAGACATGCCTGGAGGGGTGGGCATTAATAAATACTGGAGCTGTTTCCTTGTAGAACATTTAGTGCTGGTAGCACTTTTGTGTGCTGCAATAATTGCAACAAGAAGTCTGGTAAAGTGCTAAACTAATAAGCTTATTTGGGAGGTAAGGGGCATTTATTTATTTATTTATATTTGTTGACCAGGAAAATCCGACTGGACACAGGTCCTTTTTCAGCGGAGGCCCGGGGAGAAAAGCTCCACAATAAAAACAACAATTAATTACAAGTTACAAGAAGTATAGGTAGGCTTTATTTAACAATAGTAGTAAACAGTTATAGATTAATAGCATTAAGCAGCTGATGACTAATTAGACTGTAATACCCATTATTCCATTATCACACTATATTCAAAAAAGTATCTTGCTTGTTTATGAGTTATAAGAATCTTTGAAGCTATGCTGTAACAGTTTGATTTTTAGTGGTCTGATACTTTTATTTCTTTGCTTTCTGGAAAATTTTGTACTGCTTTCCTCTGTATGTTCCTTAAAACTGATGCTAAATGTATTTACTGTTATACACCGCTTACCATATTTTTTACATACTGACTATACTTTAATGCTTTATTAACTTCCCCCTCCCAAATAGGCCTTTCTTGTAAATGGGTATCTGTGCAGTGAGAAATTCCCAGAAAGCAAAATGAACAGAGCAGTTTGCTAGATATAATTTTTATCAGCTTCTTTTTAAAAACATTGTATCTGAAAGCTAGACTAAGATGGCCATTCTTTTGAAGAAGCCATTATCATAGGGAAGTGAATAAGGAAGTTAGCTACATTTAAGTGGTTGCTGACATTGTATACAACTGTAGTGGGCTTGCTTGGCTGGAAAAAAAATGTTTTCTCCTGTTCATATATGTGTAAGGTTTTAAATTCTTCTTTGTAATTCAATATTTTCTAGCTGTATTATGTAGCCTTTATATTCATCCATGTACTATTAATATTCAAACTAGGAATTCCATTTCATTCAGTATGAATGCTGGGATTATGGAAATGGGGATGTACTGTATCTTCGACATTCCTTGCCAGAGTTTTTACACAAGAACCATAAGGATGGAAAGAAGTATATTTATTTAAAAGCTGTTAAAATGGGACCTTTACTTTCAGGGTGTCTTCAGACCCCAGCAATAATTGTAAAGTATTACACAAAACAACTGACATCTTATCAATATGTGTGTGTGTGTGTGTGTGTGTGTGTGTGTGTGTGTGTGTGTGTGTGTGTGTGTGTGTGTGTATATATATATATATATATATATATATATATATATATATATATATATGTATGTATATATATATATATATATATGTGTGTGTGTGTGTGTGTGTGTGTGTGTGTGTACATATGTGTATATAGTAACAGGAAATATTAAACAAAGCAGCAATTAATCATATTTTGGATTATATTACTCCAAAATATGACTATAGAACTGAATATTCATGAGAAGTACAGGGAAAATAGATACACCAAATACATGGTTCAAAATGATGAAAACAAGCTTAAAAATGTACCACAGATGATCTAAAAAAACATAATATTTTCTGGGAGCCTAATAGCCCCACACCCCTGACCTAATACCATTCTGTCCTCCAACAAAGGACACAAATCTGCAGCAAACTCAATCTGTTTCTCCAACAAATCTTCTGCCCTGACTTGGATGGTATGATATTATTTCTTGCTGAACTACTACCTTCCTGAATAGACCTGAAACTAAGGCAGCTACTGCTGTCCTGACCTTTTAAAGTGTGACTTTTGTGCATGCTAAGTTTTACTCCTGAAGTACTCAATTTCCCAAAGAAAGTGAAATGTCTTTGCTAGTAATGTCTTCAATGCCTTATTGTTAATATCTAAATTAACTAAATCTTTTCCAGATAATAATTTTTAGTGATTGTTCAAAAAGTAGCAAAGCAAACATTGCAGTGTATTAACACAATAGCAAAAACTTGAACTTCAAAGACATGAAGGAGAGAAATATGGGTGTGCGCATATATATATATATATATATATATATATATATATATATATATATATATATATATATATCCCAGGGTCCTGTACTTGTCTCTCTGTGACATGACTTGTATCTCTGCAATGTTACTTACTACCTTGAATTGTAGTACTGTACCCCAAACATGTTGCTGTGCTGTGGTTATTTTTAGAATACAGTATTACCCCAACATGCCTCCAAAGGGTGGGAGAGAAGACAATAGTGGTGGTGGTGAATGCAAGAAACTCTGCAGTATTACCATGGAAACTAAGGTGGACATTATAAAGTGAAGCAGCTCAGGTGAGAAAACTGCAAACATAGCAAGTTCTCTTGAGATGAATTGTTCAACTGCTTCAACAATTGTACAAGACAAAATACGCTTTATGCAATATGTGAAAGGTTTTGTATCAATGCATTTCATGATAATTAGTAAGAGACAATGTTTGGTGATGGAAGAAATGGAAAAATGATTGCGTGTGGATGGAAGACCAATATCAGCACTGCATACCTGTAAGCCTTAACTTAATTCAGCAGAAGGCCATGAGTCTGTTTGAAGACTTAAAGAATAAATGTGGTGACACTGAGAGTGCTGGTGAAGAAACATTTATGGCTAGCCATGTCTGGTTCCATAGATTTAAGGCTCGCTCAAGTTTGCACAACATAAAGGTGGGTGGAGAGGCTGCCTGTGCAGACATGGTAGCAGCAGAGGTGTTTCCTAAGGTATTGTCGGCAATTATTGATGATGGAGCAGATTTTCAATGTTGTTGAGACAGGGTTGTACTGGAAGAAGATGCCTAAACGTACATACATTGTGAAAGAAGAGAAGTGAATGCCTGGATTTAAACATCAAAGGACAGGTTTACACTCCTGTTAGGTGGAAATGCGGCTGGAGAATGCAAAATAAAACCTATGTAAGCTATCATTCCGAAAACCCCAGAGCCCTCAAGGGTATTGTCAAAGCTTCACTTCCTATTGTGTGGAAGTCCAGCCATAAAGCATGGATGATAAAACATCTTTATGAAGCTTGGTTATTCCATTCCTTTTCACCTGAGATGGAAAAGTACTGCCGCAACAAATTCTGCCCTTTAAGATCCTGCTTGTCCTAGACAATGCCCCAGGTCATCCACTATTCCTGGACAATTTTCATGACAACATCAAGATGGTATATCTGCCTCCCAATATCACCTCTGTCCTTCAGCTGATGGATTAAGGTGCCATAGCAACTTTTAAAGCTTATCTGTGTGGAAAGTTCACACAGGCTGTGAAGGAGACATAAGGGGACAATGAAGTTACACAGAGAGAGTTCTGAAAGAACTACAACACCTACAAGGCAGTTAAGAACATTGATGCTTCCTAGAGTGAGGTAATGATTACCACCATGAATGGTGTTTGGAAGAAGCTCTGTCCACAATTTACAAACAGCTTGAATGGAATTATGGCGACAGTGACTTCAGTGGCCAACGAGATGGTAGAACTGGGTAGGCAACTGCAACTGGAAAGAAGAAGACGATATCCATGAAGTGTTGGAATGCCACAGTAAGGATCTGAGCAATGGGGATTTGATGGAGAAAAAGTTGCAAAGGGCCCAGAAGGAAGTCACGGAAGAAGAACACAAAGCAATGGAACCCAAGAAGTTCACCTGTAAGCAGGTGGCTGAAGATTTCAACATGACTGAGAAGTCACTTGCTTCTTTTAAGTCTCGGGACCAAACATTGAAAGGTTTACAAAAGTGTGTGCAGTTATTCATAAAGCTATTGCCTGCTACAGGAATATTTGAGGATAAGGAAAAATGATCTGAGTAGACAGCACTTGATAGATATCTGAAGACAGCTGAGATGGGACACAATAACAAGAACCAGTGCCATCTACATCCACAGGAGGTTCTTTGAATATTCCCAGCTCCTGGTGGTGTTCCGTGTGCGCACTCATCACCATCCTTTACCTATGTATTGCATACATAATTATTCTATTATACATTAAAGTACAGTTTAAGGTTGGTAAAAAATACACTACTGTCAAAAAATATATTACTACTCTCAAGTATTAGTGGTGCTTAATTAAACACCCCACTAATCACCTTTGTTGTATAGTGTGATTATTTCTGTTTATGATTACAGTACAGTATTTTTATCTTTATCATGCGTATTTGTGCATTTTGGTGGTCACTGGTACAATTTTGGTGCTTTTTTGGTGGATACTGGTACAATTTTGAGCACATTTTGTTACTTGTCAAGGGTGTGTTGGACTTGTGAACATTTTTGAGTTATGACAAACCCCCAGGAACATAACCTGTTCGTAAGTAGGAGAGCACCTGTATATGTGTGTGTGTGGGTACACACAAACACACACACACACAGAAGTCACATAAGCTTATGTAGGTAGCTATCTGTATACACATATGATTATCAAGCACTTCTCTCTCTCTCTCTCTCTCTCTCTCTCTCTCTCTCGATAGGTGGATGGATATATAGCGTGTGTGTGAGAGAGAGACAGGGTCTGTGACACTATATCATCATGCAGAAACATTAAAACACATGAAATCAGTGCTGGCTTGCTGAAGATGTACTTACCGAAAAAATAAAACATTGAAACTACAACAAATCACAAAAAAAATGGATACTTTCTTTTTGCATTCTGTTATTCAAGATGACACCACTAACGTCAGGCAAACTGTGCCTGAATAGTGGTTTTGTTAGTGAAATGTTTTTTTCTAAGGTAAGGTGTAGTGTTGATACTAGTGCCAGAGGCAGAGCTACAGTCTGCACATACTTCAGTTAAGATGGGCATGAGGGGCTTCATCCCCCCCCATCACATTACAAATGTGCACTAACCTTAACATTTAACCCTGTCCTTAACCTCAACCCTGCACCTCACCTCATACAAAATGTTCCATAACACTGCCACTGTTTAGACAAGTGTGTGCGTGTGTGTGTGTGTGTGTGTCTGTATGTATGTGTGCGTATATATATATATATATATATATATATATGTATATGTATGTATGTATGTGTATATCTGTGTGTGTGTATACTCTAAGACTGCACACCAGTGGGAAAGGAGATACTTCCTAGCATCCACTACTGTGTATTATACCATGACCCCCCCAAAACGTGCACGCTGATTGGCCAGCGTGCCCGTTGTAAATCGAGTTATACTAATGGAAAAAGGTCCGGTCGCCCGAACTTTTTTCCATTAGTATAACTCGTTTTTTTAAAACACTGTCTCGCTATGTTAAATGGGTTTAACATAGCGAGACAGCTTTAAAATAAGCAACGGAGATGTCCGTTGCTTATTTTAAAACTGTCTCGCTATGTTAAACTCATTTAACATAGCGAGACTAAAAAGCAACGGAGATCTTGCTTTCTCCGTTGCTTTTGCTCAACTCTGATATACTGCGCAGGCGCCAGTACATCAGAACTGCCGCGATGCCAGACATCTGCGGAAGGGCAGTAAACAGGCATTATACTATGCCATTATTTAAGAAAAGTAATAGTTTCTTTTCTTAAATAATGTCATAGATAATAGCAATAACACGCCTGGGTGTGGGTAATGCTAAATTACCCACGGTTGGCTTTGTTTGGTCCCTCGGGCCTCGGGACCAAACCACGCCAACCGTGGGTAAATTTAGCATTACCCACACCCAGGCGTGGGTTATTGCTATAATTTTACCCAGTTTGAACCTGGCAGTTTGGCCAACCAGACTTTTGCCTAAAATACTAACCCTGACCAAATTCAACTAAAAGCTAGTTTTGCTAAATGCTGGCACCCATATATATGTGTATATATGAATTTTTGCTGCATGCATTTAATGTGTGGTGAAACAGTTGCATTTTCCTCTGTTGGTACAGTTTGTCAAATTATGTAAGGGTCAAAATTAATTAAAATGACCCATTGTATAATTCAAGGGGTTTTTGCACAACCCTGGAATTAGTGTATTTCATTTCTGGGGGTTGTGGGGGCAAAGTCCCCCAAGTAAAAAGCATTTTTTGTTTTACTTTTTGTGATCATGAATGTAACCTATTGGTTTACATTTGTTATGATTTTAGTGGTGATTAATGGTAATTGCAGAAGAGTTTGTTTTGTGTTTCGATCAAACTCACAGGTGATTGTTCATTACAAACTCATATGTGGGTGTGTACATTATATTATCATTCAGAAAAAGAGTAATGCTGAAGAATTACAGTATCTTAGTTTCAAATATGCTGGTTTAGAGATAATTTTGCATACTACAATTCGGTATTTGGTATATCCTGGAAATGTATACTGATGCCAGTGTTTCATGCTAAAGATTTTGTTTATCTCTCTTAAGTTTACAAGGAAAGGAAGAAAAATGTCATGCGGGTATGTTGAAGTGCATACACACATATGTTAGTCACTCACTGCCACACTTGTATAGTAATTAAAGTGATTTTCAGGTGTTAAAATACTGTGCACCATGGCATGTGGTAGAAACACTGGCGAACAGCATTTTTGCCCCAATATTGAATATTTTTGGCATCTGGTCATCAAAATAAAATAATAAATAAAACTTTCATTTTCCCTATGTTGATGGCACAGAGTGTAACTGGTGAACTTTAGCCACAGTGGTAGCAATGTTAGCATGCATGAGGTATGCATGGGCTTTAATGGGCATATCACTGTGCGGTAACAGAGACGTCCTTTAAAGTCTATGGAGATATCTCCTGCTATTCCTAAGAAGACATCACTATGGGATAGACTGAAGTTAATTGAAGCATGCTTTAATTAAAAAAGTTCTTCAAATGTTTTCATTAAAATATAGTAAAAAAAAATGTAATGAATGTCAAGTGGAAAAATGCATTGTGGCACGTAACTCACCCAGTGCTGTGATACACATCTAAACAATTGGCAAATCACTTTAACATCATATGTAACACATTCTAGGTCTGTATCTTCAGTGGATATCTGCACTGCAATGTGTACCTTCTATCTCCTCTAATTTAGGCATAATGTTATGGCTTTTTGCCCTTGGATGTACCCTTGCTGTGCCCAGCTTT
Source organism: Protopterus annectens (assembly GCF_019279795.1). Lineage (NCBI taxonomy): Eukaryota > Metazoa > Chordata > Ceratodontiformes > Protopteridae > Protopterus > Protopterus annectens. Next base: position 1,194,169,875 of record NC_056741.1, read on the forward strand.
ACTGATGTTCTGAAAAAAAAAATCTATTGATGAATACATTAATTATTAAATCACTGAAACCAAGATTTTTTATCACTTACAGTATGGGGTATGGTATTTACAGACATATTATTGTGTAGAATAAGAAAGTACTCCACTGTTTGGTGTTTTGTTATGATTTTTGAAGGCTAATGCTATGATTCTTAAGCTCAGAAGGTGAGCGGTATGGGCAGTGTTTTGTTTAAAATCACACATGACATTAGGCCTGAACCATTAAAGTAACAATGTTAAAGTACTCTAGCAAACTTACAGGTACTGTACCATAACAGCGTTAAAGTACTCCTGCAAACTTACAGGTACTGAACCATTAAAGTAACAGTGTTAAAGTACTCCTGCAAACTTACAGGTACTGAACCACTAAAGTAACAGCGTTAAAGTTCTCCTGCAAACTTACAGGTACTGAACCATTAAAGTAACAGTGCTAAAGTACTCCGGCAAACTTACAGGTACTGAACCATTAAAGTAATAGTGTTAAAGTACTCCAGCAAACTTACGGGTACTGAAAGTAACAGCGTTAAAGTACTCCTGCAAACTTACAGGTACTGAACCATTAAAGTAACAGTGTTAAAGTACTCCTGCAATCTTACGGGTACTGAGACATCTAAATGTTACTTGGCTGGGCTCTGAGAAAGATGAAAGAGGGGGCTGAGATATGATGTCATATCAGATCCAGGACTGATAAATTGTCTTTGGTTGTTGTCTGAATCACACATATAGTTGAGAAAGATCTGATAATAAATGCAGCTTTGACAATTTGTAAATAACATTTTGAAAGGAACTTTTTTCATTTAACCAGCAGAAATATCTTTTTTATTCCCACTGGAAAGGATATGATGCACTATGTTGTTTCTAACACCTATTCCTGAGCATTTTAGGTAGATTATTATTTGGAGTGTTGCAACAGGAACACAGTGTTACATTTTGGAGAGTTCATTGCAGCCTCAAGCTCTCAAACTCACTAGGACATACATCTGTGGCATACTACATGACAGGACATACATCTGTGGCATACTACATGAAGCGCCACTATTGGTTTTGTCTAGTGTCTAAACATTCTACCACTCACACCATACTTTACTTCACAGCAGAGAATAACTTTTAGTAAAATGAGACCTGAACTTTTAGAATTTCCTAATGCCCAATGTTAGCTGAGCACCATGTGTTAAGGAAAGAGTATGTCTACACAGATTATGCAGAGAATACTAAGAAATGTCACCAGATGTGGAAACTATTCACAGTCAGACTTACGAACACAATATAGATAAGAAAGAATTTGGTAATTCAGGATGGAGTTTGTTGCATGTCTCTTGAGTTTTTCATAACATTGGATTTATTCGCAGTGGTGCAGCGGTTAGAGTTGTCACCTCACAGCAAGAGGTTCTCCAGTTTGATTCTGTGATAGGGTGTCTTCTGTGCGGAGTCTGCATGTCCTCCCTGGTCCTATGGGTTTCCTCTTGGTGTTTCAGTTTCTTCTCACATTCCAAAGACATGCAATAGGTGGATTGAGCACTGTAAATTGGCAGTAAGTGTCAGTGGGTGTGCGAGTGAGTGGTACAAATGAACTACCATGACAGGGCTAGCCACCTGGTGGTGTAAACCTTGGCTTGAGGTGATTGTCACTGTTGAAGTGACACCCCGACCCCATTCACAAAATGGGAAAAGGGGTTGTGGATGGATCAATGGATATATTCCCATTTCATATAGAATGTGAATGAACCACTAAAAATCTATGTAGTCTGAATGTTAACATTCACTTCACATGACCTTTTAAGAAGTAATTTTTGTTATTGGTGAGAAGTATTTTTCAAGAAAATGAAAATAATCTGTAACAAATGTGTAACAAAAATTGAAGTAATTGTATACAGGGCTGATGCTGGCTGAAAATAAATACATAACATTGTTGGTCAATGGTTAGTGCCACTGATTTTCAGCTCTGGAGTCAGAGATTCAGTCCCAATGCTGTCAGATTGGAGTTTTCATGTTCTCACAATGTCCATGCATTTTTCCTTTGCTTACATAATTTTCCTTAAATACATGTAACATATGCTGACTGTCTGTTATAAAAGACCCCTAAGACTTTCCTTTGAGACTTTCTTCTAATGTTGTATTTGCAAGGAAACCGTACGCTTAGTAGGTAAAATGAATTTAACAAAATTAAATAAGAAGGTAGCTAAGTAGATTTATTTTCAGAAAAGTCCCTTAGAGGTTTATTTTGCATAGTCATACTGCTGGAGACTGTACTTTACATACTTTGGTTTAGGTGAGGCGTGAGGGCAGGGACACAAGTTCATATGTTATTTTTCTGCAGCAAGCAGTGAGAAATGGCATCCAAAAAAAGGCACAGTCTGTATACCTCCCATACAGCGGACTTTGTCATGTTCACCTCCTTACTTGACATAATCAGCTCCAAGTTTGATGCACCATGGGGAAAATGGAATGTTTCTATGTAGCCACCCTCAGCTCCCACACCAGTGAGGTTTTCTGCTCAGCTGTCTGTCAGACAGTTGTCCTCACACAGCCATTTGTCAAGCTAGAACTTCCTATGTTACTTATGACCATCCTGTAACTCTTTCATTGGACTTTGCATTTATAAATATTCTTGATATATTTTCAGATATCTTGAATTGGATGGGAACCACCGTTGTTATATATCAACTTTAGTGGCATGGGCTATCTGAACTGTTGACACCACAGTGGTTCAGTGGTTAAGATTTCTACCTACAGCCCCAGGCTTGGAGAGTCTCTCCTGAACAGTTACCATTTATGTGAATTATGCCTGCAGCTCCTGGGTCTACATGGGTTTTTCTCTGAGTATGCCAATTTTCTCCCATATCTTGCAAGTTGACTTGTTTCTCCATATTGTCCATATTGGTTACATCTCCCCTTGTTTAATTTCTCCAAACCTTTTGGATTTCTAATACCGTAACACGTATGGACCCCATTCCTAAGTCAAAGTACGATTAAATTTCCTGAAATTAGTATTGTTTCAATCTTTGATGTCAGCCAGTAGTGCTCTTCACAGCACCCGCAACGTGCCCAGTAATGACTCCTTCTGCAGTTTGTATGGAGTTACATGTATTGGTGACATATCTAAATATTATTGTAGACTCTTTTTTTATAAGACCATTGCTTCTACTACTATTGGAACTATCTGCTTATCTTTCTTCCACATTGCTCTTTTTTCTGCCTGTAAATCCTGATATTTTATGATTTTGTGTCTCTCTGTACACAGGAGACTGTAGTCACTGAGTGTGGTGATTTCAATCATCAGTGCTACTTTTGTCTTCTTTCCCTGGACCACTATATCCAGTTTTCTAGCATCTATCTTTTGAATTGTTGGGAATAGGTGATCCCATGTGATATAAACATTATAATTTTCTATGATGCTTTGTGGCTCATGTTTCCAGTGCTTTTCAGCCACTTCAATACCATAATGTTTGCACAATAACCAGTGCAACAGTCTTGCCACATTATTATGTCTTTCAGTATATAATCCTTCTGCCATTATTATGTCACAACCAGCAATGGAGTGTGTGACTGTTTCCAATTTGGTTTTACAAAACCTACATTTGTCTGTTTCTCCCACATGTTCAATGGACTTTGTAAACCAACGTGTATGTAGTCCACTATCTTGGGCCACCAATGTTAACCTTTTATCTCTTGGTTTGAATTTGCCTCTCCTTAACCATTCCTGCAATCATTCCTGATCAACATGAGATTCTTCCAGAAGTTTCCTCTACTTGCAACTATATGCATTTTCCACATTTCTTGCCTTCTCATCTGGCCCTTCACCTTATATTCTTTCTTTTTTTTTTTGTCACATTCATTTGCTACCTCATTATTATCTACTTCTGGTTTGATTTCCATTCCTGCTTGACGCTTATATGCTTCTGCTAGATTAAGTAGAGGAGCCATTTCAGATCTACTTCTCATTTTTCAAAACTTTCACTATATTTGGGTCTAGTGAGGTCTTGGTATACACTGATTTTTATAAATCATTTGGTGAGCATGAAGCATCCTTCTTGTTTTCCTATCTAATCTTTCCAACACGTTTTGGGGACAGTCAGTCACTCCAGAACAGTAAGTTAGGACCGGAAGAGCAAATTGGTTTATAGCTCGGATTTTGTTCCTAGATGTCAATGCTGTTTTCAAGATTAATTTAAGTCTTCTCAAGTATTGCTTACTAAGTTTTATTCACATTTGTTCATGTTTTATTGTTGATCCTTCATCAATTCTCAAACATTTATACACTCCCTCTTGCTCAAGTTCTTTTATATCACATTCTTGTCCCAAACTGATGTTTTCCTGGTGCTGCAGTTTTCCTGATTTAAAGGTTGCTTTTGCAAATTTAGCAAGACCAGATGACATTCTTATATCATTTGAAAAAGTTTTGACAACCTGCAGTTGTGCTTTCAGTTCCTCATCTGATGAGCTATAGAGTTTTAAGTCATCGACAAAGAGAAGATGAGAAGTCTTTACACCTTGTTGTTTTCTAGAAGCCAAATTATAGCCATTGCCTAAACTGTTAAGTAAACAGCTTAATGGGTTAAGGGCAAGGCAGAATAGCAATGGTGACAGAGAGTCACCCTGGAATATCCCCATTTGAATTTCTATCCCTGGGATAATAATTTGTCCTTTATCATGGCTTAATTACAAAGTGGTCTGCCACTGTTTCATGGTCACTGTAATGTAGTCGATCAGTGTAGGGTATATATTTTATACATTTTTAAGCATTCTTTTATTCATGAATGTGGGATACTATCAAATGATTTTTTTGTAGTCAATCCATGCCATACTTAGATTCTTACTCTTTTTTACAGTTCTCCACTATGACTTTATTTAACAACAAATGATCCTTTGTTCCATATGACTTTCTTTTATTGCCCTTTGTTCGACTGCCATAATTGAGTTTTCTTCTAAATGACTATAAACTCTGTCAGTATCAATTCCCATGTATAGTTCATACATTATTGGTAGGCAAGTTATTAGTCTATTATTTTTGGGGTAGCTTGCAGGTTCACTCTTAAATAGGAACATTGTTTTCCCTGTATCTAGCCAAGCTGGTATTTGTTTGGGGTGCGCATATATATAGTACTTAGTCATGGCTAAATCTTCATGCAAAAATGTTAATACTTTTAACCAAAAGTTAGGTACTGCATCTGGGCCTAAGGTTTTCCAATTAGAGAACCCTTGTCCTTGTAGTTCAAGTCATGGCTGAAAAGGATCAGAGATGGACTGGTCCATTTACCTTGTTAACAAATAGACACATTTAAAAATATAAACACTTACTTTATTTTCAAGTAAAACCACAGCTAGTAACAGGCAGAAAGGCAAGGCTCAGGAGTCAATGAAGCGGTGGTGAACACTGCAAAGGCGCTAACTTTTAATAAAACCTGTGGAAATTACAACTCCTGAGCCTTGCCTTGCCTTTCTGCCTGTTGCTAGCTGTGGTTTTGCTTGGAATTTTGTTTGGGTCTGCTGCTGGAATACACTCACTGCCTTTGGGTTTTCTTGCTACTTACTTTATTTTGCCAGTTTAAGAGATGATCTTTAACAAAGAGTACATAATTGTATATTTCAAAAAAAAAAAAAAAAAAATCTTATTTGTGCATGAATCACAAAAAAAAAAGAAAAATGTTACTCTTAACATGTTATACAGTTCTCAGTTACAATGCAGTCTTAATGGTTGTCAGTATTCTGTTTTTGTTATGTATAAAAGCTTGTCAGCATTCTTCCTCAGCCTAGCCACCTCTGTGAGACATAGAGGTAAAGGCCTGACTGTGACCCATGTGATCCAGGATCAACTAATGACTTGGGAGATGGAGAAGCTGACAAGGGTGGGACTGAGCAGCTGAACATGGCTTGGGCAGCCTAGGGGAAGGACACGGTCCAGTCTATTGTTGTCCTGGCATCTTCTGGTAAAAAAATTCCTTTGCATTCAGCAACATGGACCAGGAATGTGGGCTCAACATCAACAAAGTCTTGTATGCTCAGTAGCTCAGCATGTATGCATACAGAAGCACATACATGCACTAGTCAGGAGTGTTGGCAGGCAAGCACATCAGTCATAAAGGAATGGCTTAGGTAAGATAGTACAAAACCTCACATTACCTATAAATGATGGCTCCCTGACATTCAAGTCTTACCTTCCAGCCAGCAAAAGTGGGACACAAATAAGTTAATGGACTATCAGAGGGGGTGTTATGTCAAAAGGGTGCTAGAAAAAAGAAAAAACAGATGACAAATCCTTTAAGAATGACTGTCATTAGAGACCTAGGGACCCTTGTGTATGACTCTCTGGACTTTAATTATCATGTCTCCACTGCTCAAAAATCCTTATATTTAGCCAAACTAGTAATTAAAGATATCTCATCCAGAACCAAACATAGTTTTACTTGCACTATACTCATCTCTTAGTTGCCCCATTATTAAATATAAACCCATTTTTATATGCATTTATCAAAACATATCACTCAACTGAAGAGACTTCAGAGTTTTCTAACCATACAATTCACAGGCCTCAGACTCCTTAGTTATCCAGACAATCCGACTGTAATCTCTGTATTCTGTTTCCTATATACTCCTCTGTGGTGATCTATGATTGACCTTTTGTGCCATGAAAGACTCTGCCCTCCTTGACCTACCAATTATTCACAGAGCTAATGGTTCCTCAAATACATGTATGGAGATACTTCATCTCTATCAACAAATGAATAGGATATGTTGGTACAACAAGTTGGTATCCCAGTATATTTCCCATGTATGGAATAAACCTCCCCTGCATATTAAGCAAAGTGGTACCCTTGTTAATTCAACACCAAATTCCTACAAATCTTAGACTACCATGTCCCTATTCACTCTATCAGAATCCGCACAAAAACTGCTCCATGGCTTACAAATGAAACTAGACAAAAAATCACATAAGAAAAAGATTTGGGCCAAATGGAGAACCACAAGAAATCCAGCAGACTACCTACACTTTAGACAATTGAGAAACGCTACCAAAAAATCTGTGCTTTATGACAAAAAAAAAGACTCTTACTTTCAACTCCAACATACCCACCAGCACAAACCACAAAAGTTCTGGTCAGGTATAAACAAGCTCTTACACCCAGGTCATTCCAAAACACCAGTCTCATCAGGTTCCACCCAGGACAATGCTAAGCTTATTGCTGATGCCTTCAATACCTTCTTTACTGATACCATCCAATCCCTAGTCATTTCCTTACCACCTGTTACCACAAGTCTGTCACCCAGTATCACTAATTTATCTCCCTCATTTCATTTACAACCTGCACCTACATCCTTTATTTGCTCCCTCCTCCATAAACTTAAACCATGCACTCCTTCAGCAGACCTTCTTCCAGCTGAATATCTACAGAAATCACCAAAAGTCATAGCCTATCCCATTTCCATACTCATAAACAGAACTATTACCGAAGGATCAATCCCTTCCATTTGGAAAATTTCCCATATAATTCCCCTTCACAAGGGTGGTGACTCTAATGAACTCTCAAACTTTCACTCAATAGCCCTACTCTCTCCACTAGCAAAAATAATGGAAAAGTGCATCCACCAACAGCTTCTTAACCACCTTCTCCACAACAACTTACTTGCCAGCTGTCAGCATGGCTTTAGGCCATTCCACAGCATAACTACTGCCCTCCTATCCTTTTCTGACCATATCAACAAAAATCGTAATAACAACACCCTATCATCTGCACTCTTTATTGACCTCTCAAAAGCCTTCGATATGATGAACCATCAGCTTCTTTTGGGTATTCTTCAATCCCTCTCACTTGATACTCAGGCACTACACTGGTTTAGGTCCTACCTAGAAAACAGACCACAAGCTGTGCTCTGGGGCAATGAACTTTCCTCACACCTTCCTGTTACCCTTGGTGTTCCTCAGGGTTCTATTCTGGGCCCACTCCTATTCTCTATCTTTATTAATGATCTACATCTAAACATTCAGCAAGCGACCTGCATACAATATGCAGATGATTCAACATTAATTTGCTCTGCTACTTCCTTACCAGAACTCCAATCCCTTACCCAAAATGTATTCCATAAAGTGGAAAGCTGGTTCCTACAGCGCTGCCTTCTCCTGAATGCCAAAAAACTAAATGATTGATTTTTAATCCTACAATAAAGTCTTCTTCTTCTTCTTCTTCTTTCGGCTGCTCCCATTAGGGGTTGCCACAGCAGATCAACTGTTTCCATTTCTTCCTGTCCTCTGCATCTTGCTCTGTCACACCAACCACCTTCATGTCCTCTCTCACCACATCCATAAACCTTATCTTAGGCCTTCCTCTTTTCCTGTTACCTGGCAGCTTCATCCTCACAAATTAACCTCACAGTGACATCAAATAATGGTACTGTTATAACTCCTGAACCTACCACCAAACTCTTAGGTGTAACCATAGACAATAATCTTACCTTCGACATACACATCAATACCACCATGAAGTCAGTTAACAGAAAGCTAGGCACTCTTTACAGAATTAAACCCTACCTTACCCCTACAGCTAGAACTACTATGCCCGCACCCATGTCATCTCTACCCTCTTCTACGCCTCTCCCATTTACACTAGTCTCTTCAAAAGCAACCTTAACAAACTGGCAGCCACTTATAACAACATAGCCAATTTTACCACCAACTCCTCATATAGAACCCACCACTGTCATAATCTGAAACTACTAGGATGGCTAGAACTCCAGAATCAACTAATATTTCAATAACTCCTTATCACACACAAAATCTTTTATCATCCTAGTAATACTCCAATACTAACTAGTCTTATCACCCCCTATAAAAATCTCACAACCCTTCGCTCAACTAACAGATTACTAGTAACTAGACATACATCCAAAAACAAGGCTGGGGACACACTGTTCTCTAATACCGTAGGGAAAATGTGGAACCTACTTCCCACTAAACTGTCATCTCTCTCTCTTCTACATTACTATTCAAAAAGCAACTTAAAGAATATCTTCAAACTCACTGGCTATGCCCTTGCACAAATCCTGACTAGAATCTCCCTCCCTCATTTTTATGTCTACCATTCTTTTAAATGCCTATTGTATACCTCTTATTAACCCCTGAGAATTTTTATTGATCGGCCTACTAATGTTACTACTAACTTTCCCTTTCCTTGAATCCACCGCCGAGCTAAAATGTGCTTAGTAAGCTCCGCTGTATAAACTTGTCCCTTACTTAGAGATATAATAACCTATAGCTTGTTAATACTTAAAACTTATATTACTACACCTGGTATTTTCTGTTCAGCCTACTAAAGTCACTACTAACATTCTCCTTCCCTCAATCTGCTGCAGAGCCTAAACTGACTTGCAAGCTCTCTACTGTATAATCATGTCTCTACCTTAAAATACCTGGAACTATAGCTTGTTAATTATTGTAAAGTATATTTAGTTCTACTCTGTTATGTAAATTATTGTTTTTCTTGTCTACATTTAGTACTGTACTGTTTACTTGTACTCATAGTGGAGCTTTTTTCCCCAGGTCTCTACTGAAAATGGACATCTATCCAGCTAGAATAGCCCGGTCAACAAATATAAAAACAAACAAATAAATAAATAAATAAAATTGTTATAGTCAAGTCTGACATACGCAATTCGATGGGTCCTCACAAATTCTCCCTGGGCCTATCTTATGTAACGCTTCTTGAGGTAGGAGGTAATGCTTGATGTAGGATGCTCTGGGCTAGGCTAACAGTCTGATGCCCAGTGTATATGTGTAGGGATAAAAAATAGATTTTCATAGGTTCATAGGTAGGTATTAGGCTATTGGCCCTAGGGCCTACATAAGCCTAGCCAAAAGATACCCAGGCTTTTGCCACCCAAGAGAATTATTTTCATGTGCCCCTGTCGAGCACAGCCACATATGTGACCCCCGGGGTGAATTTCCTATTTCCCATCCAATCATCAATATTTTTCTTGAAGAGTGCTAATGAGGAGCTTTGTTTGATATAGATAGGTAGTTTGTTCCAGAGTATGGGAGGTCTCTGGGACAGGAATCTATCCCCCCAGCACGTTCTCTTTATTGTGGTGACAAGGTTTAAGTCCCTAGAGCGTGTAGCTCAGAGGGATTGGGATTTCCTTAAGTGGAGCATGTCCAGCAACTCTGGGTTTGACATAGCTTTGCATGTCTGGCAGAGATCTCCTCTGAGTAGGCAATATGAAATGGAGTAAAGCTGGGTTTTTTGAGACGGTCTGCATAGGGGCATCTGTTTGAGGCCAGTAATCCTCTTTGTGAGGTATTTCTGCGGCCTTTACAGTTGTTGTAGATGTCTTGTGAGGTACATACCAAAAGGGGTGTTGTACTCTATAATGGGTCTAATGAGTAATGAGTAGAGGGGAACAATTACCTCTTTTTTCCTGGATGAGAAACCTTTTGTGATGAGGTGTGCCATGTAGAAGGATTTCCTGACTACTGTGGCAATGTGATTATCAAAGGACAGACTACTGTCCACCTGTGTCCCAAGGTCTCATCACATTTTCAGTGTTAAGTAGACTACCACCTATGTGGTACCTCATGGGTACAGAGTTTTTACCAAAGGGGATGACAATGCACTTTTTGGCACTTGAGCTTGAAGCCATGGCATTGACACCAGGGATCTGTCTCAGTGAGGCCCTTTTGTAGGATGTCCACATCGTTAGGAGTTTCGATAATGGCTACTAGTTTGCAGTCATCTGTAAACTTCGTTAGCCAAAGACCTTCTGTGTTAGCCTGTACTTCATAAATGTAGATACCAAATAGGAGAGGACCCAGGACTGAACCCTGTGGTACTCCACTTGTCACTGATCTGAAGTTGGATTTGGAGTCTGCTACTTTCACAGTGTGGATTCTGTCAGTGAGCCAGTTGACAACCCATCTTGTGACATAGGGATTTATACCTAGTTTAGTGAGTTTATCTATAATTCCAAAGTGGGGGATGGTGTCAAAAGCCTTGGCTAGATCTAGATAGGCTGTGTGAACCACCTTACCCTAACCTACGGCTTTGGTGACTGCTTCAAAGATGCCTATCAGGTTTAGGATATATGATCTGCCTTTTACAAACCCGAACTGGGTGGGGTCCAGAGTTTGGAGATTACCATTGTCTTTGTTTATAAGTTGCATGATGATACGTTCCATGATCTTGCAGACAAGGCTCATTAGGCTAATGGGGCAGTAGTTCCTGGGGTCCGTGGTGGCTCCCCCTTTGTGGAGTGGGATAACCATTGCTATGCGCCATTCGGTGGGCACAAAGCCTGAGGTGAGGCTATGATTGAACATGGTACTTGGGTGGGGTGCCAGTTCATTCTGTAGTTTGTGTTGAATGCAGCCTGGGATGCTGTCAGGTCCCATGTTTGCTGTGTTCTTGGCTTTGGAGAGTGTGGTTTTTACCTGTGCAGTCGTGATTACAGGAACTTTGCATTCATCCGGTATAGAGATGAGCCCTTTAGGGAGTGAGAGGGGGGTAAAGTTAGCACTGAACCTATCTGCCAGGATGTTGGCAATATCAGTTGGTTCTGTATATTTAGTGCCATTATGCTGTAACTCAGAGCAGATCTGAGTGTTGCCATTGAGATTCTTGACATAGCTATAGAATGCTTTGTGGTTGTCTTTAGAATCAGTGGCAATTTTGTTTTTGTAACTAGCTTTGGAGGATTTTATGAGGAATCTCAGCTTCTTACTGAGGCTGACCAGGGAGTTCCTCCAATCATGGGATTTTACTCTTTTTTGCAACAGTTTCTTTCTTCTGTTGTAGAGTTTGTTTATGGCAGGGGACCACCAGATTGGCTTCCTTTTTTGGAGGATAGCATCTTGGTTCTGTTAGGGATAGCTGGATCCATGCACTTGTGTAAGTGCTTATAAAGTGCATTTGTGTAGGATTCAGCAGTCGTACCTCTACTGTCCGTCTACATGGGTGTCGTGACATTTGCCACTTCTGTCTTAAGAAGCGTGAAGATGGCTTTGGAGAAATTTTTTACGGTGGTTTTCCTAATGGAGGGTGTGGGCGGGATGTGGATGTCTAGGGTGATTAGCTTGTGGTCGGATCTGACCAACGAGGAATTGATCTCTGGTGTGGAACACCAGTCGCCCATGTTAGTAATGACCAGGTCTAGGATATTGCTGCCCCTGGTGGGGGTGTGGATAAGTTGATTCAAGGCGTTGGAATTCATGAAATCCAGAAACCGTTGAGCAAAGGAGTTGGTACATGAGTAGTTTTCCCAGTTAATGGTGGGGTAGTTGAAATCACCCATTATTAGGGTGTTGGGTTGTACCCTAACATTTTCTACTGTATCAAGAAATGAGGAGTGGGAATCCTGGGGCATGGTGGGGGATCTGTAGCAAGTTACAATTTGGACTGCGGTCTTGCCCAGAGTTAGTTGCACTTGGATAATCTTGGATGCATTATGCTGAGCAACTAGCCTGGAGGTGTGGATATCCTTAATGAATAGGGACATGCCTCCACCTTTAGTGTTTCGGTCCAGGTTTGGTGGCCGAAAGGTGTGGTATGAATTATAGCCTGGCAATGCAGGGGTGCTCTCTGGAGCCTTGAACCAGGTCTCTGTCACTGCATAGATGTCGATGTTCTCCATTTTAAGGAGTGCCTCGAGTGAATTCATTTTGAGGTTTAGACTTGTAGCATTACCATTAGATTTTACTTGCTTGTACCAATTACAGTGGTGAATTTGTCATTTGAACCTTGCCTAAAAAAGGCACTATAGAGGTGGCAAGTGCCTTAGCCAGTATCCGGAATCCCAAGGGTGACAAATAAAGTAAAGCATTGTGGTCTGTCGATCATGTCATCCCAAGCACGCCACACTGTACTGCCACACTAGTGATGAAAAACTAAGAATGGAGTCAAGCTGCTAATGTCTGTAATTAGGGAAAGGTAAAGATCTAACATTTTGCTATCAGCTGGGGAAGATAAAGATCTAACATTCTATAGACTTCTTTCCTTTTTATATATGGCCAAGGATGTACAGGGTAGTATCACATTACAGGAGTAGCTACACCATTTGAAGAGTCTAGGATGAGACCCTTATTGCCCCCCGCCTCCAAATTCTTTTTATTTATTTTTAACAGGGGTGGAAAAAATGCCTTGATAATTTTTCACAAAAACATAAGATGCCAAGAGACTCAAAAGCATGTCCAAACAGGACATTTTATTGAAAGTTTAACACATTTTCAGAGTTAAAAGTTTAACTGTCAATCAAACACAGCACAACACAACTTTAGCAATTTAAAGAAACTACACAGATATTAAAAATAAAGCAGTAATCAGCACAATCCACATCTCTTTGCAGATACAGTCCAATGTCACAGGGCTGGCCTTTGGTCAACTGGTGCCCTAGGCAAAAGGGCTCCACAGCTCCCCCCTTCCAGACCACCGAGTGCCCCCATACTGGTTTACCTACACCATCCGGATTACTGGAAAATCACCCCTGCTAGAGTTTTAACTGATATTTAGTGCTGTCAGCCTTCAGTTTATAGTAAATGTGCTCAAAATGGAATAAATTATTCCAGCTTTTTTCAAATATTGCTGCAGAGAATTATATTACTTACTTTTTGATTTGCTCAAGCAGCAAAACATTTTCTAGTAATTTGCAATGTGGTAAACTGTCACATCAGTGAATGTGAATTAGCAATTAGTAGCCAAAAGATTAAAATTAATCCACTTTTCTTTTTTTAATAACTCAGTTGATTATTTCATTTCAAAGATTAAAAACAAGTGGAGTATGATAAAAAGCTGAATTAAAAATCCCAAACCTGTTAAAATAACATAAGTTCATAGGTTTATAGGTTGGTACGAGGCTATCGGCCTAGCCTAGCCATAACAATTCCCTGGATATTTCTTCCCATAATATTTTCTTCCCTGGACCCCTGTCTAGCAGGGAAACTGATGTGATCCCCGGGGTGAATTTCCTATCTCCCATCCAATCGTCAAGGTTACTTTTGAAGTGGGCCAAGGAGATGCTTTGCTTGACATGTATGGGCAGTCTTTTCGAGAGTATGGGGGGTCTCTGGGTCAGGAATCTATCCCTCCAGCATGTTTTGTTCATTGTGATGACAAGGTTTAGATCTCTGCAACGTGTGGCTCTGAGTGATTGGGATTTCTTTAAGTGGAGCATGTCCAACAGCTCAGGCTTTGACATGGCCTTGTATGTTAAGCAGAGATTGTCTCTGAGTAGATGATATGCCACAGAGTATAGCTGGAGTTTTTTTAGATGGTCAGCATAGGGCATCTGCTTTAGGCCTGTGATTCTTTTAGTGAGGTATTTCTGTGGCCTTTCCAGCTATTGCAGATGTCTTGTGAAGTACATACCAAATGGGGCCTTGTACTCTATAATGGGTCTAATGAGGGATGAGTACAGTGGGACAATAACCTCCTTTTTTCTGGATGAGAAGCCCTAAGTGATGAGGTGTGCTACATAGAAGGATTTCTTGACTGTTGTGGTGATGTGGTTATTGAAGGTGAGACCACTGTCCACCTGTGTCCCTAAGTCTCTCATCACACTTTCGATGTTTAGTGTACTGTCACCTATGTGGTAATTCATGGGTACATGTTTTTTCCCAAAGGGGATAACTATATTTCTTGGCATTAAGCTTGAGCCCATGGCTCTGTCACCAAGCATCTGTTTCTGTAAGGCCCTTTTGTAGAATATCCACATAATTTTGGGATTCAATAATGGCTCCCAGTTTTCAGTCATCTGTGAACTTTGTTAGCCAGAGTCCCTTAGTGTTGGCCTGTACTTCAGATAAGTAGATGCCAAACAAGAGGTGTCCCAGGACTGAACCCTGAGGTACTCCACTTGTCACTTGCCTGGAGCTGGATTTGGAGTCGGCTACTTTTACAGACTGGGTTCTGTCAGTAAGCCAGTTGGCAACCCATTGAGTGATGTAGGGATTTATGCCCAGCTTAGTAAGTTTATCTATGATTCCAGAGTGGGGGATGGTGTCCAAGGCCTTGGCAAGGTCCAGATAGGCTGTGTGGAGCGCCTTACCCTCATCCACAGCTCTGGAGGCTGATTCAAAGAAGTCAGTCAGGTTCAGGAGACAAGATTGGCCCTTCACAAACCCAAACTGGGTGGGGTCCAGTGTTTGAAGGTTGCCAATGTCTTTGTTTATAAGTTCCATGATAATGCGTTCCATGCCCTTGCAGATCAGGCTCGTCAGACTGATGGGACAGTAGTTCCCGGGATCCAAGGTGGATCCCCCCTTGTGGAGTGGGATAACTGTAGCTGTGCACTACTCAGTGGGCATGAAGCCTGAGATGAGGCTATGATTAAACATGACACTTAGGTGAGGTGCCAGTTCATTTTGTAGTTCATGTAGTACACAGCCCAGGATGTCATCTGATCCCATAAATGCTGTATTCTTAGCTTTGGAGAGTGCGGTTTCCACCTGTGTGGCCATGATTACCAGAATTTGGTAATCTTTTGGTATTGAGATGGGCCTTTTAGGGTGTGAAAGGGGATGAAGTTGGCACTAAATCGATCTGCCAGGATATTGACAATATCCTTGGGATCGGTATATTTATTGCCATTCTGTTGTAGCTAAGAGCAGATCTGAGCATTGCTATTTAGATTCTTGACATAACTATAAAATGCCTTGTGGTTGTCTTTGGAATCTTTGGCAATTTTATTTTTGTAACTAGCTTTGGAGGATTTTATGGGGGATCTTTGCTTCTCACTGAGGCTGGTAGTGGAGTTTTTTTGCATCCTGGGATTTTCCTCTTTTCTGCAACAGTTTCTTCCTTCTGTTGTATAGTTTGTTTATGGCAGGGGACCACCAGATTGGCTTCCTTTTTTTGGAGGGGGAGCATCTTGGTTCTATTTGGGATGGCATGATTCATGCATGAGTGGATGTTCTCGTACAGTGCCCTAGTGTAGGATTCAGCAGTCAAACTTTCAACTCCCGTCTGCATGGATGTCATGAAGTTTGTCACTTCTGACTTGAGTAGCATTAGATTGGCTTTGGAGAAGTTTTTTATGGAGGTTTCCTTACTGGGGGGGGGGGGGGTGGGTGGGCATGGGATGTGGATGTCAACGGTAATTAGCTTATGGTCAGACTTGACCAATGATGGGGTGATCACTGGTATGGAGCATCTATCTCCCATGTTGGTAATGACCAGGTCTAGGATATTGGAGCGCCTGGTGGGACAATGGATTAGTTGATCCAGGGCATTGGAATTTATGAATTCCAAGAACTGTTGGGAAAAGGTATTGGTACCCAAGTAGTTTTCCCAGTTAATGTCAGGGTAGTTGAAATCACCCAGTATTAAGGTGTTTAGTTGTATCTTAATATTTTCCAGTATGTTTAGAAAGGTGTAATGAGAATCTTGGGGCATGGTGGGGGATCTGTAGCAAGCTACAATTTGGATTGCAGTCTTACCTAGTGTTAGTTGCACCTGGAGAATTTCAGATGCATTGTGTTGGGCAACTAGCCTGGAGGTGTGAATATCCTTGGTGAATATAGATACCCCTCCACCTTTAATGTTTCGGTCTTGGTTTGGTGGCCGAAAAGTGTGGTAAGAGTTGTAGCCTGGTATTGCAGGGGTTCTCTCTGGAGCCTTCAACCAGGTCTCAGTTATTGCACAGATATCGATGTTCTCCATTTTTAGGAGTGCCTCGAGAGAGTGCATTTTGAGGTTTAGACTTCTAGCATTGAATAGCATTACCTTCAGATTTTGCATGCTTGTATCTGTTACGGTGGTGTTTTTTTCCTATGAACCTTGCCTAAAAAAGGCACTATAGGAGTGGCAAGAGCTTTAGCCAGTAACCTGAATCCCAGAGGTGACAGGTGCAGACCATCTTTGGCAAAGCATCGTGGTTTGTCGATCATGTCATCCCAGGTAGACAGATACTGGCTCCCCTTTGAATGACACCAGAAGCTTAGCTAATTGTTGAAGTCAATCATTTTGTCCTTATACTGTGGTATAATTCTGGGAAAAGGCAGGATGCTACTCAAGGCTAGGGTTATACCTGCCTTGGCTACATGATCTGAGAGCTGTTCCATGTCTCTTTTCATGTAGTCCAGGGAGGTATGTCGCAAGTCATTCACTCCAACATGGACAATGACAGAGTCATATTTGTACTTGTTGTGGAGTGACTTGAGTGCATGTGTTATGTGGTGGATCCTGGCACCCAGTAGGCAGCTGACTGTATTTTTCTCCTTGTTCAGCCTGGTGAATGGGACATCAGTGGCCTGACTATAGAGTCACCTATGACTAAAGTGTTGGGTACGTTGTCTTGCCTTAGGGGCTGTTGTTGGGTGTCACACTGGTGTTGTGAGCTGTGTGTCACTTTGGTTGTGACTGGTGTTTGTTTGTGTTTCAGCTTCGGAGGTCCTTGTTGCTTGGGCAGGTTAATGTTAAGGGCCTCCGCATATGTGAGTTTAGTGTTGCTATGTGTGGGTGTTGATGGTGTGGGTTTTGAAGGGCTATGTGTTGCTTGAGATGTAGTGAAGGTGTTAGCCTTCTCCTCTTGACTGTCTAGCACAATCCTGGCAGGAGAGAACTTTGCTTCTAGTTTGGCTATGTAAGTGCATCTCTCGCAGGTTGTAGTGTTGGGTGGTAGGAGGAAATGATTGTCTGTGTACATGAGGCAGTTGCTGCATTGCTCCAGTATGCCCAGATTCACCAGGTGGACAGGAGAAATCACCGGAAGCTGACCCTTGGAGATGCCTGTTTATGTGCTTTTTGTGTAAAGTACAAGAGCTGTTTTCCCTTACCTTTGCAAGGTACTTTGCAATTATAGGCTGTTTAGTGCCTATGATTAATTTCTCCTTACTGACAAGGAGAGTTGAGTGCTTGTATCAGTTTAAGGCTTCCTAGTACTTTCCAGCAGGTTCTAGAGCAAGTGCTAGTCACAGGGGTTCAGATTTTAGTGCTACTACTGAGAAACTAGCTAGTTCTAAGGGAAAATTTGAAGAGCACACTTTCTGGCACCTGGAATAGTTTAACCGTAGCCCTGTGGTGCTGCACGATGCGAAAAACATGCAACCACACATGTTTTTAAGCCAGAAAGTTGAAAGGGAAAGAAATAAGCCCAAAATGGCTAATAAAATTACAATTTCAGAGCTGGAAACCACTCCTCTAGTGTTAGATAGGCAGTACAATGCTCACCACTCCCACTGGTAAGCAGTAGGACTTCTCTCTACCACAGCAAGGCCACCAGTACAGCATGTCACCAAGCGGTGAGGTTTTTGTTCAAAGCTTTTAGTATGTATGTAGATAATTATTTATTTTTGTGGCCTCAATTCCTATACTAGAATCAGGCTGAATGCATTATATATTATTGTCTTGTTGAAATATTGGCTTTTATAGATGATGAAATGTTTTTTATTTTTTATTTATTTATTTCATTTTACTCCTAAAACACCTGGACAAATAGTGCCAACTTAAGCTGCTGTTCAAGGTAAAACATCCTCAGTCCAGAGGTAGTATACTGCAAACTATAACATGGCCCCGGGGGAATAACCATGTAGCATTCAAAGCAATACACTGTAAAGCCAGATAAACTGCAAAAGAGCAACACAGTCACTAAACAAAGATAAAACAAAACACCTACTAGCTTTTATTTTTGAACAGCTGCAGATCATGTAAATGTGAATGCTTAACACTCTCATATTTTACACACTACATCATTGATACTTCAGTATATGCAGGTTACGGGGGGGGGGGTGATACATCAGCTGTCTAATTAGTCCCACTATTGGCTGACTCATTTGTGTTGTTGTTCTCATTAAGTAGGATGACTGAAGTATGATTATAACAGAATTATCAAGCCTCACTACGAGACTCAATGCACCATAAACTGGGTATCAGAAAATCAAGATATATTTAGTAAAATAGGACCAAATAAATATCCTCTAAATTCCTCTAAATAGGACCAAAACAAGGTCCTCAAGGAAGAGCAAACCTGCCTGGTGGACAACTGCCATTAACAGGCTTTACAATAAAAGGAACAAATTGCTAAGAGTAAGAGGGAGCAAGTCCTAAACTGAAAACCCTCCCTCCTCAGCTTAAACAAGTGAATAAGACTTCTTGTGAAGTCCTCCAAAGCAAACTACAAATCCAAATTAGCTTCCTCAACTAAGGACAACCATAAGGCATTTTTTAGTTACATCCATAACCTAAAAGGAAAGGCCCAGAATTGTGCTGAACTGGTAGTTAATGATACCACATATACTGACCGTGTTGACATAGCTAACCTGTTAGCTGACAGGTTCTATGAAAACTTCATTCCCCTGTCCCCACCACATGTACCCCATGACATCCCTACCACCTGTCCCCTACCTTGTATCTCTAAAGAGTAGGTCATAAACTCCCTCTCTAAGGCCAAAAACGCAGTATCTATGGGACCTGATAACATCCCAGGCTGCTTCCTACATGGGCTCCAACAAGAATTAGCAGCACCATTGGGCACTCTTTTCAGTCATAGTTTAAGCAATGGCTTCATCCCTGCGGAATGGAAAATGGCCACTGTTATTCCCTTGCACAAAGGTGATGCTTCCACTGACCCTGAGGACTATAGACCTATTAGCCTGACTAGCCTTATCTGCAAGGCCATGGAGTGAATCATCATGGACCTTATCAACAATGGTATAGGTAATCTCCAAACACTTGATCCTACTCAGTTTGGATTTGTCAAAGGGAGATCATGCCTGCTAAACCTGGTGGATTTCAAGACAGTCACCAAGGCCCTGGACAAGGGGAAATCTGTGCATACAGACTACCTAGACTTAGCCAAGGTGTTTGACACTTCCCCCCACTCAGGCATCATTGACAAACTCATCCAGCTAGGTATCAACCCTTATATCATTAAATGGGTCACTAAATGGCTCACTAATTCACTTCCAACAGCAGACCTGTAACCAGTGGTGTTCCACAGGGATCATTCCTGGGACCTCTACTGTTTGGAATCTATTTCTCCAAAGTACAAGCAAAAACTAAAGGTCTGTGGCTGACAATGTTTGCAGATGACTGCAAACTGGGAGCGATCATAGAATCTCCAAATTATGTCAACATCCTATAAAAGGATCTTGCACAAACAAATGATTGGTGCCAAAGTTATGGCCTTAAACTCAATGCAAAAAAAATGTATTATCATCCCTTTCAGTATTGCTATGTACCTGATAACTACCACATCAATAACAACACCCTAAGTATGCACTCAGTGGTGAGAGACCTGGGCACACAGGTTGACAGTAACCTTACCTTTGATCACCATTTCCCCACAGTGCTAAGAAGGGCATTCTATATTGCTCATCTCATAAGTAAGGACATTGTCTCCAGAAAAAAAGAAGTTATAACCTTCCTGTACTCTTCCCTCATCAGGCCAATAATTGCATACAACTCACCTTTTGGTAAGTATCTTTACAAGCACCTGCAGCAGTTGAAGAGACGACAAAGGTTCCTCACAAGGAAAATTCACGGTCTTCACCATCTGTCCTATTTGGATCATCTTAAATCACTGTCACTTTATTCTGTTTCATGCAGACTACTCAGAGGCGATCTCTGCCTGGCATATAAGGCAATCTCTGACCCTGCTTTATTGGAAATGCTGCATAGCTGTAAATCAAATGTTACACCTGTTACTCACTCAAAAGACCTTAACCTGGTGTTTGAGATTAATAGAACCTACTGGAGGGACAGATGTCTCCCAGAGGTTACCATACCTTTGGAACAGACTCTAACTTCATGTCAAACAGAGCACCTCACTGGCCCTCTTCAAACACAATCAAGATGATTGGATTGGTATCTGTAAATTCACCCTGGGGGTTCCACTTGTGTCCCTCTTGGACAGGGGCAATAGGTGCTGATCATGGAAATATGGGTAGAACTTGGCTAGGCTTGTAAAGACCCTAGGGCCATTAGCCTAGTAACTTCCTATGATTCTATGAAAGTATCACTAGCTCCAAAAAGTTGGTTAAACAAACATTTGCAATATGAAAAAACACATAATGTTTGCAATTTTCACTGTACTCCAACACTGAGGATCGATATCCCAGTTTCTAAATATACTACCTCTGAGTTTCAACTATACCTCTCAAATGTCCAGATTTTCACAGACTGTCCATATTTTTGTCTCATATTTTTGGTGAGATACTCTGGCAGTTGTTTTGAGTACAGTGGCAAAACAGATTATTCTGTAGTTGAACATAAGAAAAGTGACCTTTAAGGTTCTGCAGAAAACTCTGTAAATATGGACCTGTCAATTATCAATGCCTTTTAGCCTGCTTTATTTAACATATTTGACATGTTCACAATTAAACATTTGTTAAATAGTGCAGGAAATGGACATGCTGAATCTGACCACCCTTCTAAATTTGAACTGGTAATAATTGCAACAAAACAGCTAAACAGCATTTCTAACAAATGTCTTTTGAATAAAACTCCATCCAACAGTCTTGTGCTTTTTTTCATAATGTTACAGACAGGATAGAAGAGAATATACCCTGGTGGACATGATGGAATCAATTGTAAAAAGAGAAACAGATTCAGATTTAGTACCATTTAGTACCATTAAGTAAAAACTAATCTACTTACTTTTGTTCTAATTATCTGTGAAAACATGACTCAGGTTGCAAATACTCCTAATACATTAATGCTGTGTGACTCATTAGTAAACCACTGATTAGTTTTTCAAATGTGGTGAAAACATTATTACAGTTTCATCACTTCCTGGTGCAAAACTGAAGGAAGTGTCACAATACTTAACCTATTCTGAAATGCTATAACCCTAATATATCCAGATATACTGTATTCTCATTCTATCTGCATGGTAATCTGTGCTTCTTCCTCAGTCCCACTGACGCAGAAAGGAGAATTAGTGACACAACAAACTGTCCGTAGGTGTCTGTGTGTGTGTGGTGTACATGAGTGTGCATACATCATCAGACAGACTGAGGTCCCATCCAGGACTGATTTCGTACCTTATGCCTGTTGCTTGCAAGCTTAAGCTCCAGCTTTCTGGTGATTCCAACCAAGAAAATATGACCAATGAAAAATGAATGAATATAATATTGTCATGGGGGAGTACAGATATACTATTGCAGCAAGGAATGTACTGGGCTCAGAGATCCTGAAAATTCTGAAAGGACGCAATGAATATATTGCAAAACTTATTAGAGCGTCTATGCTTAGACAGAGAAATCAGAAAGATACAACTGGCATACCACATTCAGATCAAAAGTGATAATTCAATAAAGGTGTTTAAAAAAAAACAACCAGTATGAAAAAACACCTTGAGTGGAAACTAGTACAGGAGTTCAAAGGAGTAATTATATAGCTATGGTGGAACCTACTTCTATCATAGACCAATAGCCACTGGCTGGAACCAATATATATTACAGTTATTTCATTCATTTGACTGTATTATTTATGTTACTGATGTCTGTGATTGTCTTAATACTGTGTTTACTGTAGCTTTTCTCCCCTGCTTCCACTGAAAATGGTTACCAATGCCCAGTCAGATTTTCCTGTTAAACAAATGTCAGTAAATAAATAAATCCAATTCAGGGATGTGGGATGATATAGAGTTTATTCCAGCACTCAGTGGGTAGAGAAACTCATCCTGGCCAGGGTGCCAGACAGTCACAGATGCACAAACACTTGCACACGTGTGCGCACACACACACACACACACACGTACATACAGTGGATATAAAAAGTTTACACACCCCTGTTAAAATGTCAGGTTTTTGTGATATAAAAAATGAGACTACAATAAATCATTTCAAAACTTTTCCCACCTTTAATGTGACCTATAACCTGTACAATTCATTTGAAAAACAAACAAATCTGTTGGGGGAAAAATATAAAAAATAAAAAAGTACAATAAGCTGGTTGCATAAGTGTGCACACCCTTAAACTAATACTTTGTTGAAACAGCTTTTGATTTAATTATGGCATTCAGTCTTCTTGGGTACACACCTGCCATCAGTTAAAGAGACTCTGATTAACCCCAAATAAAGTTCAGCTGTCCTAGAAGGATTTTCCTGACATTTACTCAGTTGCCTGCTAGAGCAAAAGCCATGGTTTGCAGACAGTTTACAAAGCATCAAAGGATCTCATTGTTGAAAAGTATCAGTCGGAAGAAAGGTATAAAAGATTTTCCACAGCATTGGATATACCATGGAACACAGTGAAGACAGTCATCAAAAAATGAAGAAAATATTGGGCAACAGTGACATTGCAAAGAACTGGACGTCCCTCCAAAATTGATGAAAAGACAAGACAAAAACTGGTCAGGGAGGTTGCCAAGAGACCTACGGCAAAACTGAAGAGCTGTAGGAATTTCTGGCAAGTACTGGTTGTGTACTACATGTGACAACAATCTCCCGTATTCTCCATATGTCTGGACTATGGGGTAGGGTTGCAAGATGGAAGCCTTTTCTTGCACAGAAAAACATCCAGGCCCTGCTAAAATTTGCAAAACAATACATCAAGTCTCCCAAAAGCATGTGGGAAAAATGTGTTATGGTCTGATGAGACCAAGGTAGAACTTTTTTGGCCACAATTCCAAAAGGTACGTTTGGCACAAAAACAACACTTCACATCACCAATAGAACACCCTCCCTATGGTGAAGCATGGTGGTGGCAGTATCATGCTTTGTGGTCGCTTTTCTTCAGCTGGAACTGGGGCTTTAGTCAAGGTGGAGGAAATAATGAACAGTTCCAAATACCAGTCACTTTTGGCCCAAAACCTTCAGGCGTCTTCTAGAAAGGTGAAGATGAAGAGGAATTTCACCTTTCAACATGACAATGACCCCAAGCATACATCCAAATCAACAAAAGAATGGCTTCACTGGAAGAAAATTAAAGTTTTGGAGTGGCCCACCGAGAGCCCAGACCTAAATCCAATAGAAAATCTGTGGGGTGACCTGAAGAGTGCTGTGCACAAGAGATGCCCTCGCAATCTGAAAGATTTGGAGTGCTTTTGCAAGGAAGAGTGGGCAAATATTGCCAAGTCAAGATGTGCCATGCTGATAGATTCCTACCCAAGAAGACTGAATGTTGTAATTAAATCAAAAGGTGCTTCGACAAAGTATTAGTTTAAGGGCGTGCACAATTATGCAACCAGCTTATTGTACATTTTTTATTTTTTATATTTTTCCCCTAACAGATTTGTTTGTTTTTCAATTGAATTCTACAGGTTATAGGTCACATTAAAGGTGGGAAAAGTTTTGAAATGATTTAATGTGGTCTCATGTTTTTATCACAAAAATCTGTCATTTTAACAGGGGTGTATATTCATTTTATATCCACTGTACATACAATCACACAGGTGATTCTGGGGAACATCAATTCACATAAAGGAGGAAAGTGGACCACCAGCAAAACCCCACAAAGACACTGTGAGGACATGCCAAGTCCAAAAAAATTTTTACCAAAACCAACAAATATCAAGTTAGTATTTGCTGACTATGCTATCTTGGTGAGCCAAAAGCTGAATGAGTTCTTTGCAGTTGTTAGTCAGTGACCAGACAGGAGGATTCCATGTCAGTGAATCCAGGAGAAGTGATCTAGGGCACTTCTGGCCAACTTAAAAGACTAGAAAGACAACAAGTAGTTTTCTTTATGAATGCTATGTTTGACTATATAATGCTTTTGGGACTTTTCAGGAGCTTATAAAACACTGCCTTACTGACTCAGAATTTCAGAGTCATGGTCTTATATCCTAAATACTTTGTAGAGTATCTGCACAATTTGAATGCAGCCTTTACATGACTACTTGTATACAGACTCAAGACAAAGCTTTTTAAGGGGCATTTTTTAAACCATACTGCCAACACAATGTGCTTCAAGAAAAGGTAGTGCCAACACCAGCCACTAGCATAAACAAAAATAAACGTGGTACATACAAGGTGGATCAACAACAACTAAATCTTTGTTGTACACATATAAAAGCAAAACTTTCTTACCCAGCATATCATCAGACCTATACATTAAGACATACGATTCTTTGTGTAGTACATTGATTACTACTCATATGATCATATACTCATGTATTTTCTGACAAAAATTATACTGTATATTTTTCTGTTTATTCTAACACTGTAATTTTATTATGTTGTAGTATATTAGCCTTGTCTGAGGGAATAGGGAAGAGGGTCATCCTCTTTGCTGATGGTACAAAAATAATTCAACAATACATCATGGAGGAAAAGTTTAAGGAAGGATTTGGATAAGGAGAACAAATGAGCAGAAACGTAGCAGTTGAAGTTCAATGCAGACAAGTGTAAATACTCTACTTAGACCACAGCAACACTGGTGGGAGATATCAGCTGGGGAAGTGGAACTGATGGTATCAGACATGACAAAAGATGTACAGGTCTTTACTGCACTTGGAATGGACTACCAGGAGCTGAAAGGGAGTGCACTGACAGCAACAAACATAATATTGGTGCACATCCTGACAGGAAAGACTCCAGTTGTAAAGTAGTGGTGCTTTCACTCTGTTCAGACATCGTGAACATTGCATTCTGCTGAGGAAGTTATACAAGAAAAAGGACACCAGGATGATAGAAGCAGTCCAGATAAAAGCACCAGAAAGTTGTGTAGGGTTGAATGTATAGGATATGGCCAAACTATAGAGAACTTAGATAATTTCTCACTAAATACTAGAAGAGACATGGAAACAAGTATGGGTGAACAAAATCATGTCAAGTAGATGTGAAAGGGTCATCTTGCAATGAAGGCTGGAAGATAGCTGGAGACAGCAGATTGTAGGGACTAACTTCCCCTTATATTTCCTGTATCTCTGAAAGGGTAACCATTTCAAATGTCAAGACCTGCTAAAGTGAGTCCCAAAACATAGAGACTGAATGGATGAAAGATCCATTTCTCAGAATGTTCCCTTTTCTCTGAGTTATGGTGATCTCAGAGTTGTTATATATAAGTTCACTGGTATGGGGGGCTTGACCCCCCCCCCCCTGCAAAAAGAAGCTTTAGACAGAAGAGAGATTTTCAAGATTCTCTGTTCTCTGAGTTTTCAGTGTTTTTTTTTTTTGGCTTTTCGGCACTTTGCATTCCAAGTGCTAACATTTCAATAGTGGGCCCTCTGAAAGTACGTCTTTACATATAGGAATTTAGATCAATAAAATGGACTGCTAGTTTGTGGAGAAAGAAGATCCATAGAAGCATTCAAGAAGACATGTGACAGCTGGAGAAAAGTAGAACTGAAGGTAGGCATGGGATGTAGGAGGTGTAGAATGTTAAATGTACTTAAATGGCAGACTAACTAGCCTTATCATCTTATTCTACTGCCAAAATATAACAGTACATTAGGAAATGCTGTGCAGGGGGATGAAGGCCCCTGCATGGGGTGTGTGTGTGTGTGTGTGGGGGGGGGGGAGTCAGATTGTGATGCCAGCTTGTAGTGTTTTCTACTATATGAAGTTCCAAAAGCTGAGTGACACTGTTGCTCTTGTGACATAAGACCTATTGTGAAGTCAAACTCAGATATATGGATGTATCAGGCAAATGTAGGCCTTCAAGACAGCCAGGTGTGATGGAGTTAGCAGCAGCATCATAGGCATTAAAGAGCAGCCAGAAAAGATGTTGTGGGCCTCAAATTGGCAACTCCCTTAACAACCACCACAGAAATCCACCACAAAACTACGTACAAAACAATCAGAAATAATAAAAACTTCAATCCTACTACCTTCCTAAATTAATTTAAATTGGTCAACTGGTCAATCCTAAAAAATCTACCACTAGATGAAGGCTTAACCTTCTTTAACAATACATTCCTGAGCATTCTTGACTTCCATTCTTCTGTATGTACTATAAAGACTAAATCTAATACTGCTCTATGGCTTACAAAGGAAACTAAGATAAAAATCAAACTTAGAAATATAGCCTGGACCAAATGGCGAACAACTAAACCCCCCTCGACCAAGTGAGATATTGTCAACTTAGAAATGATACAAAAAAAATCATTTTGCTAGACAAAAAAAAAAAAACTACTACCGAAACCTCCAATGTAAACCCCAAAACAATCCCCAAAAGTATTGGGCAGGTATTAAATGACTTCTTCTTCCAGGAAAATCTACTACCCCAACCCCATCAAACTACACCCATAAATGCCCAGAAAGTGTTGCCACTTCCTTTAATAACTTTTTCACTGAAACTATTCAGTCCTTAGCTAACCAACTTCCTCCCACCCACTCTAACTCTACCACTAACACACGCACTTCTCATCCCCCCTTTAACTTCCAACCTGTCTCTACCACTTGTATCTGATCCCTTATCAAAAAACTAAAACCAACCACCCTTTCTGCTGACCTCCTTCCTGCAGAGTACCTGCAAAAAGCTGCCGACACCATAGCATTCCCCATCTCTATCCTAATCGATAGAACACTAACTGATGGAACTATCCCGTCAATTTGGAAAATGTCCCATGTTATCCCACTCCACAAAGGTGGAGGTTCAACAAAACTGTCCGGCTACAGACCCATTGCCATTCTCTCACCACTAGACAAATTAATGGAGAAGTGTGTTCATAAGCAACTTATGGACTATCTCATTCAGAACGGTCTGCTTGCCAACTCTCAGCATGGCTTTAGGCAACATCACAGCACCACCTCTGCCCTCCTTTCTTTTACAAATACCATATTCCAAAATAGGAACAACAACAGGCTATCTTCAGCCCTATTTCTAGACCTGTCGAAGGCCTTTGATATGATCAACCACAACTTACTCATCCGTTCCCTAAAATCCATCTCCCTAGATAACCATGCAATTCAGTGGTTCCTAACCTATCTGAATGGCAGACAACAGGCTGTATTATGGCAGGACAAACTGTCCACCCTGCTACCTCTCACCCTCGGTGTCCCTCAGGGCTCTATTCTAGGTCCTCACCCTTGGTGTCCCACAGGGCTCTATTCTAGGTCCTCTACTCTTTTCTATCGTCATCAACAATCTTCATACTCCATCCCTGATGCAACCTGCATTCAATATGCAGACGATTCTACCCTGATATGTATGGCCTCCTCCCCGTTAGACCTGCAAACCTTAACACAAAACACATTTAACACAATTGAAAACTGGCTCTCTAATCACCATCTGTTGTTAAATCCCAGCAAAACTAAACTGCTCCTCTTTACCCCCATCAGTAGATCCACCCCATTTTCCTTCTCCATAACATCCAACTACGGTACCTCTATCTCTCCAGATGACCATACTAAGCTTTTAGGAGTAATAGTGGACAATAATCTCAGATTTGATCTGCATATCAATAAAACTATTTTCTTCTTCTTTCGGCTTTTCCCAGTTAGGGGTCGCCACAGCAGATCATCTGTCCACTCATGATTGGCAGTAGAGTTTTACGGTGTTGAGTTGCGAGCCCGGCTTCCAACCATCCACAGAGGGCACACACACATACACCTAGGGCCAATTTAGAGTGTCCAATCCACCTACTGCATGTCTTTGGGATGTGGGAAGAAACTGGAGCACCCGAAGGAAATCCACACGACCACAGGGAGGACATGCAGACTCCACACAGAAGGCACCCCAGCCAAGAATCAAACCGGAGAACCTCTTGCTGTGAGGCGGCAACACTAACCGCTGCACCACCGTGGCTGCCCATATCAATAAAACTATAAAAACCATTAATAAAAGCTTGGCTCATTATATAGAAGTAAACCTTTTCTAACTCCATTAGCTAGAACTGCAATCGCCCACTCACACCTACTCTCTACCCTTCTATATGCCCCCCCCACACTCCCCAATTGGAGCAAAGCTGAACTTAGTGAGCTCTCTCACTGGTACAGCCATATTGCCAGATTTGCCATAGACTTACCATATAGGACACATGACTGTCAAAACCTCAGTCTTCTCAGGTGGATAGAACTGCCTAGCCTACTTCTGTTCAATCAGCTTATTGTAGCACACAAAATTTTGTACCACCCTGGAAATACTCCGGCACTAAAAAATATCATAAAGCCATACAGTAATTCAAGGCAACTACGATCATCCAATAAACTGTTGGTCCAAACCCATAAAGCCATTAACTCAGCTGGTGTCTCCCTGTTTGCCAACGTCATTGGTAAAACTTGGAATTCACTTCCATCTAACCTTACCCTCGAACCTTCTTTAAGTCTCTTCAAAAAAGACCTCAAACAGTATTTTAAAGAGCACTGGCTTTGTCCCTGTACTAACCCTGATTAATTACTACTTATTCAATGCCTTATTTAAATCAATATTGTAGGCATCTCTTGCTCATAATAGCTTGCTGCAACCTGTTGTTTTTGTATACTATTACACACTGTCTATATTGTGAGTACCTACTAGAGGGCTTTGCAAATATGTTTGACTCATATCTGTTATGTTCTATCTGTGTTATCTGGAGCTTTTCTCCCCGGGCCTCCTCTGACAATGGACATATATCCAGTCGGACTATCCCAGTCAACAAATGTAAAATAAAATAAAATAAAATAAATAAATAAACCAAAAGGTGGAGCATGGGATCAGAGGAGGCAGAATTTTACTAGACACCAAAATACATTGTCAGAAATTACTGAATATTTGTGGACACAGTAACTTGAGGTGTGGCATACTTTAAGATTTGTCTAAAAGAAAAGTAACATTTCTTAAATGAAGCAGCATAATCCCAGTGTCTTAGAAATATGTCTTATAAAACAGTGTGTATGTTCAAGTGATTCACATAAGGTATAATGGCACCATTTTCCAGTGATGAGTATACCAGTTGCTTCTTAAAAAATGATAAAACTCTTGAAATTAATTAAAAGATGAGAATGAAAAATAAAGTAATCAGTGAAAAGAACATCAGTGATGCACAAACTGTGATGATTACAAGTTTTTTCTTCAGCAACATATGGACATAACGAAGCACCAACAGATCTTGCATTACAGCACAGCTTAGTGAAGACTTGAGACTGCTTATCAATGTTTTAACTTTTATGTGGTAAGCATCAGGAGACTGTGAGAAAACTCTAAAATACACCTGCAATGTTTTTTTAATTAGCGAGACAGAAAGCAGTACATATGTAACAATTTTCAATAATGTTGAAATAAGCAATTTAAAATGAGTAATGGGGAAGTGTAAGAGCTACTATAATCAAAATAAATGCATTATATACAAAAAGGTTGTCTAGAAACTGCCTGAAGAAAATACAGCATTATATGTGAATGAATTAAAGAAAATGCATGTCTCAATCTGAGCTGCTAATAAGGGGCAGAACTGTTTGGTATAATGACTGAAACCTTAAGAGATGTACAGAAGATAACATTTCAGTTTAGAAAAGATAGCGGTTGTATAGATAGCAACAGAGGCTGTAAATATATTAGTTATAATAAAGATTATATATTAATTATTAATTGTAGTAAAGGTTACAGATGTCATGCAGTACAAATGTGAAATGAAACTGCTTACAATACTACATTCCAGATGTAAGCAAAAAACAAAATAGCAAAATCAAAAGATTCATGGCCTACAGGCGATGGGTAACAACCATATATACTAGGTACAAAACAATGTGTAAGGTAATGTCATGTGATGCTTCTGGGAAATTTTGTAAAGACTATGGTAAGCATAATTTTACAAAAATTAACAAATGCCAGAAAGCTGATGCTACCAAGTAACAAAGGATTTATGCTTATATTACTGAACAGATGTAAGCTGACAAAAATCAAACTGTTTTGTTTTTTATTGGAGCTGTGAATAATTTGGAATATATGAGTATTGAATAATGCAGTTAATACAGATTATATGAAAATGAGTCTGAACTTGCAGACTTCTTAAAATACTGTTTTTCAAAATTTTGAAAAAAACAGGTGAGCACAAAGTAATAAAATTAATTTGTCTACTTAACGTTATGTAAAAAGATGTATGTAAGGCAGAATGTCAAATACAGAAGCAAGTTATATCCTTTAATATTTATTGAGGTAAGTACTGAGGCAATACTGATCCTAGGCTTAAATGAATGAATGAATAAACAGGATCAGGAAGATAATAATTAAAATTATTATTCTGTTAATAAAGTTCAAGAGTGACTGTGGTAGAAACTAGGAGCTAAAGTATTTAATTTCAAAACACACAATGATTACTCACAGCAGACTGAAGTATTTTGAAATATCATTGCTACAGGATGGAACATATTCCATTGTAGGTATAAATGCAGCTGAAATCTGTATCTGCATGCAAAGGTACCAGATCTGATTTAGTCTAAAAAAATGGTACCGTTTTTTTTCAGTATAATACAACAGACTCGCAAGACCCTGGAATTTTCGAGTCTATATAAGAACATCGAAGTTTCAAAACTTTGAATGTTCTAATATCGAACCCTATTATGCGAAAGCTGAAAATATCGAAGCAACAGAAAACCAAATTTTTTCCTAGGGAAAAGATGTGGTTGTCCGTTTCTTTTGTTTCGGTATTTTCAGCGCTGTGGTGGAAAGTTACGGGTCGGGTACAGGTAAGTGGTGTGTTATTGACTGCGGGTTAGGGTAGTTAGGGTTAGGGTGTGGGTTAGGTATGTGTGCGATTGTGTGAACGTGAGGGTTAGGGCGGGTTAGGGTTAGGGCGCAGGTTAGGTATGTGTGTGATTGTGTGGACGTGAGGGTTATGGCGGGTTAGGGTTAGGGCGCGGGTCAGGTAAGTGTGCGATTGTGTGGACGTGAGGGTTATGGTGGGTTAGGTGAGTTAAGGTTACGGCACGGGTCAGGTAAGTGTGCGATAGTGACGGACCTTAGGGATAGGGTTTGGGTTAAGGTAAGTGGATAGTTAGTGGTGTGTGTATAGTTTAGTGTAGGGTTAGGTGTGAGATTTTAGGTGTATGTGTGTGGATTGCTGTTTGTTTGGTGTGCTTGTATTGTGTGTATGTGTTTTGGAACAGCGAATTCGCTGTTCTGTATGTTCGATGTTTTCAGTTTTTGCGTAATAGGGTTCGATATTAGAACATTCAAAGTTTTGAAACTTCAATGTTCTAATATAGACCCGAATTTTCTGCTCAAACGCTTCAGCTCTAGAGATCCAAGGTCAAATTGAATATTAGAAAGAAGAACAACAAAAAGAAAATTAAATGATACTAAAACTAGTGGAAGAAAAGTAATGATTCATATATTACCCCACTGGATCTTAGATAAATACCACTTGACAATAGAAGAATATACATAGCAGAACTGCTGATGGATAACATAATTAAAACGAAACTGCTAATAAAGCTCAAATAGTGAAAGATATAAAGCCAAAAAGAAACAAAAATATTTGCAACAGGAACCAAAGAAAAAAGACAGTAACAATAATTTGGCAAAACTTTAGAAAGTTTAAAAATAAAAAATTTAAAATATTAGAAAGAAGAACAACAAAAAGAAAATTAAATGATACTAAAACTAGTGGAAGAAAAGTAATGATTCATATATCACCCCACTGGATCTTAGATAAATACCACTTGACAATAGAAGAATATACATAGCAGAACTGCTGATGGATAACATAATTAAAACGAAACTGCTAATAAAGCTCAAATAGTGAAAGATATAAAGCCAAAAAGAAACAAAAATATTTGCAACAGGAACCAAAGAAAAAAGACAGTAACAATAATTTGGCAAAACTTAGATGGCAGAGATTAGCTTAGATGTGTTTTCTGTATTTATTTGAGACTGTCATGCAATTGCTTTAAATATTTCCTGTGATTCTGAACTCTGATTTCACTGTGAAAACATATTTAGTGTTGTTTTCTTCCTTTATTATTTATTATTAAATATATTTAACCCTTTCTATTGTGGCTTGTCTGTTTAGAGATATTTCAGCTCTTAGAATACTTGCATATCTATTTGTTGACATTGTACAGGCCACTCCTAATAGCCTGGCTCTTGGTCAAACTACCTTTTGGATTTATAGTAACATTACAGACCTATCTTCATAAGGGACATGGGGGCCATATCAGGGGTAAATGTATGATTTCTCATCCAGTTGTCAAGGTTTTGTTTGAATAAGTCAGGGATGAACTCTATTTTAAATGTGTGGGAACCTACTCCATAGTGAGGGGATCCTTTAGGACATATACCTGTGACTCAGCACATTCTGTTTATGTCACAAGTGAAGTTCACATCCCTGGATCTAGTGCGGTTTGTTTTGTTCATACATAAGAGATCATCAGGGCTTGGACTGAGGAAGCCCTGTAGGCCAGGCAAAGTTTTCCTGTCAGAAGCCTGTAGGTGACTGAATACAGAGACAGAGCCTGAATTCTCCTGGGGAGAAATTTTTGCAGGCATTCCAGCTGTTGCAAGTGTCTGGTTAGGTGCATGCTAAAGGGAGCATTTTATGCAATGATAGGTCTGATAAGGGCAGAGTAGAGTGGTACTATAACTTCCTTAGACTTGGATGCCATACCTTTACTTATAAGTTAGGCTGCATAGAATGATTTTCTTATGCCTTAGTTTCATGTTAACTAAAGTCAAAGGCCAGATTGCTGTCTAGATATTTTCTCAGATCCCTTACTATTGAGTCAACTGTTAGGGATGTTTTATTGATGGAGTGATTGACTTGGGTTTATGGTTTCCCAAAGGGCATTATAATGCATTTTTGGCACTGAATTTTAGACCATGGGTTTGGCACCAGTCATTTTTGTGTGTTGATCCCTCTTTCAAAGTGTTGACCTGTTGGGGGATCTATAATAGCTCTCAGTTTACAGTCATCTGCAAACTTGGTGAGCCAGGGCCCTCGAACGATCGTCTTGAGTATTGAGAAATTGATCCCAAACAAGAGCGGGCCCAACACAGAGCCCTGTGGTACTCCTCTAGAGACTGGCCTCTTGGTGGAGGTAGTCTCAATGATCCTGACTTCTTGGATCCTGTCTGTGAGCCATCCGGCAATCCAGCAAGTTATGTAAGAATTTATGCCTAGATCAGTGAGCTTGTTAATAATGCTTAAGTGTGGTACTGTACTGGATATCTTAGTCAGGTAAAGGTATGCAGTGTACGTTTTACCATCATTCATTGCCTTGGTAACTCTCCAAAAGAAGTCTACCAGGTTAAGTAGGTAGATCTTCCCTTAAAAAAAGTCCAGTTGGGTTAGATCCAGTGTTTATAGGTTGCCAGTGCCCTTATTTATCATTTCCATGATAATTCGTTCCATGGCTTTGCATATTAGGCTTATTAGACTTATGTCTGTAGTTCTCTGTGTCTGTTGATGGTCTGCCGTTGTGGGAGTTAATGACTGTTGTGGTCCTTCATTCACTTTGGAATGTAGCCTGTTTTGAGACTGTAGTTGAAGAGTGCCTCAAGTGGTCCTGATAGGTTGTGTCTCAGACTGTTTAGAAGGCATGTTGTCAGGACCTATAGAGACGGTGTTCTTGGCTTTAGCAAGTGCTACCAGCACCTGATCCCTGCTAATAGTTGGCGGAAGTATGTGGAGGGGATTTCACCTGAGCCAGTAGATTTGCTATGTCACCCAGATAGGTGAAGGTGTTACCGTTCGCCACCAGTTCAGCACACTGCTATGTGTTACCCCTAAGGTTCTGGATGTAGCTGAAGAAGGCCTTGTGATTATCCTTAGCCTGTCTGGCTATCCTGACATCTCAGTTGGCCTTGTTGGACTTAATTAAACCTCCTACTGTCTTGTTTAGTTGTATAAAACAGCACTTGTCTTTAAGGGAGTTACTCTTCCTGATTTTGGCCATGTGCTTTTTTTTTCTTTTATTACATACCCCATTTAGGTGAAGATTGCACTAGTGGGGTTTGTTTTTCATGTTTGTTTTGGGTTTACCTTTGGTAGGTAAGGCAGCCTATATGCAACCATTCACATGTTTGTTTAATGACTTTGTGGGTTATTCTGCATAGGTAGCTGTGGTCTCAGGGTTGGGGGAGCCTTGAATTTTGTCAGACTGTCACTTAATAAGATGTAGTTTGCCTTAGAATGTTGTTGGTCTAAATGTGTGGAAGGCAGTGTTGTGTTGCACTGTTGGAGTTCCTTCTACATCTTTAAACCAAGTCTCAGTCATGCTACAGATGCCTACATTTTCCAGAGTGAGGAGGGCTTGAAGGGTGTGGAGTTTTTTTTTTTTAGGCTGTTAGCACTGTAACACCTTAAGGCTGCCTGGCGGCTTTTTCATTATGTTGATAGTTTTATTTATTTATTTATTTTTTAGCATTGCCTAAAAAAGACGGTAAGGGGGATGATAAAGCTTTAGCCAACATTTGAAAGCCTAGGGGTACAGGTGCAGCTCATCCTTGGAAAAGCAATGTGGTCTTTTTACTGTGTCCTCCCATGCTGACAGATATTGGATCCCCTGGGAACAACACCGGAAACTAAGCCAATTATTAAAATCCATCATTTTATTTTCATATTCTAGCATCATCTTTGGTAAAGGCAGAATGTTGCTCAATGCAAGGCTAGTATCTGCCTATGACGCATATTCTGAGTGATCCATTATATCTCGTTCCATATAGACCAGTGAGGTATGTCTTATGTCATTTACACCCACAAGGACTATGATAGAATAATATTGGTACTTGGGGTACAGTAACGTAATTGTGTGCATGATATTGTGGATCCTGTCTCCAGATAGGCAAGTAACCGTTATCTTCTCCTTGTCTAACCTGGTAAGCAGGACATCTGAGTTTTGCATAATGGACTCCCCAATGACAAGATTATCAGGTAAAGTATATGTTTGCCTTATGGACCTTGGCCTTGAGGGACATTTGGGTGTAGGCTTATGTGAGATGTTTGGTGTTGCTTTTGGTGTGTGTTTTAGTGATTGCTAAAGTGTGGTGTGGCCATTAGGCAAGTTTTGAGGTCTTTGAGATTTGGGAAAATTCCTATTAATCTCCTCAGTAAAAGACAATCTCAGTGTGTGTGGTGAGCAGTAAGTATAAGAGATGCAGTGTGCGTATTCTTGACAACCTTGTTTGTCAGCAAAATTTTTGCCTACAAGGAAGTTATGTACTGACATCTCTCCCATATTGTGTTGCTTTCTTTAATGATTATTTGGTTGTCTGAGAACATTTGACAACTGCTACATTGCCTTAGAATTCCCAAATCTACTCAACTAGCCACAGCGACATTAGAAAATTGCATATCCATGTTGTCCGGTCCTGTAATAGGGTAGGCTGTTTAGAATTAAAGATTAGGTTTTAACAGTGATCTCCTAGAGTAGTTTCTGTGGTTAAATTCAAGATGTTATATAGTGCGAGGATATAGCAGTGCCATTCCCTACGTAAACTAATTTCTGGGGTTAAAGGCAAGATGAGTCTGTGTGTGTGTGTGTGTGTGTGTGTGTGTGTGTGTGTGTGTGTGTGTGTGTGTGTGTGTGCGCGCGTGCACGTGAGTGTGAGAGAGACTGTGTGTGTGTGTGTGTGTGTGCGTGTGCGTGTGTGTGTGTGTAATTTAGATGTTGGCATGTTGGCTATGTGATGGTGGTTTTGATTATTTGCTCTTACGTTTTCAGCTGTCTTTACAGTGTATACAACTGTATATAATGTCAGACCATCTCCTAGTGACAAAACTGGCTTGCCTGAAATCTATTACTTTAACTGTCATGTAGCTTGATTCCAAAACATTACTTAGTGTGAAACATATGGTATTCACCTGTCTTTGGGTAGCCATGTAGTTCTACATTTAAAATTTTCTTTTTGGTCTGATCTGTAAGAATTGCTTCCAGAATTTATCATTCCTAAGTGGA
The DNA here is from genome assembly GCF_019279795.1 of Protopterus annectens. NCBI lineage: Eukaryota > Metazoa > Chordata > Ceratodontiformes > Protopteridae > Protopterus > Protopterus annectens. The sequence continues at coordinate 1,194,206,578 of NC_056741.1, forward strand.
TTTCATTGACTTCTGTATCAGATATTCTTCACAGATGGCAAAGAGAATGCCTTTTTTGAACTGGCAGACACATAAAGGTGCACTGACATTATTATTTTTTTATTTTTTTGCAAAAGTAGGCCTCTTATAGAAGAGCTTTGTTCACACCAGAGTTGATGTAGGAGAACAGATGTGAAATGTATATTAGGATAAGCCTTTTTAGAGCCTGCCAATTACAATGTTTTTCGAAATGTTTGTCAATCAGTTCTGGTTATACCTGGTGGCATTTCCAATGTTACCTTTCCATGTTCCACCAGTTTAAGTTTCCTGCTATGAATTCAGTTTGTTTCATTCAATAACAGTGATGAGTTCCAAATGTCTGTTGCTTGGTAAAATAAAATATTTCCTCACCTCTCTGACTATACTTTACCTCTAAAATTTTAACTCCTTACAGTGGACATAAAAAAGTTTACACACCCCTGTTAAAATGCCAGGTTTTGTTGATATAAAAAAATGAGACTACAATAAATCATTTAAAAACTTTTCCCACCTTTAATGTGACCTATAACCTGTAAAATTCAATTGAAAAACAAGTTTTGAAATGATTTATTGTGGTCTCATTTTTTTTATATCACAAAAACCTGGCAGTTTAACAGGGGTGTGTACACTTTTTATATTCACTGTAGCTCATACAAAGGATTCTCCTTCTTCCTATTTTCCCTTACCAGTTTTATCAATTGCACACTCTGGTATATTCATATCTCCCCATTTAAAAGAATGGTTAGTTGGCACAACCAGTATTCCCAAACTCTTATGAAAGATATAGCTATGGCCTTAGCTTCCAGTTAGTTAAAATGGCACGAAAGATATTCAATCCTGATAAGAATTTGCAGTGAATTATTGGTGAAAGTTGCACTTTAGGAGCAGAAGCAATGTTCTGTTGGGGTCTAAATGGGACTGTCTGTGAAAGAGATTATTGACATTTTTAAGGGAAAATACCAAGAAACTGTAATAAAGATTATATCCCAGAAAACATTCTTATTAGTTGGATTTATTGTTGATTCAAATCAAAACATCATGTGAATACATCAAAATGTGATCAAAATTACAAATCTGTTTGCTAGCTAAGCACACCGAATGAAATTTATTTAGATCCATGCAGCACATAGAATATTAATCATCATTTCAGAATATGAAACTTGTGACTATACATAACACTTATGTGCTGACCAGCTGTCTGTGGCAGGCATGCAGCTGACATCTGTGTATTTGCCATCACAGCTGTGTAGTAGTACTATAACTGCATAACTGAACATGTCTGACTTTACACAAAAAGTTTAATTGTACCATAACAAATAATCTCCAGAGAACAGAATACTGAAGACCTGACAGCTTGCACTTTGCATTTTTTTTTCATATTTCTGAGATGAAAACATTGTGGTGACAAGTTTTACTGGCATGGATGAGAACAATGTATGCCTTCTTTCCAAAGCAAACTGGATACTCCCTCCTTCCCCTTCATCATATCTGAGTACAGCCTTTTCATTCAGGTTGTTCTTGTTTTCTTAGTAAACCAATATAAAAAGCAATGGTCACTAGCTAACACTGGTCACAAAGTTTGCACTTCAGAGAGTATTTTGCAATGTGTATACACACACACAAATACTCCTCATACACGTGCACTGCCCACATGTGCCCCCCCCACACACACACACACAAACCCTCTCTCTTCCTCATATTTAGTTTGTTTTTCTTGACTTTGTTTAGTGTATGTATTAACTTAAAATAGCCCTTTGAAACAGGCAGCCTCTCTCTTTACATCTACACACTCACAATAAAAAAAAATCACATCAAGGAAGTATAAGTGCCATAAAATAATAACCTGCACTGTGTTATTTAATGTTTAATCTAAAAAATAAAATGCAAACTGAATAATGAGGACATGCCTAATGTCAGAACCAGTATGTCATCCCTACTTTTTTTACCACATAAATATTTCATATTCTGTTAATCTATTTTATGCATTCTATATTGCTGCACAGCCTAACAGCAGCATTCATATGTACTGAGCAAATATTACAGCAGCGTGTTTCAGTATAACACCAGAAAGAAGCCTGATGGCATTAATATGGTCTTTTTTTTTTTGCAGGAACAAGCACTAACTGGTTTCTTAAAGGTACCTAAAATATACCTGAAATCAACAGGCACTGTATTATAATTTATTTCTTACTGCTTTTCTTCTGCATAAGAGCAATCACATGGATTTACTATAAATAATCACGTTTTCTTTATATGATTAAGTCAACCCAAAAAGTCTAAAACTGGTGAAATATGCAACTAAAACAAGCAACACATCCTAGGTTGTAAAACACACACACACACACACACACACACACACAGAATGAAATTTATTTAGATCCATACATTTATACGTCACACAAACTTGGAGAAAAGGGAGGAAAGTGGAAAAAAAATAACACGTTTTCTCTCTCTTCTCTAGCTGTAACACTGATTAAAACAAACCTACAACCTTCCAGTTTTGATGTTCTGAGCATCAGTCAAACAGATGTCAAGAAATGGTAGGTTTCTCCCAGTAACACTTTTAAGAGGGGACTAAAGTAGCATATCATAGTGTTAATTCTACTGGGCATATTTTCTTGTCAGAAAATATTAATCATCAGTCTTGGAGTTATTACACATAATTGTCTTATGTTCCATTGTATGTATGACTTCACTTTCCCTAGTATTGTATTTGATTTGTCTTGCAGTTAGCTCAGAGGCCTAAGTCTAAGAACTGTTTATGAGCTACTTTCTGTGGTACAGAGTTTGATTCCCTTAGTCTTCATTTGCTTACTATGTGACATTGAGCAAGTCACTCTCTAGACAAAGCTCTGTGGCAAATGAGCATTTAGGCTGGGCTCCTTAATGATCTCCTGGTCTGCATGCCTAGTAACTACTCCTGTTAACACACGCACACACACACACACACACACACACACACACACACACACACACACACACACACACACACACACACACACACACACACGGCTTGTAGGTAACCCACTCAATTTCATGCACACTCTTGCCTTTTCAGGTAAAATACTCTAAAAGAGAGAGTTATCAAAACTGCAGTAAAATCCACATTTAACTGTTTTTGCAGGGAGGGGGGGCAAGTCCTTCTGTGGCCCCCACATCTGCAGTAATTTAAATGTACTATCGAGATCCAAGAAAAGGATAAGCCACCATATCCAGGTATTCTACAATCTTGCTGCTGACAGTACTTTCAGTGTACTCCCACTTTGATGTGCATATTATTCAATATTTCGATTTCAATGACATGTACTCAGTAAGCATGCACTTTTACAACAATGTGTGGAACTATATATCCTCACAATCCTCATTTGTGCAAAAAAGCTTACCTTAATGATATTACTGTATAAACATTAATGGCTTGTATTACAGTGCTGCATTTATGTATGTTTTGGCTGCCACTTAACCACTGTTTCTTCTTCTTGCTTATAGAGTTTACTTATTTATTGAGTGATTGATCAGTTCATTGTACAACTAGGTTATGATTAAAAGGGTCCATAGAGGTTCAGTCCACATATATGCTCAAAATAGATAGACATATAGTCAGACACACAGACCGATGTGTGGACGGAGATACAGACAGATGGCTAGACAGTAAGACAGGTAAATGCACAACCAAACAAAAATAAAAAATAAAACAGCGTATTATATTTTAACAAGGAACATCAGCAGTGTTTGTGGTAAGGTGTCACTCAGTGTATACCAGTATTAAAACTAATGTCTACTGATATGTGTATGAAATTATATTTACTATCAATAATATAACCTGAGCTTATCTGTCCGGGACTCTGTTGGAGTGGTTATCCCATCCAGTCAAAAAATCCTGGTTAACAAATGGAAATAAATACATATTTTACTGAAGTAAATACATAAGTAAGTATTACATTTTATATGATAAAACTCACATAGTTTTGTAGTCCTGGAATTTTAGCTGTGTTATAATTCAGGAAATCCACCATTAGCTTTTTAATTGTAACAAACAAGACTGTTTATAAAAGCAAAGGTTTTCTATAATTCTGATTATAGTATTCAGATCTTTGCCTCTTCTTCTCTGTATATCTGTATCTGTATTTTGTATTTATGCATGGATGTATGTTTGTACTTATATATGTATATTTATAAAAAGGGAAAGGAGAATTGACTAATCAGATTGCTAGTTACCTGTGCATCAGATGTGTTCCATGCATGGAAGAAAGTTAGTGCAGGCCTCCTAGACCTCATATTTTAGTTGCAAATTTCATCTCCCTCACAGTGTCAAGATCTCACTGTCAGCCATGTTTTATTTTACAGATAATTTTGAACTGCAATGGAAGAAGACCATATAGTGGACCTCTGTGCAACTTTAACAACAGCAAAAAGAAAAAAATCTTCAAAAATGAGAGAGGAGAAGAGAGTCCAGAAATAAAAACGTTTTACCTCAAAACTAGCAGAGGTATTTATAAATAGTGTGATCTTTCTGTAAATGCAATCTATTTACTGTTTAGTATGCCACTATGCATAGACATAGATCATGGTAATGAAGAGGTGCAGAGAAGCCAGGTGGTTTCTATGATTTACACACATGGCCATACTGAATGTACTGGTGTATTATTTGTACTGGTACTCCTCTTGGGAGCTGGTGATCGGTTGTAGCATTGCAGTGCTACACATTACAATTAACAACTCAGTAAGGTATAATATGTCTTACTAAATCAGAATATATCTTAAAAAGCTGCAGGTCGTGGTTGTCCTGTGCTCTGCAGTTGTGCCATGGAATGATTCATAAGCAAGTTTCCACTCATTAGGAATGATGGCGGTGCTAGAGTCAGAGGATCTAGTAATGCTGGAAGTTTCACTCATTAGGAATGATGGCGGTGCTAGGGTCAGAGGATCTAGTAATGCTGGAAGTTTCACTCATTAGGAATGATGGCGGTGCTAGGGTCAGGAGATCTGGTGTTGCTGGAAGTTTCAGTCATTAGGAATGATGGTGGTATTAGGGTCAGGGGATCTGGTGTTGCTGTAAGTTTCACTCATTAGGAATGCTAGTGGTGCTAGGGTCAGGGGATCTAGTGCTGCTGGAAGTTTCACTCATTAGAAATGCTAGTGGTGCTAGGGTCAGGGGATCTAGTGCTGCTGGAAGTTTCCACTCATTAGGAATGATGGCGGTGCTAGAGTCAGAGAATCTAGTAATGCTGGAAGTTTCACTCATTAGGAATGATGGCAGTGCTAGGGTCAGGGGATCTGGAGATGCTGGAAGTTTCACTCATTAGGAATGATGGTGGTGCTAGAGTCAGAGGATCTAGTAATGCTGGAAGTTTCATTCATTAGGAATGATGGTGGTGCTAGTGTCAGAGGATCTAGTAATGCTGGACGTTTCACTCATTAGGAATGATGGTGGTGCTAGGGTCAGGAGATCTGGTGTTGCTGGAAGTTTCAGTCATTAGGAATGATGATGGTATTAGGGTCAGGGGATCTGGTGTTGCTGTACGTTTCACTCATTAGGAATGCTAGTGGTGCTAGGGTCAGGGGATCTAGTGCTGCTGGAAGTTTCACTCATTAGGAATGCTAGTGGTGCTAGGGTCAGGGGATCTAGTGCTGCTGGAAGTTTCACTCATTAGGAATGATGGCAGTGCTAGGGTCAGGGGATCTGGAGATGCTGGACATTTCACTCATTAGGAATGATGGTGGTGCTAGTGTCAGAGGATCTAGTAATGCTGGAAGTTTCACTCATTAGGAATGATGGTGGTGCTAGGGTCAGGAGATCTGGTGTTGCTGGAAGTTTCACTCATTAGGAATGCTAGTGGTGCTAGGGTCAGGAGATCTAGTGCTGCTGGAAGTTTCACTCATTAGGAATGCTAGTGGTGCTAGGGTCAGGGGATCTAGTGCTGCTGGAAGTTTCACTCATTAGGAATGATGGCAGTGCTAGGGTCAGGGGATCTGGTGCTGTTGGAAGTTTCAAACATTAGGAATGCTAGCGGTGCTAGGGTCAGGTGATCTAGTGCTACTGGAAGTTTCACTCATTAGGAATGATGGCAGTGCTAGGGTCAGGGGATCTAGTGCTGCTGGAAGTTTCACTCATTAGGAATGATGGCAGTGCTAGGGTCAGGGGATCTGGTGCTGTTGGAAGTTTCAAACATTAGGAATGCTAGCGGTGCTAGGGTCAGGTGATCTAGTGCTACTGGAAGTTTCACTCATTAGGAATGATGGCAGTGCTAGGGTCAGAGGATCTAGTGCTGCTGGAAGTTTCACTCATTAGGAATGATGGCAGTGCTAGGGTCAGGGGATCTGGTAATGCTGACTGTATTAGGGTTAGGGGATCTGGTGGCGCTGTAAGTTTCACTTACTAGGAATGCTAGCGGTGCTTGGGTCAGGGGATCTGGTGCTGCTGGAAATTTCAAAAATTAGGAATGATGGCAGTGCTAGTGTCAGGGGATCTGGTGCTGCTGGAACTTTCACTCATTAGGAATGATGGTGTTATTGATGCTAGAGTCAGGGAATCTGTTGGTACTAGAGCTCCCATAGCCAAGAGTTCAGTTAAGTCAGTCTGTAGGGATGAGGAAGTGTGTTGTGCTAGCGTGCTTAACTACACCACAAGGAACTTCATTGGCAGTGCTTTTCTGCCATGCAAAGAAAGTTTTTCTCCCCTGTTTTACTTTGCTACTGATTTGCTGCTTACCTTTGGATGCTGAGCAGCATATTAGAAGGAAAGTGAAATCCCCCTGCTGAAAAGTGCATAACACTGACTGTATATTTGTAGCTGAAGTCCCATGGGTTACCCCTCTGAGACCAGTCAACATGCAGATGGTGTTGTGTTTGTGAATTGTGTAAGATCTGGGGGGGTGGGGGTATCGGCATTTGTACTCTACACATAGAGTACAATGGGTGCACTTTGAGTTTGAGTTGTGATCGTTTCAATGCATACAACACAAAGATAAGTGAAGATTCTTCATTTCTTGATCTGTATCATTTTAATAATCTGCATATTCTTTAGCTAAGACATTCTAGTCTGTTTTAGTAATTCCTATAAATAATTGTATGTTTTGCCATTTAAGAGGTCTAATTGTTGGCATTAAATCCTTCATTCCTTCCTTATGTGGTAAGTAACAGTGTCCGCCTAGTTTAAGGCTTGTGTTTGTTTATGACAGTTGCAAACCAGTCAGTTACAGAAGTAAGTATGTGAGAATTTTCTGACCCTCTCACCCTGTTATAGTTGTGTTCCTAAACCCATTGTATCTGTTGCTGTCTGCCCCTCGTGGTAATTTGACAGCATAGTTCCCTCTCCCTCCTCATTTATTGACTGTTGTGAATAAGCACTTATCACTTTGTGAAAACTCTCATCTTAAGCTATTTAATTGCATTTACCCTCACACTGTAGTCCTTAGAACCAGAATACAGTGCCCACCAAGCCAATCTGTGTTACTCTTTTTAACTTGGGGCTTTTGATTTTGCTGGCCTTATTACAAGTTTGTCTTTGGTAGCTCCTCCCAGTGTTGGAAGCTCATTCTAATGAGCAGTAGAGGCTCAACTTGCTTCCTTCTCTTTGACTGCATTTTCTTTACTCCTTTAAATACCAAAGCACTGGAAAAGATAGAAGGCCAGCCTGCCAGTTTATCTGTTGAGCTGTGTCTTCAAGACAGTGTGTAAATTGCCTTATACTTACACATGATGAACTTATACTCAGGATTAATAATTTCATCTGTGAGAAGTGGTGCAAATACCTAATTTTTCTGGTGGTTTCCCTGTCATCTATAAACTTTCCCTGTGAGCTTCATACACCTGTGTCATGAAGATTCTCTAATCACGTCAGTATATCTTATGCTGAGGATGTAAAACAATAATTTTTGAGGCCTCCTAGAAATAAGAAGAATAAATCTCAGTAAAAATCAAGCCACTCATCTGCTTCATGCATACCTCCCATAAAAAAGTCACCCGAGCAAAAACACACCAAATCTCTGACTTTAAACAACAGTAACAATAGACATGTTTTAGTGGTAAGTTCTTCTGTTGTTAGGTATAGTGACTCATCACTCACAAAGCTGGACAAGGACAGGCTTACAGTGAGCTGTCTTTGAGGTGCCAAGATCTCTGAAGTTACAATGGCCATAAAAACACTAACCCTTGACAAATGCGACTATGATATGGTAGTAGTGCATGAGGGAGGAAATGACTTAAGATGCAGAATCCTGAAGGATATGAAAAGAGACAAGTCAGAGCTTTCCAAGCATGTTACAAATTCAAGTAAGACACTAGTTCTGAGCAGAATCCTTCCTTCACCTCAAAAGATGCCTAGATTCCAAGAAAAGGTAATTGGCTTCATTAATTGGTTAAATAGCTGGTGTCATTCCAGGCGGATCCAGTATGTGTCTGCATGGGATGAGATGCTGAACAGTCCAGCTTGATTGGCTAAGGGTGCCCTGTGCCTCTCATTTTAGGGCTTTTGCATAGTGGACAAACTTTTGCTTTCCCCAGTGCCTTTCTGTATAGGTCTAGTCTAGTTGATGGACATACCATCATAACTAACTATCATTCCCAAAATCGGATTGTACCAAGGTAGATGTCCTTAATGCCAGAAGTCTAAACAATAAATTGTCTAATGTTGAGGGACTCCTGTATTTGGAAAAAAAATCTGTGTCAGTGTACTTACTGAAACTTGCTCTAAATGTAAAGAGAGCACACCGTCTATAGTAGGGTTTTGCATTTTTCATCCTTTGAGGCCCAATGATGACTGCTATGGAGTTCCCATATTTCCTCAAAGCAGATCCCTAAGGACTCAAAACCTGAACTTCTTGAACTATATATCACTCTATGTAGGAGTAATTATTAACTAACAGCTTGTTACAGAACACCTTCTTTGTTCCCTGATGATCATATAAGATTCCTCCATGTTGTAAACGATCTTGATATTAACAAAAATTCCCTTATTTTGGGTGACTTTATCTGCATGTCAATAAACTGGGACACCCATACCTTCAATGTAAGATATTCCTCAAAATTCCTAGACATAACAGCAGGTGGTAAAGCAAAGCAGCGTGGCATGTCGAGCATGTCATCCCAGGCTGACAGACACTGGATCCCCTTTGAATGACACCAGAAGCTTAGCCAGTTGTTGAAATTGATAATGTTTTGCTCTATACCATGGTATCATTCTTGGTGAGGGAAGGATGCTACTCAGGGTCAGGGTCATACCAGCTTGGGCTATGTGATCAGAAAGCTTATCCATGTCTCTTTTCATGTAGTCCAGGGAGGTATGTCTCAGGTCATTCACATCAACATGGACAATGACAGAGTCATATTTGTACTTGTTCTGGAGTGACATGAGTGCTTGTGTTATGTGGTGGATCCTGGCACCCGACAGGCAACTAACAGTAACCTTCTCCTTGTTCAGCCTAGTGAGTGGGATGTCAGTGTGCCTGACTATAGTCACCTATTACTAATGTGTTGGGTATGTTATTTTGCCTTAATGGCTGTGATTGTGTGGCACACTGGTTTTGTGAAGTATGTGTTTCATGGTTTGTGATGGGGGTGGAGGTTGCTTGGATGTCTGCTTTGGAGGTCTCTTTTGCTTTTGCAGATTTTTATTTAGAGCCTCCGAGTATGTTTTTGTGTATTTATGAGTGTTTTTTTGCCAGTGCTGGTTTCATAGGTCTATGTGAGACTGGTGGTGTGATGCAAGTAATTTCCTTCTCCTCTTGACTGCCTGGTCCAGTCTTGGGTTGAGAGAGCTTAGCCTCTAATTTGGCTGTATAATTGCATCTCTCGCATGTATTAGTGTTTGGTGGAAGGAGGAGAGGGCTGTCTGTGTACATGAGGCAATTGTAACATTGCCTCAAAATGCCCAGATTCACCAGTTGGACTGGAGAGTACACCTGAAACTGCCCTTTGGACATGCCTGGATAGGTACAGTGAACTGTTTTACTAATTGGCTGGTAAGATCGAATAGAGAGCCTTGTCCTTCTCTACAGTATAGGGGGTCTAGTGCTAAGGTTTATTAGTGCTTTCTATGAGTTTTGGGCAAGCGCAGGGATAAGAGGTGAATGATTTCAATGCTTAAGATGAAAGTTTGTCTAGTTCCAAGGGAAAAATTGAAGAGTAAACTTTGTGGAGCCGGGAATAGTTATACCCTAGCTAACCGGCGCTGCCTGGTGTGCAAAACCACACAAATGCGGGTTTTATAGCATTATTATGCCTTTCAGTATACAGCCCTTCTGCCATTAGTATGTTGCAACCAGCAACAAGGTGTGCAACTGTTTCCAATTCGGTTTTACAATACCTACATTTGTCTGTTTCTCCCACATGTTCAATGGAATTTACAAACCAATGTGTACGTAGCCCACTGTCTTGGGTTGCCAATATTAACCTTTCATCTCTTGGTTTGAATTCGCCTTTCCTGAACTATTCCTGTGTTTGTTCCTGATCAACATGAGGTTGTTCCAGAAGTTTTCTACATTTGCAATTATATTTATGCTTTTTCCACATTTCTTGCCTTCTCATCTGATCCTTCACCTTATATTCTTTCTTTTGTTTTTTTGGCACATTCAGTTGCTGCCTGATTTTTATTTACTTCTGATATGATTTCCATTCCTGTTTGACACCGATAAGCTTCTGCTAGATTAAGCAGAGAAGTCATCTTAGATTTATTCTCCTCATGTTTCAAAACTTTCACTATGTTTGGGTCTTGTGAGGTCAGCAGATATGTGTGGAGTTCCACGACTGCAGATCTATAAATATAATCAATTTCAAGGAGGCCCATCCCTCCTTCAAAACATGGAATATATAATCTTGTTATGCACTGATTTTTATAAATAATTGGGTGAACATGAAGCATCCTTCTTGTTTTCCTAGCTAATCTATCCAACACGTTTTGAGGCCAGTCACTTCAAAACTGTAAGTTAGGACAGGAAGAGCAAACTGGTTTATAGCCTGGATTTTGTTCCTAGATGTCAGTGCTGTTTTCAGGATTAAATTAAGTCTTCTAAAGTATTCCTTGCTAAGTTTTATTTGCATTTGTTCATGTTTTATTGTTGACCCTTTATCAATTCCCAAATATGTATACATTCCTTCTTGCTCAAGTTCTTTTATAGCACATTCTTGTCCCAAACTGATGTTTTCCTGGCATTGCAGCTTTCCTGCTTTAAAGGTTGCTTTTGCACATTTATCAAGACCAAATGACATTCTTATATCATCTGAAAAAGTTTTGACAACTTGCAGTTGTGCTTTCAGTTCCTCATCTGATGAGCTATATACAGTTTTAAATCATCGACAAAGAGAAGGTGAGAAGTCTTTACACTTTGTTGTTTTCTAGGAGCCAGATTATAGTCATGGCCTAAGCTGTTGAGTAAACAGCTTAATGGATTAATGGCAAGGCAGAATAGCAATGGTGAAAGGGAGTAACACTGGAATATCCCCCTTTGAATTTTTATCACTGGGATAACAATTTGTCCTTTATCATGGCTTAATTGCAAAGTGGTCTGCCACTGTTTCATGGTCACTGTAATGTAATCGATCAGTGTGGGGTGTATCTTATACATTTTTAAGCACTCTTTTATCCATGAATGAGGGATACTATCAAAAGTTTTTTTTGTAGTCAATCCATGCCATACTTAGATTCTTCCCCTTTTTACAGTTCTCCACCATGACTTTATTTAAAAACAAATGATATTTTGTTCCATATGACTTTCTTTTATTGCCCTTTTGTTCTACTGCTATAATTGAGTTTTCTTCGAAATGACTATAAACTCTGTCGGCATCAATTCCCATGTATAGTTTATATGTCGTCGGAAGGCAAGTTATTGGCCTATAATTTTTAGGGTAGCTTGCAGGTTCACTCTTAAGTAGGAGCATTGTTTTTCCTGTTATTAGCCAGGTTGGTGTCTGTTCTGGGTGCCCATATAAATAGTTCTTACTCATGGCTAAATCTTCATGCAAATATGTTAATGCTTTTAACCAAAAGTTAGGTACAGCATCTGGGCCTGGGATTTTCCAATTAGACGTTTTTCTTAACTTTGTTACAGTCTCTCTCTGATTGTTACTTCATCCCATTTCATACCCTGTACATTTGAACTTCTTATTCTTTCTTTTACTTCTATCCATTTAGCATCTCTGTTATGTTCCACAGGATCTTCACAGATACTTCTTCAAAATGTGTCTATTTCCTCTTTTTTTGGTGGTCTTTCAATTCCTTTTATCTTATTTCCCAGTTCTCTATAAAACCTTTTTGAGTCCTCAATAAATTGCCTATCTTGCACTTTTCTTTTATATTTATCTTTGTATCTTCTATGTTTTTCTGCCTGTGCTGAAATTTTTTGTTTATTTGCAATAGTGCATGATAGATCCTGGTCTGTTCTAATACTGCGCATTGCTTTTATCACATCTATCTTTCTTAGTATTTTTGTTGATCTGTTCCCTCTTCTATAGTCTTCTAACAGTGACACTTCTTGTCTTAATTGCTTTATAATTTTCTCTATTTGATATTTTCAGGATGGTATTCGATTTCTCCCCTTCCTTTTCCTCACTAACTTGTGTTCTTGTGGCAGAACTTTATCAGTTATTAATTTAGCTGCACAGTAGTATATCTTGTTTACTTCTGTTATATCACATGGATCTCTATGAACAGTGTTCATTTGTTTTATCAGACTTCTGACTTTTGGGGCTTTATTAACCTTCTGCAATCTATTTATTTAATTGATCTTGATATATCTGTTCATGTCTATTAAATCAAGCAGTTCTTCTTTTAGCTCATTTCCTTCCAAACTGAGGGCTAATCCCTTGTTTTCCAATTCCTGTGGGCATTCTATAGAAGGTTCTATAGCATCTTCCTGTGACACAGTCTCATTAATTTCATCCTGTGCCATCTGTTGCTCTGTCATATGGGAAGTCACTGGCCTATCACTCCTCAACACTGACTGCATCAGAGTTTTCACAGTTTCCTGTTCCTTCCCTTGCTGTCTAGCTTCAAGTGAATGTTTATACTGGTTTCCTGTGGAAGGCTCTAAATTATCTTCATATGGCACCTGACCAATTGCTTCCTGTTCCACTGTTTCCCCTTAATTTGGATATCTATTACTCTATCCTGTTGTGGTGCTTTCTGAATTAGATTTTCTACACTAAATCTTTCAATTTGTAGGTGCTCCATAACCTCAGTTGCTATTTCTTTAATTTCTGCATTACTAATCTCTTTTTCTACTTTTCCTCTTTGTCTTCTTAGTTTTTGTATTGTAAAGTTTTTCATGTCTGGATTACTTTGTCTGTATTTCTCTTCAAATATCTATGGTGCTGATCTTTTTGTATTGGTTAGTTTTGCTTTCTTCTTTGCATAAATATTACACCATATTAAATCTCTTTTTCTTTCCCACGTCCATATTTGTTCGTCAGATGTTTCCTGTTCTTCCTGTTTCTCCCTGCTTTGGGGACTCACTCCATCCTGGTGTGATGTAACCTGTGTGAGATCTACATCAAATCCTTCACTTCGCAGGCACTCCACAACTTCATCTTCTATTTTTTTAACTTCTACTTTACTGATCTTCTTTTCTACATTCCATCTTTGTGATATTATTTTTTTATTGTAAAATGTTCCATATCTGGATGGCTTTGCCTGTATTTCTCTCCAAATATCTTTGGGGCTGCCTTCTTTACATTGATTAATTTGGCTTTCTCCTTTGCATAATTATTGCACCATATCAAATCTCTCTTTCTTTCCCATGTCCATATTTCTTTTTTTATACTTTTCAAATATTTCTTGGTTTTGTTTATATTTTCGCACTTACTGAGATGCTTCTTTCTCCAAGCAGATCAAGATTTCTGGATCTATATACTGTGTCTCGCAAATCTGTTGTATTAATGAAGAGAAATTTTAATTTGAAGCTTCTGACAGTTTTTCTCGTGGAAGTATTTTTCTTTTCTCTAATTTCTCTCTTAATCGTTTTGTATAACTTGTGTCTGGAAATTCTGGGCTTTTTGCATAATTTCTTTCTTATCATCAATAGTCCACTTTATTGTCTTTATGGCTCTTCTTTGGCCTATCAGTTTTTGTGATTTTTGTGGATTGCTACTTCATTCTACAACAGGTCCATGATACATGCTATATAAATACAGTCTATATATCAGTGTCGCCTTGGTGAGATTTTGTGAAAACAGGGTCTACCTCGTAAAGATACTCACTAAGACTTGAGGATGAATTAAATTTCAGCACTACTACTCTCCTTAGCTTTCTGACTTTTCATCTCTCCATTCGGACCTACATTAGGAAACTCATGTGTACTGAAAATGGGGTCAAACTAAATGCTAAATAGTGTAGTATCATTGCTTTTGGTAGACAAACTCTCCTCTCATCATACTGTATAGGCAGTATACCTTTAAGAAACAAAAATGTAGTTACAGACTTAGATAGTTGACCACTATGCAACAATGACTGTCAGGAAATACTTTTATTTAGTGCAGCTAATTGCCAAAGGAATCTCAAGATCTAAAGAGGTAATCACTCCCTTATACTCAGCATTGATCAGGCCAATTATCAAATGACATTCCCTTTATGTTGTGTCTCACTAAACATATCAAACAATTAGAAAGACCCCAGAGGATCCTGACCAAAAAAATAACAGGCCTAAGGTCACTGAACTACCAAGAGAGGGTCTGGAAGCACTATCCCTTTAATTTGTGTCTTACATATGTTTAAGGGAAGATCTCTGTCTAGCTTCCTGTGCCATTAGAGACTCAACTGTCTTTGGCCTCTGGTTTCATCTCAAGTCCAATATCTCCACCGATATTAGAACCAGGGACCTGAATCTTCAACAACAGAAAAATTCAACATGATGTAGGGATATGATTATAAACCAACATCTTCCAAACCTCTGGAATAAACTTCCCCTGCGTATTAAGCAATGTGACTCACTACCTTCCTTTAAACATAAACTAGATGACTGGATGGGAATCCATAAATTTACTCCAGGATTGACTAGAATGGCCCTGCTGGAGAAAGTAGGTGCTGCCTGAAGAAGGGTGCTGGCAAGGTGAAAATGGTCGTGTGACTCAGTGGTCTTAGATTATCTATGAAAGTACAATGTCTTACCCCACTGGATACCTTTGCCTGGGAATCACATAGGAGTTTGGCATATGATTCTACACCATACCAGCCCTATATTGTGCAAAATGATTATGGAAATACCAATATAAACACAATAACTCTTCTAGAAAGCCAATAAACCATGGGCAAAAAGCACTTTTTTAAAAACTACTTTGAACAAATGTCCATAACCTTAGGCCTTAACCTAAAATTTTGAACTCAAATTTCAACATACTAAGGACCATCTCTTTGTCTACTGTATGAATTTGTGCAACTCTGATCTAAGATACAAGTCAAGAAAATCCACAGACCAAGTAACACCCACCCAATAAGCAGAGTGGTACCAACTTCTTCTTCTTTCGGCTTTTCCTGGTTAGGGGGTCGCCACAGCGAATCACCTGTCCGTTCATGATTGGCAGTAGAGTTATTACAGTGTGGAATTGCTAGCCCGGTGCCCAACCTTCCACAGAAGGCACACACACACACACACACACACACACACACACACACACACACACACACACACACGCATGCACTCATGCCTATGGCCAATTTAGAGTATCCAATCCACCTACAGCATGTCTTTGGGATGTGGGAGAAAACCAGAGCACCTGGAGGAAACCCACATGACCACAGGGAGGACATGCAGACACTGCACAGAAGGCACCCCTGCCAAGGATTTAACCGGAGAACCTCTTGCTGTGAGGCGGCAACGCTAACCGCTGCACCACCGCGGCCACCCTCTATATATATATATATATATATATATATATATATATATATATATATATAAAACTACTAAATAAAAATAAAAAACGAAAACCGTAACAACTTCAACTCATTTTACGGTGACTGAGTTTAATCTATAATCCACATAGCAGGTTAAAAACAAAATTAAAAACAAATGACTTAGCACTTTCACCCCTATCTAGGGCATCTTCAGAGTAAACCATCCTAGAAATGCAATCCTTATATACACCCCCTTATCACATGACTAGCATGAATGTAAATGTATTAACCCTTAATATACTTGAATATTTTAAAAAATACAGCAATCACAACCATGCACTGGGTCAAAACGGCTGGATGAACACAAAAATAAGGTTCCACAAGATAAAGTCAATGAATCCAATGATAGATACCACCATCGACTACAAAAATGTCAAGAATAAAACTGTTTAATGACTAAAACTGTTAGCGCTTTCACCCAAAGGCTTCTTCAGACAGTCTGAAGAAGCCTTTGGGTGAAAGCGCTAACAGTTTTAGTCATTAAACAGTTTTATTCTTGACGTGTTTGTAGTCGATGGTGGTATCTATCATTGGATTCATTGACTTTATCTTGTGGAACCTTATTTTTGTGTTCATCCAGCCGTTTTGACCCAGTGCATGGTTGCGATTGCTGTTTATACTTGTTTTATATCCATTGCGTTTGCTGGGTCGCTGCTCCGTTGTTTTGGCGTGGTTTTTGTTTTTGCCTTGTGTCTTAGATTAAAAAATACATTTAAATAATGCAAATGATCATACATACGAGCTAAAATAGTTTACAAATAAAAAGGGTATTCTAAAAACAAAAACAACAATGATAATAAGCATAAAACAGTATTTTAACAACCATTAAATAGTATATGGTAAATAATAAATGTTAAATATCCCAAAGAAGAGCGTAAGTGAATATCTTAGATAATACACATTATACGTCGATCACGTCCCTTGTTAAAACATAACCAAGAATATGTTCACATAGGTAAGCTTAATAAATAGATTAAATTTCTATTGCTCTAAATTTGAAAACACTAACTATAGAACAGCAGTCATTTAATACCCATAGGATTCAGTCTTAATTGCCACATTGTTTCTCTCACTTCTAAAATTGTGTTATCTCCTCCTCTCCCATTCAAAATAAACTTATCAATAACAAAAAATACAAGTCTTTTAAAATTAGTGCATACCAAACTGTGAGAGTACAAAGCATTGGTGGTGTTCTTGTTTTTAATGTCCCTAATATGTTCTGCTACCCTATCCTTAAATTTTCAGGTGGTTTTAGCAACATAGAAAGCTGGACAGCCCACACATGTTGCAACATAAACTACCATTCTAGTGTTGCAACTACAGCGTCCAGGACATTTGGCTACTTCTGTTGTATCCCTCGATAGCTACATATGGACCGTCATTAATGAATTTATACTGTTTACATATATTACACTTGTGCATGTTACAGTTATAATTTGTAACTTGATTATTTACATGATGTTCAAGGAATCCCTTGATGTTATGACCCCGGTGATATACCACCTTAGGTTTAACTCCTAAAACACCTTTTAGTTCACTTGTAACTATCAGGTCCCAACTCTTATTCAATGCAGTTTTCACCAAACAAGCTTCATGGTTATAAGGTAGAACCATTGCTTTGTTTTGAACAGTTGGTGATTCCGTGTTAAAAGTAGTGCCTTCTCTAGTTAGAAAAATTGGGGTATATCTATTAATTTGTTTCTTCCTAATTTCATTCCTGATCTTTATTAACAGCTTCATTGGGTAACCTCTGTCCGTAAGCAACCCAATTAAATGGGTCATTTCAGTCTCAAACTTTTCATCATCACTAACCAACCTAGATGATTGTACCATTTGCCCTTTTATTACACTCTTTCCACTGTCAGGAATTTTGTAAAAAATATATCCACAAATCTAATTCATGGGCACTAATTTTATAAATAAATCGCAAAAACGAGAATAAGATAATTAGCAAATTGACCTACTCCTTCAATATTGCCTCACCATAAGATTAAAATATCATTCAAAAAACGATCCCACAAAATAGTGTCACTCATAAAAGAGGAATTAAAGACAAAACATTTCTCCCATTCTGCCAAAACTAAGTTGGCATACATGGGGCATACTTTGCCCCATAGCAACACCTGACAGTTGTTTAAAATATACGCCTTCAAAATATAAAAAGTTATTTCACACTATTTCCATAGATTCCATTATCAAATTCCTTTTAACATTGTATAATAATGACCAAGGTAGTGGTAATCTCCAAAAAACAGCTTATGGTAGCGCTTTAGTTGAAAAAAGTAATTCAGCTTCTTCAGATGACAAGTACAGATAATTAATTCCTTATATAATGACTAAAAGATGACATCACATACTAATTATTCAATTAAACATTAAAAAGACATTACTACATTTCATATAAAAATGGTAAAATCAAACTTACGTAATATAATATAAATTACTTAAGAAACTACCTCCCAACTCAAATATCGTATATCATATAATTCATTTATTTATCTTTTGTTGACCCAGTTAGTCCAGAAGACTGATGACCTCTTTTCAGGGGAGACCAAAGGTGGAATTTATACTAGAAGGAGAAATTTGGCCATGGCATCGGGGAACTTCCCCTACTCGTATGAATGATCACATGGGGACACAATTCAGTGTAGCTCTTCCTGTCTTCCATTTTGAGCATTACGGTGGCTCAGAGAAACAGGAAGCATGGAGGAGATGGAGAGCGTTGTTGTTACCACAGAAAAAAAAGAGCTGTTAATCAAACAGCTATGGAACTTAACATAGTGGAGAAGGAGTAGAGGATGTGAGGAAGGAGGAGAATGGAATCGAGATACAAATGAGGTTCATAGGTTCATGGGTGTGTACTAGGCTAATGGCCCTGGAGCTTTTACAAGCCTAGCCCATAGGACTACCCTGGCATCATGCCACCTGACCTTAGTTCCCAGTGCCTCTGTCGAGTAGAGACACTGGAGTGATCCCCAGGGTGAATTTTCTATTTCCCATCCACTCATTAAGATTTCTCTTGAATACGGCGAGTGAGGTGCTCTGTTTGACATGTATGGGAAGTCTATTCCATAGCATGGGCAATCTCTGGGTTATGAACCTGTCCCTCCAGCATGTTCTGTTGATTGTGGTAATGAGGTTGAGTTCTCTAGAGCATGTGGTGCATAGGAATTGGGATTTCTTTAGATGTAGCATTTCTAACAGAGCTGGGTCAGACATGGCTTTGTAAGTCAAGCAGAGGTTGCCTCTAAGTAGGCAATATGAGACAGAGAACAGTTGGAGTTTTTTGAGTCTGTTCATATAGGACAAGTGTTTAAGGCCCAGGATCCTCTTTGTGAGGTACTTTTGCGGCCTCTCCAGTTGTTGCAGGTGTCTAATGCCAAATGGGACATTGTACTTGATGATTGGGCTAATGAGGGTGGAGTAGAGGGAGACAATTACCTATTTCTTCCTGGATGCAAAACCCTTAGTCATGAGATGTGCCACACAGAAGGACTTTCTGACCACAGTGGCAATGTGGTGGTCAGAAGAGAGGTTGCTGTCAACTTGTGTTCCCAGATCTCTTATAACACCTTCTGTGTTCAGTGGAATACCATTTATGTGGTAATTCAAGGGAACTGGGTTTTTCCCAAGGGGGATGACGACACATTTTTTGGCATTGAGCTTAAGGCCATGGTTCTGACACCAGTTGTTGGTCTCAGTAAGGCCTTTCTGTAGGATGTCAACATCACTTGAGGAGTTAATAATAGCTCCCAACTTGCAATCGTCTGTGAACTTTGTCAGCCAGAGTCCCTTCATGTTGGCCTGGACTTCAGAGAAGTAGATACCAAACAGGAGAGGACCCAGGACTGAACACTGTGGGAATGCACTCGTGACTGGTCTGCAGTCTGACTTGGAGTCAGCTGCTTTCACACTGTGGATTCTATCTGTGAGCCACTTTGTAACCCACCTAGTGATATAAGTGTTGATGCCTAGCTTAGTGAGCTTGTCTATGATTCCTGAGTGGGGAATGGTATCAAAGGCCTTGGCCAGATCAAGGTAGGCTATATGAACTACCTTGCCTTCATCCGCAGCTCTGGTGACTGACTCAAAGAAGTTGACCAAGTTGAGCAGGCATGATCTACCCTTCACAGAACCAAACTGTGTAGGATCCAGAGTTTGGGGATTACCTATATCCTTGTTTATTAGGTCCATGATGATGTGTTCCATAGCTTTGCATATCAGACTCATCAGGCTAATGAGGCGATAGTTCCCAGGGTCTGTAGTCGCTCCTCCTTTGTGGTAAGGGATGACTGTAGCAGTACGCCACTTGGTAGGGACAAAGCCTGAGGTGAGGCTGTGATTGAACAGGCCACACAGGTGAGGTGCCAGTTCACTCTGTAGTTCATGTAGAACACAGCCAAAGATATTACCAGGTCCCATAGAAAATGTATTCTTTGCCTTGGACAGTGCTGTTTTAACCTGTGCAGTAGTAATACTTGGTGCCTGGCAATCTACTTGTATTGTAATTGGTCCTTTGGGGGGGAGAGAGGGGTAAAGTTGGCACTGAATCTTTCGGCCAGTATATTGGCAATATCTGTTGGCTCTGTATAGGAGGTACCACTGTGCAGTAGATCAAAGCAAATCTGGGTATTGCTGTTTAGATTCTTTACATTACTATAGAAGGCCTTGTGGTTGTCTTTACTATCTGCTGCAATTCTGTTTTCATAGCTAGCTTTAGAGGATTTGATGAGGGATCTCAACCTTTTGTTGAGCCTGATAAGAGAGTTTTTCCAGTCTTGGGACTTTATCTTATTCCACATCAGTTTCCTCCTTCTGTTGTAGATTTTGTTTATGGCAGGGGACCACCAGATTGGCTTTCTTTTTTTGGAGGAGAGCATCTTGGTTCTATTGGGTATGGCGAGATCCATGTATTTGTGTACGTGTTCGTACAGTGCATTAGCGTATGATTCAGCAGTCATGCAACTATTCTCCATTTGGATGAGTGCAGTGAAGTTAGGCATCTCTGTTTTTAGGAGCCCACAGTTAGCTTTGCAGAAGTTTTTCATGATGGTTACCTTTGTGGGGGATGGGGGTGGGTGGGATGTGGATTTCCAAGGTGATTAGTTTGTGGTCATATCTAACCAGGGAGGAGGTGACTATTGGTGTAGAGCAATGGTCGTCCATGTTAGTAATGACCAGGTCAAGGATATTGCTACCTCTAGTGGGGGTAAGAATGAGCTGGTCCAGGGCATTGGAATTAATGAATTCCAGGAAACATTGGGCAAGTGTATTGGTACTTGAGTAGTTTTCCCAGTTAATGGAGGGGTAGTTGAAGTCACCCAGTATGTGAGTGTTAGGTTGGACCCTGATATTTTCCAGGGTGCTTAGGAATGTGGAGTGTTAGTCTTGGGTAATGGTTGGGGTCCTATAGCAGGCTATGTATTGAATTTCTGTTTTACTCAATGTTAGCTGCACCTGAAGTATCTCAGTTGCGTTATGTTGGGCTACCAGTCTAGAGTTGTGCGCATCCTTTTTGAATATGGAAACACCACTGTCTTTAGAAATTTGGTTCAAGTTCTGGGTCCGAAAGGTGTGGAATGAGTTATAGCCTGGTAGTGCAGGGGTGTTTTCTGATGCCTTGAACCAGGTCTCTGTTACAGCACAAATGTCGATGTTCTCCATTTTAAGGAGTGGTTCAGGCGAGTACATTTTGAGATTTAGACTTCTAGCATTGAGCAGCATGACCCTCATATTGCATTTGTTTGTAGCTGTTATGGTGGTAATTTGGTCTTTGGAACACAGCCTAAAAATGCACTATAGGGGTGTCAAGTGCCTTGGCCAGTATCCGGAAGCCCAGGGGTGACAGATGCAGGCCATCTCTGGCAAAGCATCGAGGTCTGTCAATCATGTCATCCCAAGCAGACATATACTGGATCCCCTTAGAGTGACACCAGAAACTTAGCCAATTGTTGAAATCAATCATTTTCTGCTTGTACTGTGGTATCATTCTGGGTGATGGTAGGATGCTGCTCAGGGGTACGGTCATACCCACCTGGGCTACATAATTCGAGATCTCCTCCATGTCTCTTTTCATGTAGTCCAGGGAGGTATGTCTCATGTCATTCACACCCACATGTACAATGACAGAGTCATATTTGTACCGGTTGTTGAGGGACCTGAGTGCATGCATTATGTGGTGGATCCTGGCACCTGACAGGCAGCTGACTGTTACTTTCTCCTTATTCAACCTAGTGAGTGGGACATCAGTGTGCCTCACTATCGAGTCACCTATGACTAGTGTGTTGGGCATGCTGTTTTGCCTTAGGGGCTTTGGATGAGTGGCACACTGTTTAGGAGAGTTATGTGTCTCATGATTAGTGTTGTGTTGTGGTGGTTGAGTGTGTTTTTGCCTTGGAGGTCTCTGGTGTTTGGGTAGATTTTTATTGAGAGCCTCCACAAAAGTGGGTGTCTGGTTTGTGTTTTTATGTGAAGGCAGTGTTGGTGTGTGGTCTGGAGGGCTATGTGTTCCTTGTGGTGAGGTGCAAGTGCTGACCTTCTCTTCTTGACCAGCTATTCCGGTCTTGGCTGGAGAGTGCATGGCTTCCAATTTGGATATACAAGTGCATCTCTTGCAAGTCTGAGTGTTGGGAGCTAAGAGGAGAGGGTTGCCAGTGTACATGAGGCAGTTGCTACATTGCCTCAGGATGCCCAAGTTCACCAGGTTAATAGGAGAAAGCACAGGGAACTGACCTTTAGGCATGCCTGGAGGGGTGGGCATTAATAATAAGTACTGGCACTGTTTCCTTGTAGAATGTTTAGTGCTGGTAGCACTTTTGTGTGCTACAATAATTGCTACAAGAAGTCTGGTAAAGTGCTGAACTAATAAGCTAGTAAAAGTGTAGGAGAGGAGAGAACTAGGAGATCTAAGGGAAAAATTGAAGAGCAAACTTTGTCACCACTCAGAATCTTGCAAACAGTCCTGGATGCAGCAAATCTGTATCTAGACTACACTAGTTACAGGAAAGGTGGGAAACAAGCACAAATGTGGGCTTTTAAACCAGAAAGTTGAAAGAGATGGAAAAACTGTCCAAACGGCCAATAAGCTACAATTTCTGGGCCAAAAAAACATTCCTCTTGTGATAGATAGGCAACCTAGTGCTTACCTCTCCCACTAATAAGCTAGGAGGCCTTCCTCCAACACAGAAAGGCTTGGGGGGCTTAGAAGCTTACATACAGTCCTGGATACAGCAAATCTGTATCTGGACTAGACTAGTTAAAGGAAAGGCGGGAATAACAGTATGCCAGTGGTAAGTTGTCTGGGGACAACAGGAGGACCAAACTATCACCAGAGTTTACTGCTAAGAAAGACACCACCTCTGACATAATCATTGTGAAGCCTGCAATGTTTAAACAGGAGTAGTACTTGATTGGGCAGTGCACTCCAGTCAGAGCTTTAGGAGGGACCCCATTCCAAATGCCTTTGGCCAGGGTTCACCTTGACTGTGAGAGTGGGAAAAGAAGCAAGCAAGTAGGTGTGTTTGAGGATATTCCTGCAGATCTCTTGATAGGGAATGATTTCTTAATGCAGTTACACAGAGTGAGACTTGGAGATAGGCATGTGGGTCTTGTAGCATGGGGAATACCTAGACAGATCCCACACTTGCAGCCAGGGCTAGTGAGGTGGCTATTTTAGGAAGGGAGCTAACCTGCAGCAGTGAGCAGTGAGCCACAGCTCCTGGGAGGTACTGATGTTCCCTTAGACAGAGTGAATAGAAGGGCAGAGGTGAGTGGCAGTACCCAGGCTGACAGTGAGGCAACATTGTCAGGGGATACCAGACTTCCTGTGGAAGTAGAGCTGGGAAGGAGTCATAAAGATAGAGTTGAGACAGGCTTAGCTCTCGGACTCTACATTAAGAGGCTTGAGGGAGGTAGATAGGGAGGCACCTGATCCTCAAGGAAAAGGGGACTCTGTATACTGGAACAAAAGGTTACTATGGACCCCTGAGGGAGGGCTAGAGGGTGAGGTAATACAGCAGTTGGTAGTGACTAGAGCCTACCATCTGGGTACTTTTAGCCATAGCCCATGACCTTTCTTTTCTAGGTTATATGGGCATAAAATGTACCAAGAGGAGACATATTATGAAGAACTTTTTTTTGGCCTGGGATTGCAAAGAATGTAACAGGGTACTGCAGGACCTGTGAGCAGTTGCAATAAGTAGGCAAGGCAGGAGAAAGGTCAAGGCTCCGTTGATGCCTTTGCCCCTGATTGAAGACCATGTCAGAGGGTAACAATGGATATTGTGGGGCCTCTAAGTACCCCAAGTTCCACAGGGAAGGAGTATATCCTGATGGTAGTAGATTATGCTACTAGATACTCTGAGGCGGTGGCTCTGTACTCCATCAAGGCAGAAAAGGTGACAAATGCTTTGTTAGATATTGTCAGAAGGGTATGTTTCTCTAGAGAAATACTGACAGAGGTGCTAATTTCATGTCATATCTGGTGGTTGTCTGTGGAAGCACTGTGTGGTGAAGCACGTAAAGACCACCCCCTACCATCACAGACTAATATTCTTGCAGAGAGGTTAAATTCTACACTAAAGACCATGCTACAGACATTTTCAGACTAGTTTATGAGAAAGTGGGACAAATATTTCCCCCATCTACTGTTTACTTTCAGAGAGATACTATAGGAATCCACAAGTTTTTTACCCCTTGAGTTGCTGTATGGACATTGGGTGAGGGGGTCTTTAGATTTGATTCATGATGAGTGGGAGGGTGAGTGTGAAGCCCACAAGGAGTCTCTTGTGGCATATGTCCTAATCCTCGGGGCATAGCTTAGGGAGCTCATGGGCTTGGCCCAGGAGAACCTGGCAGGAGCCCAACAGCAGAACAAGATCTGGTATGATAGAAATGTTTGAGTCCAAGAGTATGCTTTGGGACAGCATGTTATGGTTCTCATTCCTATCAGACACAATAAGCTGCAGGCAGCTTGGAAGGGACCCTTCAAACTGGTAAGAAGGGTTAGTGATGTTAACTACATGGTAGAACTGCTAGGCAGGAGGCAGGGGCACAATATGTACCATGTTAACATGATGAAGTCTTACCATGCTTGTGATGAGTATTTGCAGTAGGTGGCAGGAAGAGTCTGAGGGGGGGTCTATGGCTAAATTGAGCCAACCAGCAAAATGCCAAGTTGCTAATTTGGAGCCTAGGGCTTTAGGCATGTGACATGACAGAGCAGCACTGTAGTGGGGTCAGGAATACAATGCAGTTGGGTTCTCAAGACAGGGTATAGGTTAATGTGTTCCCAGACAGGCTCATGTCCCTTAAACCATGTTTCTTCAGGGTCACTTGAGAAAGTAGCTTGATTCTTCAAAAGGGGAGAGATGTGATGATGTGGGGTGTTGCCAGCTATGCCAGGAGAAGTAGGGCAGTGGATGTGTAACATATGCCAACACAGCTAGCTGTAATTTTGTAAAGCATTATATGTCATTTGTATATCAAACTGATTTGCACAGATGCTTGTTTTGAAAAATGTATTTGTAAAGCTGTTTGTGTTAAAAATGTACCAACAGTGGGTCCTGACTATTGTAACCGAGGAAATGTATATATGTTAACAGAGGATACTGGAAGAGAAGTTAATCTCAGTCCAGCTAATTTTGTAAAATAATAAGAAATTAAATTACTTAATTTAGGCCATAAAGATTGTATCTTACAGTTCTGACTGCAAAATGTATGTGCCAGAGAATGGTTTATTAGCTCATTTAGGAAGACTGGAAGTGTTTTATGTTTTTATAGCTTTCATATACTATAACACATCTCAGCAAAGCTCTGTGTATATGGTAACACATATGTTCTAAATTCTGGTTCAGTTCCTAGCAATGGGATAGCATGGGAACCAGAAATCAGATGACTAGATGCATGTAATGCCATTCTGTAATCTAGGAAAAAAATGATGTTTTAATACCAGATGAGAGAGACGTCTCATGGCAATCAATTCTTGGAACCTGACAATGAAGGACCCCTCACCAGCTTCATCTTTCCTTGCTCTGGTAATTGAACCAGGAAATAGTAATTCTTTAAATCAATCAGGAAAATATTGTGAGATTAGTTAAGTACTGTTTTTCTGTATTTGTGTGAATCTATTCATCTGTGTTATTTTAATATTTCCTATGACTGAAACTCTGGTGTCTAATATAAATAGATATTTTTTTCATGTTATTTTATTATTTATTATTAAATATATTTAAACGTTTCATTGTGGCTGGTCCTTTAGGGAATATTTTAACCTTTGAGAGTACTCGTATCTATTTGGTGACTCTGTGGCCTCTCCTGAAAGCCTTACTGCATTGGTCACAACACTACCATTTGTATTAACATTAATTTCACTCAGTATAACTGGGTACCCTTGTAAAAGCCTTAGAGTAGCTGGCTTTGTAGTGTCTGGTGGCAGTAACTACTTTATAGTCTGGGTAGAAAGAAGGGGTCAATAAATCTGTGCCAGCCTTTCCCAGCTGCTTGTGTTTCTGTGTGTGTGTGTGTGTGTGTGTGTGTGTGTGTGTGTGTGTGTGTGTGTGTGTGAGTGTGTGTGTGTGTTTGTATGTGTGTGAATATCAAATTTCAAAGAGTGTGTGCATCAGCTGTTTGGAGCAGAGACACGAAGCACTGGTTTCACAGAAAGGGTGGTGGAGGACTTGGCTTGGACACTTGGCTGGGGACTCAGCTCTATAGCTGTGCCAGTGGGGAGTCTTACTGGGGATCTGGAGAGAGAGGGAAAACCAATCCTGGACTATTAGTGTTCCCTGTGTGCTCTTAAACGAAATTGTGCTTGATGCAGAGTGCATCTGGAAATACTGAGCGTATCCATTTTTGTTCCAAGTGAACATCCCTCTCTTGTGTCAGTGGTATGGATTCAGGCTCCTTGATTACTGGCTCAGTGAGGGGACATCACATCTTCTGTCATATATTTCTAAAGGATTTAATCTTTGTTTTGATTTTTGAATGATTTATACTAATATTGTTCTCCATCAAGTTCACTGCTCTGATGTTCATCATGTTTCACTGTTGCAGTCATTACACTTGGGTTATCCTGCTGGCAGGCTACCCGCAGTCTGCCTGAATTCCAAAGTCCTGGTCTGGTGTCAGTGCTGTCGCCTCTTCCCTGACGTCAGTGCGCCAGGGGTATATAAGATGCAGCCAACACCATTTTTTTCAGTCTTTCTTGCTGTGTGATACCCGAAGCAAAAGCAGTTCGCAAGTGCCGGTCGGCCGACTCCTGAGATTTTCAAAATTGAATTTCAGATCCGAAGACTTCAATAAAGCTAAGTACCCCATTGGGGAAGCTTTTTCTTGCTCCAGACCGATGTCAGTAAAAGTTAACAATTGTATTTCTTGTGGGAAGCAAATACCTCATAAGGATTTTCATTCTTACTGTATTCCTTGCCTAGGCCCTGACCACGATGTTGCTAGTTGTCAGTTTTGTGCTAGATTCAACCAATGCACTATTAAGCATCGGTTTGATTTTGCTTTACATTACTTTGGCCGAAAGTTTAACTATATAATGCTATCAGAACAACCGATGACCGGAGTTCATAAAAAGCGCAAGGACAAAGAAAGGGACAGGCATCCGAGGTCCAAAACCGACGACGGAGCCTCTTCTAGGCCAGTCGCCGGTTCGCCGGTTCTCAGTGAGGCACTTTTGCAGCCCCTGACACCCGCTACCTCAGAGCCACAGGCCGCCTCTGACTCCCACATGGAGACAACTAGGCCTCGGGAAACTCAAGGTATTGGGCCTACAGAAACTATTCCCTCAGATGGGTCCGGAGCCGCTGAGCAGGCATCAGCTTCTGAGGGTGTTTTCAGACCTACACAGCTAACTATCAAGACCACTTCAGCAGTCAAGGCAAAGTCTAAAACACCTTTAAAGACAAAGAAACAAGTACAGCATTCTCCTGGACAGTCATCCATGCCAAAGAAACAGATGCTTAAAATGGCCGAAGACCTAATTACTTTGATCAGGGGTTCCCATCCTCCTCCTGATAAAAGGCCTAGGCAAGACACTGACTATGACTCCTCTGACCAGGTTTCTATTTCTTCTGATACCTCTTCAGAACATGGGATATTCTCTTCCTCTCTATGAGGACTCTGATGCTGAAGAATCTATTCCTTCAGCCTCTCCTCCTGAGGACTACTCTTTTGGGGAAACCCTGCACACCATGAGGGAGCATTTCCATTGGGAGAGCCAGGATTATTCAGAATCCAAGAAAAGGCTAGAGACTTTCTTTTATTGCCTCAGCACAGGCCTCTTGCTATCCCCCCTGTGCTAGACATTGTTGATGATGTATTTTCTGAATCCAGTTTGTCTCCTGATTCTTTACCCCCTGCACCAGTTAAGCCAGATAGGTACTACAGGGTTCCAGACTCCCATACATTTCTTTATAAAAACCCTGCTGCTGATTCAGAAACAGTTTCTCAAGGTCCCAAAGGGGTCAAGGCTTCCAATGCAAAAAACCCTGTTCCCTCTGATAGGGATTCTAGAGGACTGGACAGATGGGGGAAAAAGTTTACACCTCTGCTACTTTAGCTGTAAAGGCTTTAAATTGCCAGTTTCACATGCTTAAATATCAACAATACCTAATGTCTTTGCTAAAACAGAAAATGCTTACAAGCTCTGAATGTCCTGAAAACAAGGAAATGCAGGATTTATTGCATGCAGCTGAACAAGTGGGAAAGCATACTTTGCAATGTGGTTTTGATTTGTTAGAGGCTTCTTGCAGAGCCGCAGTTACAGGTTCTGTCATTCGAAGGCATGCTTGGTTAAAAGGACAGAGTTTACCTGATCATGTTAAAGCAAAATTATTGGATGCTCCATTACAGCATGATACTTTGTTTGGTGTTAAGGCAGAGGAGGTGTTAAAGAAAATGGAGGATAAAGCAAAATCAGTGCAGACAGTAAAGGATTTCTTACAGGTTCAGCCACCCAGATTTAGCAGGAACTGGCCTTCTAAAAATTGGTCCTTTCCAGTGTCAGACAGACCACAAAGCGGCAGATACAGATACCCAAGAGGCAGATCTCAGCCTCAAGGCTCATACAGACCTAAGCAATGGGGTGCTTTGGCCCCCAAAGGCGGAGAAGATAAATCACAACCATGTAGGAAACCGTCTCAATGACTTCCCACTGCCAATGCCAAGCACTTACCTTTTGGCAGCACCCTTAAGGGGAAAACTAGCGCTTTTCTCACAAAATTGGCACATGATCATCCAGGACAAATGGGTGCTAAATATTATTTATCAGGGCTACAGGTTCCACTTCCACACCCTCCCAAGGGCAAAAGGTATGCCAGAGGTGCCACACAATCAATGGGCAGAGGCACAAAAGCAAATTTCTGCTCTCATGGACATGAGGGCAATTCAAAAAGTACCACAGCAAGAGCAGGGGCAAGGATTTTACTCAAGACTTTTCTTGGTACCCAGAAAGGACAAAGCCTGGAGACCATTACTGGACCTGTCTACTCTAAATACTTTCCTGGGCGTTCCAAAATTCAAAATGTTGACACTGCAGCAACTTCTACCCATGCTGGGCAAGAAGGCTTGGCTCGTTACTTTGGACCTGAAAGAGGCATACCTGCATGTCCCAATCAGACAATCTTGCAGAAGATACCTCAGATTCATAGCTGGCTCAATGCATTACCAATTCTCTGCACTGCCCTTTGGCTTATCTACTGTGCCCAGGGTCTTCACAAAATGCCTGGCACCAATAATTGCATTTTGCAGACAAAAAGGAATTCAAATATATCCCTACTTGGACGGCTGCCTAATTCAAGCAGAGAGCAAGGACATTCTACTACTAGTTTGCCTAGGGTACACAGTAATGGAAAATAAATCAAAACTAGTGCCCTCTCAAGAGATAATATTCCTGGGTGCAAGCTTAAATACAACTGCCCAGATGGCTTATATCACGGCAGACAAACAAAGGCAACTGACTCATTACTTTCAAATGATGGCAACAAAGACCCAGTTACCTGCAAGAAAACTTCTGCAGGCTTTGGACTTCATGGCATCCTGCATTCTGCTAATTCCATATGCAAGACTGCATATGAGGAAGCTACAATGGTATCTAAAAAGTGTTTGGACTCAACATTGCCACAGCCTGGAGACAATAATCTCTCTCATTCCCTGCCTGCAACAAGAGTTTCAATGGTGGGCACTGGTCTGTCACCACAACAAGGGACAGCCTTTCACTTTACCCACAGCCAGGCAGAGACTAACAACAGATGCATTGGATTATGCCTGGGGGGGCACACATGGCAGGAAAATGTATTCAGGGCAAGTGGCCTGCAGTCCAAATGCATCTTCATATCAATCAAAAAGAGATGCAGCTGTACAGAATGCCCTGACAGCCTTCAAGGACCTACTTCAGCCAGGGCAACTTTTACTAAAGACGGACAATACTACAGTCATGTGGTACATAAACAAGCAAGGGGGCACACATTCCTACCCCCTCTGCAGGCAAGCCATGACCTTGTGGAACACAGCATTGGCCTACCAAGTACATCTACAGGCACAATTCCTGCCAGGAAGGAAAAACACTCTGGCAGACGAACTAAGCAGAAACCTCATGGACCCTCACGAGTGGAAACTAGATCCACAAATCTTCGGCATGATAACAAGGAAATGGGGATGCCCAGACATAGATCTATTTGCCACCCCTCACAACTACCAACTACAGAAATTCTGCACAAGGACTTATCACACTCAAGCTTGGAAGGTGGATGCTGTATCATTCAGCCGGAAAGCCCTGACAGTTTATGCCTTTCCTCCACTGCCTCTCCTCCCCAAGGTACTCCTAAAGGTCAGACAAGAGAAGCCAAAAATGATTCTGATTGCCCCAGACTGGCCAAGCCAGCACTGGTACCAAATCCGAAAGAACTTGTCTCAAGGTCCAGCCTGGACTTTACCTCAAATTCCTCATCATCTGACCCAACAAAACAACCAGATCCTGCACAGCCAACTCAGAACCTTAAACCTGGCTGCATGGCAAATAATATAACCACTCAGAATACACCTCTCTCTAAAGCAGTTATGGATGTCATTTTGGAAGCCAGAAGGCCCAGCACAAGAAAATCTTATGCAGAAAAATGGAAGAGATTCTGTGCTTGGAACAAGGCACAAGGACTTGAACCGCTTGTTCCAAATATTCCTCAGATTTTACAATACCTAACTGAGATGTTGGACAAAGGCCTATCCTTCTCATCAATTAAGATCCATGCCCCTGCCATTTCAGCTCATTACAATACGGAACCTCCTATTTTTTCACATCCACTGCTAAGACAGTACCTCAGAGGGGACAAAAACATAAGACCCCCAAGGAGAGCACCGCTACCTACATGGGACCTCAATTTTGTCTTGGAAGAGCTCACACTGCCTCCTTTTCAACCAGCCAATACAGCTGAGATAACATTTTTATCTTGGAAAACTGCTCTGCTCCTAGCAATAACTTCAGCAAGAAGAGTCTCAGAGTTACAGGCATTGATGGCAGTGGAACCTTTTATCATTTTCCATCCGGACAAGGTTTCTCTAAGGACAAACCCAACATTTATGCCAAATGTGGTTTCCAGTGTGGCTCTTAACCAAACCATTCATTTGCCAACTTCTTATCCAAATCCTCCGAATAAAGGGGAGAGACTTCTGCACTCTTTGGACATTCACAGACAGCTATGCTTCTACCTGGACAAAACTAATGCTTTCAGAAAGACTGAGCACATTTTGGTGGCATATGCTGCAAGATCACAAGGAAAGGCTATTTCAAAGCAGACTATTTCCAAATGGATAGGACACTGCATTCGCTTCTGCTATGCACAGCATGGCAAATCAGTACCTAAGAATGTTAGGCCACATTCTACCAGGGCAGCAGCCACATCAGCAGCCTTTCTCAGAGGAGTACCAACCAAGGAAATATTGGAGGCTGCAACTTGGAGTTCAGTGCACACCTTTACCAAGCACTACCACTTACCTCTTTACTCTAAATCCAGAGCAGGCTTTGCCACTGCAGTTTTGCAGGGCCTCATAGCCACTCCTAATACTATTTAGATCCAGCTGCCCAACCTCTGCTTTGGATTCAACCCAAGTGTAATGACTGCAACAGTGAAACACGATGAACATAGTACAGTTGTATACCTACCATAAATGTAGAAGTTCAAGTGAATTCACTGTTGCAGTCCAGGTTACCCATCCACCATCCCCCTTTCTTTGCTGGGACTTATCTGTACTTCTCTATTCTATACAACCTATGTGGTGTATTTGCTTGTAGATGAAGGTAATGTTTATTTTGTGCATGCTTTTTGTAAGCAAAGTTTTTAGCCTACCCTTTTGGGGGCACCTGACATCTGGAGCAAGACAAACTGAAGAAAATGGTGTTGGCTGCATCTTATATACCCCTGGCGCACTGACGTCAGGGAAGAGGCAACAGCACCAACACCGGACCAGGACTTTGGAATTCAGGCCAACTGCGGGTAGCCAGCCAGCAGGATAACCCAAGTGTAATGACTGCAACAGTGAATACACTCGAACATCTACATTTATGGTAGGTACACAACTGTACTGTGTCTACATTAATAGCTTGGCTTTGTGGTGCTGTGGAAGTTCATTTGTTTCCTTTTCTTATCTCTAGGATCCATATCCTTATCTAAGACAAATGTGGGACACCTAGTCAGCAGATAGCCATAGCTTTACAGACTGTCACCATGCACCAGTGAAGAAAAATCGTTAGTCCACACAGAAGATTTTCACTCAGAGTGATGTACTGTAGCCTTTCCTTTTCTATAGATCTATTCTACAGCTCTTCTAACTGACCTGTGTGCATCATTTGACTATAGATCCTTGATGAGCAAACCTCCTTACAGGTCAGACAAAGGCAAGGTATAAAATGTAACTTTCAGTATAAAACAGCTCTGGTTATAAGAAGGTATCCATATACACGGAGTTAAATCTGGGAATGGATCCTTGATCTAGTGTGTGTCCCTCAGAATGCTCACAAAAATAGATCTGTTCTGGAACTTATACTCTCCTCCATTCCTTTTAGGGCACTTTGAGGAGGTATATTACCATCTGTTCAGACCCAGTAAAGGATGACTGGGTAACAAGTACCGAGTTGAAGGTTCATGAAGCTAATCTCTCACATTACCCCTGTAAGACATTTTGTTGCGTGAAGTGCTTCTTTCCACAGCTCTACCTTTAAGTGTCAGGATATGGACGGTGCTGTTATATCACAAAATGAGACAGACAACAGTGTTGCAATGTTGTTCAGTGAATATCACTCAGCTGGTGGCTCTACTATGAACTGCCATCTTCCACAAAGCCAAGGATGCAAAATGCTGAAATGGAATGCCTGAAATGCAGAAGGCCAAAAGGAAGCTAGGGTTGAAGCTCCCGCCTTGATCTTAGAATGGGGAGGCCCAAGGCTTCCAGAGTTTATATAGCAATTCCATGGCTGTACAAGTCAATCAGGGAGGAACGGCTGAGGGGTTTCAGGTATCTTCCCCTCTTCCCAAGAGAACTTTACTGGCAAATTTTTCAGAGGTAGGCCAATTGTTGGCTTCTCCTAGCTTTTGTTCTGCCAAGAAAATAGTTAAAATCATTTGTTGCAATTAGAGGTTATGCCCCTGATACAGTGGCCAGGTTTGAGGTTTAACCAGTCATGCTTGAAGCCAAGAAGATTTGCAGGAGTATCCTCCTTATTGATCCTGGGTGCACCAGCTTTCAGATTTATTTTCAGAGCTTGATTCAAGAGAGTACTTTAATTCGAAGCCAGATTATGATTAGAACAGCTTAGAATCTTTACCCAATAGCCCTTAATTATAAAGCTAGTGAATGAGGTGGAAATTAGCAAGCTTCAAAACCTGATCTTGGCTCTCTCTGTTCAACAGAAGGTTATGGTCTTTAGCTTATAAATATCTTAAGATTATACCCGAAATTTTTAAGGGGCAAAGGTTTAGGCTTCTGAAGTGAAGAATCCTTTCCCACCTCTAAGCAAGGCTTGATAGGTGGCATAAAGTGAAGTCTCACCTCCCATGAACATTACTGGGCAGTTAAATGTTATATCAACTTATTTTTCACAATTGAAATTAAGTATTGCTGAATATAGTGTAAAACTCCCGGATATTAGTGACAATGGAATGATTTTTCAATCTTAGATGTGCAGCTCTGAGTGGTCCATGTCATAAGCAAATATAAGGTTAGGAAGAAAATAAAATGCATTTAAGATTGGATTACCTTGCTATTTGATGTAAAATGAGTTCGGTGGAAGATTTTAAAAAATGGGAAAAACTAATTTGCATGCTGTAATTTCAGGTCAGCCACCAAGTTATAATTGCCTGCTAGGGTGACAAACCCTTTAGATCAGTTTAGTAGTTTAAGACGTTGTCTGGAAGCTAAAGTTTTTAGCCTGAAGGTTCACCATAAATTCTTTTAAAACAAAGGAGTTTAAAGACCTACCTGCCTTTTAATAGATTTCTTCTTAGCTTCCTTTAAGGAAATTTCTTTTCAAAGAAATGGTTTATTACTAAGAAGAGGGGTTGGACTCATTCGCCTGGTAGGCAGGGCCTAAATTTTATGCATGTTCCTGCTCCAGAACGTGAGACTGGTTATCTTCCAACACTATGGCTTCCCAAGTTCTGCTTCAGCTTAACCTCTTGGGCAAGCACTGGTGTAAAGTAAGGACTTTACTTATGCCATAGGCTAGTTACAGCAAGCCAGGTTCGACAGAAATGCAATAGTTCTCGCATTGCCTTGGTTTACTGGAAAGAGAAAGGTTTGGACAGTAATACTTACTTAGCTAGATTCAAATCAAATCTTATTACTGCTAATTAAGATCAAGAAAGAAACCTTTAGATCTGGATTCCTATAAGTGCCTGATCAGTATTGGAAAGAAGTCATCTGCTCTAAACTTCTTTCTGGGTTGATGATAAGCACCCGATGCTTTAACCAGTGAAAGTTTACATTCAAAGGTTTCTCCAGCATAGCTACAGCGTGACCTGTCTGCAGTTTCAGCTTGGGTCATGGCATTTAAAATTGGAGCTTCCAATGCCATACTTATAGAAGTAAATGGTGCTAAATGTTGGAATAATCCAGTTTATCATAAAAATTGCCTTAAAGGATTTTTGGCTCAGGAATGCACCTAACAAGGGATCCTGACAACCAGAGCCTTCATTTGACTTCAGAATTCTTGTGACTCATACAAATCGCAAAGGGTACATGACATTGCTAACTACATCTACATTCAACATAGAGTTGTACAGTCCAAAAAAATGGCTTAAGGTTACTGTCTTCCATTATTCAAAGTCAAATGTCATGTGGAATCCAAAACAAGGGGAACTCTTATCCTCTATGCGACAGATTTTATGGGACACCATAGTAATCTTAGGCAAGTGCAGGAGAAAATACAGAAGTGATTAGGAAACCTGGATCACTATATGAAATGGACTTTGATTTCAAATTGAATTCATGGGGATCGTTAATTGTTAAACAGTAACACCAGTTCAGTTTTCAAAGGGTTTATCCCGCTTGAAAGGAGCTATGTGTGATGTATCCTTTCATTCCTCTTTCAAAGGTACTGTAGAAGAAGCCAAGGATATTTTGTAGCTCAGAGGCCTCGCAACAGTTTATGGATTAAGCTCATGGCCTTACTTATTCCAATCTGACAAGAGGTCATCTCTATGCAACTTACTTTTCTCTACAGCTGGCTATCTTGTTGAAACACAGCAGTCTCATTCTCAACCTTTTAAAGTGTTAGGAAGCTAGAAGACTAGTCAGGATAGAAATGGGATTTAGGGTAAAAATTTGGAATTGCTGACTAATTGGAGGGCTCCTCAATCTACTGAGTTGGCCAGGTCTTTTTCATAAGATAGCTAGCATTACTAATATTACCCAATTGTTCACTTGTTAAACAGTTTCTTGAGTATAAGACAGAGCATCCTTTGGATTAAATAGGTTGCTTATTACAACTTGACTGCTCTCAATTGAATTTGTCATGAATGTTTTGTGGCTTTAATTCAAAATTCTAGTTGAGGCCCTTTTGCATGCCCTTTATTTCATAAGGATGGTATCATTCATAATCCTCCTATCAATGTTTCAAGTGTGGAAACCAAATATATTTGCAAGCAGCAATGAGGGAAGTTTTGCTTTAGATTAACAGGCTGTTTTACAGCTGTTTTGGAGTGCAGTTGTTTGTTCTTTTGTTTGAGTTAGGGCCTGTTAAAACAAACTTTTCTGGTGTGGCTTTGCATGCATTTTGTATTCCCATATGGAAGGGGTTCCAGCTGGGATTAGCCTCCCTGGCTTGCCCTTGTTTAGGGTGTAGGTATTTGAAGCATACTTGGAGTTAGGCATTTTTCTAAGATTATACTTTCTTAAGTCTACTGGTTTTGCCAGCTTTTGCAAATTTGTACCTGCTTATGATTGCCAGTCTTACCTCTGCTGGGCCATTGGATCGCAATGGAACAAACATAGTAGGACCACATATTAATTTAATCATGCGAATACTCCTCCTTGTGTTTAGGGTGTAATACCACTTAATTTTTTAAATTGTTCATTTTTGTCAGTAATTGTGTCTTAGGGCTGACATCTGCAGAAAACTGGGATATGCCCGTACATATACCAACTCCAAATGCGCTGACACAGTCAACCTGGTAGGGCACGAGGGATAAATGTAGGATCAAATGGAACCTCGAAATCTAATTTTGGTAGGTACAAAATGTATGATCATTAGGATTATGGGAATGGATCCTTGATTATGTTACTAGAATTCACAAATATTTCTGGAACTATTCTCCTCCATGATTTAGGAATACACTAACCCAGAAGATGATGTAAAAGTCGAGTTCATGAAGTATTCCAACTTAATGACAATGTCAGGGTTCACAGCACTTTAAGGTAGATAGAGCTGTTTATCAAAATGAGAGAAACTAATTCAATGTAAAGAGAATAACTCACTTGCTACAGAAGCATTCCACAAAAGATCAAAATCTGAATAATCCTAAATCAAACCAAAGTGGTTTTTCATGAATAGCCTTATCCAAATGGGCAGGTACCACTATATTCAATTCCATGCTGCCAACTCAAACAAGGAGGAAGCGAAAGATTCACAAGCTAAATACGAATAGTTAGGAAAATTGATTGGCATGGATTTCGAGGAAAGATTTCATGAATTTCTTCTAACGTGGATCATGTTTAATGTGCATTGAAGGAAGAACGCATGTAATGAAGCCAAAACTGAAATGGGACCTGGCCTGAAAGTTTTAAGGAAGCTGCTGAAAAAATTACAAACTTCCTATTAATATCTCCAAAATCTAATTAAAAGCAAAGGAACGGGTTTACAAGAAATTAAAATTAATTGCTTGCTTTTCCAGAACTTATTACATTTACTAAATTAATGATATAATTATATTTATTTTAATTTACTGCATCATGAAGATTATGACTTATCTAAGCAAATATTGTACACTTCCTATCATTTTATTCACTGTTTTTTTGAATATAGCCAATAAAGCAAATGCGTAAATCTAGCAATTAATCACAATGTGATTATTTTTATGTAATAAACTAAGTTAAATGGACAAATAGCTTTACAGAAAAATTAAATGCTTTAAAGATTAAGCCTATGCTATATTAAAATATTTCAGGTTATTTAGAATGCTAAATTATTGGCTATAACATATAAATGATTTCTGTATTTGAAAACATTTATAGTTAGAAAATTCCTATAAAAGTTTTCACTTACTTATGAAAATAATTTTTTCTAAAACAAAGTTAGAAGGTATTTTGAAAATTCTTTCCTTATCACGAATATGTTTGTTGTTTTTATAATGTATGAAGCATGGTTGTTGCCATGGAAGGGAACAATTAGCTGCATGTATTATCCCTAAAAACAGGCTTACAAAAACCTTGATTCTTAAAACCATTAACTCCCTTAACAAAGGACTTAATTAATAACAAGTTCAAGGCCAGGAAAAAGACAGTAGTTTAATTAAGAAAGAATAGATTTTTTACAGAGAATTATTACAAATTTCTATTAAAACTAAAATCTTTTGCTTTGACATTTAGGAATATCAAAACTTTTCATTTATCTTTATATAACTCATCTGATGCCTAGTTGAAATTTTCATTAAAATTTTAGATGCTAATGAAACTATCTTGGTTGCGGGTAAAAATGACTGTACTTGAAGGTTAAATTGCTTATCTTATGTTTATACAAGAAGAATTCCAGACCAATCGATTTAGCCATCTGGTCATTGCCCTTCTTTCATGTCAGATTTTTATAATCCTCATATTGATTTTTTCAAAATGACTGCATTGTTTGATCAGGACAACTTCATATCTGTGCAAGATGTAAAGCAGAAGGCTTGTTTGTCTGTTGTTGTGTGTCGTGTGTGTGTGTGTGTAGTGTGTGACAACAAGGCAATAAAGTATTATAAAGTGTAACATATTGGCCTCAACAAGTGGTGATATGGTGTGTGTATCATCTTTATAAAAGGTGTATAAGATTTATTAAGTTATCAAGAATGGTTATGATTAAGCATACCACAATGTAATTGTAGAATAGGTTATGAACCAAGAATCATGATACTTTTTGACCTTCTATTGTTTTGTACCTCTTTAAGAGTAAATGTAAAATTTTTTAAACATAAACTTCCAAAATGTTGACAGCTAAGATAAAGTAAAATTAAAACTTGCTAAGCCTGTTAATGGAATGTCACTGACTTCCTAATGCTTTAGCAGAAAATAAGCCTTGTTCAATAATATTAACTTGTTGATTGTTATAAGAAAGCACTTTTAAACAGTAAATATTTTTAAGTGTGTTTTTTTGTGTTGTTGTGTAATGTCTTATGGGTTTAAAGGACACAAATGAATCTGCCTTAAATACTTATTCATGTAGTCTGCTCAGATTCCCATCCATGTGTGTAAAAAGTACAAATTCCTGTTTTACCATACAAATTATTATCAGACTCATTACTTACAAAATCCAGACTTTGTACCACCAACTAATATGCATTTGAAGATCCATACATAGTAAAGGTTAATGTTAATATAGTTTAATCATGCTTCCAAATGATAAATCCCATGCTCATATTAGTCTTCATTTTTCTTTGCCATTTACTATTTTGAATAAAACATTCTTGGACTACAGAAATTAACAGCAGGTCATGGGAATTAGTACATTAACCCAGTTTTCAGTGGAGAAACTAATCCTGAAAGAGCTAATGACACTTCACAGGATGCAAATACTCATTCATACAGGGCATGTAGACTTTTGGGGTACCATCATTTCTTTTATGTGCATGTCTTTGAGAGCTGTGATCAAAGTAAAGCATCAGGTTAAATCCCAGGCGGATGCAGGGAGGTGTAGATTTTGCACTGAACTAAAGTGGTGAACATAGTGCTGTGAGGCAAGGAAACCAATGCAGTTGGACTGCTGATACTTGCTTTTAAATGCCTCATAGAGGTATTTGTATTATGTGCCCACTTTTAATTAAATAACTTCTTTACACTGCTCATGAGATATGATATACTTGTAATTTCCTTGCTTTACTCACTTTCTTTTTTGTGTGCCAAAAGGCAAATGCGTTTAGCTCCTATATGTTTTGTAGAAAATGTTCAGTGCACAGACCTTCATGGCTTGTTTGTATACTGAAATTTCAGAAAGAATGTATGGGCACATATAAAATGATTTATGTAAAATTTTGCTGCAGAACACTATTTTCAGCTAACTATGAACAATATTGAACTAGTAGGGAAAATTCCTTTGTTGAATGCACAGAATTATGTATGTATGTAGTATATACATGCTTCTCTGGATGGGTGTGAATCTACATATATACACCTAAAAACAATGCTAGCATAGAACTGTCAAACCAAATCCTGTCCTAACTTTGTGATAAGGTCATGTAAATGCTATATTTCCACTCTGAAAACATGATTTTTTTACAGATGAATAAGTATACTATTTGAATCATCTAATATTTTTGGTGATTTTTCAAGACACACATTTTCATACCATCATACCCTGTGCCATTCTGTATAAAATAACATTACTACTGCAGCTTGCACTCTTGGCGTTGGCATGAACAACAGAATTTCCCACTCATATCTGTGGAATTCCATTTGTTAGCTCCCCTCCTTTGTTCAACAGCTCATATCTCTGCAGCTGTCAGTTTGATCAGGACAAAAGCTTCCATATCCCTGTGCAAGATATGTAAATGCAGAACTTTTTGTGTGTGTGTGTGTGTGTGTGTGTGTGTGTGTGTGTGTGTGTGTGTGTGTGTGTGTGTGTGTGTGCCAGCAAGGTCAATAAAGCTAAATTATTAAAGTGTAACATATTGGCCTCAACATACAAGTGGCTGTTGGATGTGTGTATCATCTTTATAAGATGTCATATAACTATTTTATTGCTAGAGTCAAGTCAAAGACATGGTTATGAATCAAAGAGCAGCATTACCACAATGTAATTGTAGAATAGGTTATGAACCAAGAATCATGCGATACTTATCCTTTGACCATCTGGATTGTTTTGTACCTCTTTAAGAGTAAATGTAAAATTGTTTTAAAGCATAAACTTCCAAGAAATGTTGACAGCTGTTGAAAAGTGCTGTCTAACCACTTACTCCCTACAGAGCTGTTAATGGAATGTCAGCTGGCTTCCTTTCATGCATATGCAGCAGACAGCTTAGGCCTTAGTCCCCATAATATTAACTTGTGCGATTGTTATCAAAAAGAGCACTTTTAAACAGTAAATATTTTTTAAAGAGTGACTCATTTTTCTTTTATGTTTGTTCAGCTTAAACTGTCTTTATGGGTTTAAAGGACACAAATGAATCTGCCTTAAATACTTATTCATGTAGTCTGCTCAGATTCCCCTTCACCCTGTGTGTAAAAAAGTACAAATTCCTGTTTTACCATACAAATTATTTATTGCAGACTGTTATGTTTACTTACAAATATCCAGACTTTGTACCATGAATCCCTTTTATGCATTTGAATGTCTCAGTGACATTATTCTACTTTTTTCCACCTGTTAATATAGTTTAATTACATGCTTCCAAATGATAAATTCTCCTGCACCACATACTTCAGTTCTTGCCAGTATTTCTTTGCCTTTTACTATTTTGCAAGACACACTGAACTTGGTACTACAGAAATTACAGCAGCAGAAATCCACCTGACCTTTGTTTCTCAGTGTTGCTTGTCTTGATATATTAGCCAACAGCTTGTGTACAGTAACACTGCTTTATATACTGATAACCCACAATCACACAATCAGAAAGAGCGTATACCTTAGAAGATGAGGAAAAGACTGACCGCCCAGAGGAAAGGAGCCAAACATGCTGAATGTATTTTTAATGCTTTCAGTCTCAATTAACAGCACAGTCAAACCATTTTGCTAAGTGGACATATTCTTTAATAGTTTCACAATGACTCACATTACTTAGATAAGTTGTTATGGCTTACTGAGATCTTAAACTGTCTCTGTGTGCCTGATATGAGCCTTTTATACCATGTTATCTATCCTCTGTTAACAAACCTTTGTTATTGGAACCAAGTGTTTCTAAATGTGCTTGGGTTCTGTATATGCATGCTTTATTTTGGTGCATTGTATTATTGCATTTATTATACCTGGAGAACGTTTTCCTGTACTTCTGCTGAAAATGGGCTTTGCCCGGTTGGTCCTTCTAGTCCTTCCTGGATAATTATATATAAATCTCTATCTATCTATCTATCTATCTATCTATCTATCTATCTATCTATGTATCTATATCTATCTATCTATCTATCTATCTATCTATCTATCTATCTATATCTATCTATCTATCTATCTATCTATCTATCTATCTATCTATCTAATCTATCTAATCTAATCTATCTATCTAATCTATCTATCTAATCTATCTATCTAATCTATCTATCTAATCTATCTATCTAATCTAATCTATCTATCTAATCTATCTATCTAATCTATCTATCTAATCTAATCTATCTATCTATCTATCTAATCTATCTATCTATCTATCTATCTATCTATCTATCTATCTATCTATCTATCTATCTGTCTCTCTCACTTCCCCTCCCTCTCTCTGGTGCCTGAAGCATACTCACTAAAAGAGTATTTCTTAGCCTCCCTCAGGGTTTGGAATCTCTCTGATAATGCTGCAGTGCGATATGCTACTTCATTTGTAAACAGTCACCTCTTTATTTGCCAAAGAGGCTGTGCATAATCTGACGAAAAGGACCCTTCAATAAAAAGAAGAGTAATTGAAAGAACTTTTATTGCTTTGCTCAGAAAAGCTAAAGGCTCCTACAGTTTTACTTGGTGATTCATCTTTATTACAGAGCAGCTAATATTTAAGATGTGGGCACTCACCAATCGGATATGTGCAGCGTGTTATCAGGTGAATATGTCCTTTTATTTCATATAGTTTTGTGGTAGAAAATAATCTTTCTGATCATCTGTAAGAAGGCAGATATCCTACAAAAGAACCACCTGTCATCTCTACAGAAGTTACTAGAATGTCCTTGGTTTACATGCAGTGCATATAGATAATGTTCATAAAATCTTCTTGTGACATCATTATCAGCAAAAAGTGATAGCTGTCAAACAATATTCTTTAAACAGTGAATCAGCTGCAGGCATCTGTATAATTGGAGTGTTGGATTTATCTGTCAGAAAAGAAGTACCAGAAAGTGTAATGTTTCAGGGCAAAAGTTAAAAGTTAACTAAAGTCAGATTTATGGCCGTAGTGAACACCCTGAGCGTGAACTTATGAAACATCAGATGTGAAACTATAGTTATATATATACACAGGAGCTTGTTACAAAAGTAGAATTAATGAGATATGCATAACATGACCTATCGTATCACCAAATTGCTACTATTCAGACTTCCAGCTGTCTGAAACCTTAATATGCAGCCCTGGTTCAATAGCGATCTTGCACCCCACCACACACAAACACCCATGCTGGAGTTAAATCTGATCATTTCCATGACATTGATTTCTACTGGGATAGTAGGTCTGAATTAGCATTCTTAGTTAAAAGTGGCAATTGTGTGTTCTCTAAATGTGCTTTAGATTTACTCACATGCCACAAATTCCATACTAGTGGACAGTCAATGAAATGTCTTGCTTGCAGCGCTACAGGCTATACTAAAGAGTCATCAGACCACATGGAATAAACCCTGTTAATCTCCTGCAGATGTGATCTGAATCATGATAGACTTAGAAAGACACAGCCACCCTTTTATTTCACTAAAATGTATGGTCTGACAGATCAGTAATTAGCACTGTAGTCTCTCAGGTCCAGAGTTCAGTCCTGGCCTCCATATTGTCTGTGGGTTCTGGTTAAGATTAAGTGTTCTCCAAATGTGCACATGAGCTATCTGTTAACACTATGATTTCTTTCCTAAGACATATTTCTAGGGCTAATACTGTGTTATGAACTGTCCCTTGGTTTCCTAGGAAGAACCTTTTCTCTGTTCTTCCTTGTAAATGAGGTTTTGATTCACTGTGATTCTCTTAGTTAACAAAATGAAGTACAAAATAAGACGGCTTTTTCTGGCTGAGTCATCCAGTGCTGTTTATAGTGTGGTGCAGCATGTAAGATATTTAATGAAAACTATTTTAAAAAGATGCTGCCTGTTAAATATCTGCAACAGTATGTGCTGGCACTTGCGGCTGTTTCCTTGATTAGCATTATGACTAGTGATCGCTTCTGAAATATATCTCATCCACTTAAAATATACTAAACTAGAAACTTCTTAGCAGGTCGCTGTGCCTCATTTGGGTTTCACCATATACTATTTAATCGTTCCTGCATACAGGCACTATATATATATATATATATATATATATATATATATATGTACACACACACACACACACACATACACTAATCTCTCTCTCTTTTCTCTTCATGTTTTTAGTTAAACTTAAAAAGTATCTTAAGAACAGAATTTCACAAATCATGTTTCATATTACATGTATAGATTCAGTAAGTATACAAAGTAGTTTAATATTTTACATTAATACAGTTATAAAATGAACTACATCTACTAAATGTATTTGTTGCATGAACTTTATGTTTTTTAGGGTAAATTAGCTGTCTGATGTGGCTGAAAAATAAGATGTATTGTTTTTTATTGTTCCCTGTTAACTATGGCTACGCTTGTAAATATTTTCCACTTTCACGCTCCTGTACTACTTAAGACATTTTTAGACCTAAAAAAAAAAAAAAAAATCAAAAAGTCTTGTTTGGGAGCGCAAAGCATGAAATAAGCAGAAGAAAACACTTGCACAGGCACCACAAAAAGACATGGCACTTTAGTGCTTTCATCTTTTTAATAATGATTTGTTAAACTTTATGCCATTTCTATAATAGTGCCCTTGAAAGTTATTGCAAGTTTGTTTGGGCTGCATATATTTTGTTAACGCATGCTTGGCCTGCATCATGGCTAAAAAGGGTTCCTGGAACAGCTAGCTCACTTATGTAGTTAAACAAGCATTCATTAAATAAATAAATAAATAAATAAACTGAGTTCTGTCACAGCTTGTGTCAAGTGCTGTGTTAACATTTTCAAATGCAATTTTGTGGGTAAAGGGAGGTCTGTCAGTCGTTAAAAGTGTCGTGTACCCTTGGAATACTGCATTTCTCAGTTCTCTGATATACTGCATTAGTTAGCATT
The DNA here is from genome assembly GCF_019279795.1 of Protopterus annectens. Taxonomy (NCBI): domain Eukaryota; kingdom Metazoa; phylum Chordata; order Ceratodontiformes; family Protopteridae; genus Protopterus; species Protopterus annectens. Next base: position 1,194,251,184 of record NC_056741.1, read on the forward strand.
TCATATCGTATATTCTTGTGTCCCACATAATAAGGATTCTGATTACTTTCACATGCAAGTCATTTCTATATCACTGTAAGTAAACTTGGATTGGAAATCATAGAAGAAACACATAAGCATCAGAAAAGGGAGAGCATGGCATTACTAAAGTAATTTGGAGCATGCCATCTGTCAGCTCACAACACAGATAAGAAGCTGTTCCCAGAACATAAGCATTGGGCAGGGCTGGGAAAGTATGTGTGTACTGCATGGTAGAAATAACTAACATTGTACAAAGTCCAAAAAGGAATTCTACTCCTGCAGCTATAGACTGAACTGCAGCACTCTTAGAAAAATAATTCCTTTCATAGACAAGATGCAAACTAATGGCAACTATTTTCAGGGAGATGCTGCTTTCTCAAAATATATCATAAATATTGCTTGTACCATACTACTGACACTGTCCTCCTATATTTGCTTCTCTAAAGCAGCACTTTCTCAACCAATGTTTTCTTTATGGTTTTGTTTTCTGGTCATCAAAATAGGTCTTTGTTGTTACGAGTTAGTAAACAAATTAGTTTCATACTGGGATTAGAGTGACTCACTGTGACATTTCCATGACTGTGACTTCAAGAAGCTAGAGAATCAGACACAAAGAAAGGAATAAACAATGTTTACATTGTAACTGCTTACATTTTAACAAGGTCATTCCCAGAACCAGCTGAAAAACCTATTTCCTGCATCTGCTTCCTTAAGTGGTAGCTTATGGTTCACATGCAAAACTACTGCCACATGGTTCTGCAGATATTTGATGATCTGTTAAGGCAAATGTATTTTACAGTGTTTGGCTTTTATTTTTATTTACTTGTTATCCAGATAAACAGATAGGTTGCAAACTCTTTTTTTTGTATACTTCTCAACTGTCCAGATTTTCACAGAATATTCAGATTTTTGCCTTATATTTCTGGTCTGGTTCTCATAAAATATGTGGTTTTCAGTCAAATCACTGAGGGATGAAGTCACTAAATAATGACATACATACATACATGTTTTCAGACTTCATATCCTTTTGAAAATAAATGCTAACTTGATAGAGCTGTATTTAAAATCCATCCCTAATTTTGGGCATTTGTCCCCCCATTATTTTAGGCTTTGTCCAGATTTCTTGCACAATTTCAATCCTTTTCTCTGGGCAAAATCCACATTTTAAGGCATTTATGTCATTATATTTTGAGTAAAGTTTTGAAACAATTTACATAACTCAAATAAACCTAATAAAGGATAGCAGCCATTTAACACAAAGGTGCAGCACATGGGTATGAAAGCAAGGGCTGGTCATTTAGCAATTGATTTGTTCTCTGCCTGGATTCGTCATTCAGGCTGTGTGGTAGAACTTGATCACATTAATCCTTCTTTTTATGAGGGAGTGAATATGCTCAGGTACTCTATCCAGAACGACATGCAGAGAGGCATGAGGGAACTTACTATGCATGTGCAAGAGGCAGGAAAGACATTGGTCTTGAGTAGTATCTTGCTTTCACCAAGATTAATGAATAGATACAAAGATAAAATAATTGGCTTTAACAATTAGATAACTAGTTAGCATCACTTTAAGAGGAACCAGTATATGTCAGTCTGGGATGAGATGGTAGATAAGACTTTTGGTTTTGCCAGGGATGGCTTATAACTCCAATACCAGGGCTTATGTACATTGGCTAAAGCCTTTACTGCCCCAATAGTGCTTGTCTTAGGCAGAGTCCACTACTGGACATTCCTGCAAAACAAACTCAAATCTGGACAACATCATGGTGAGAGATACTCAATGCTAGGAGTCTAAAAAGCAAATTCTAGAACTTGAGGCCCTCTTGCAACTCAAACACATTCATATTTATGTAGTTCATAGGTTCATAGGGTCATAGGTGTGTACTAGGCTAATGGCCCTGGGGCCTTTACAAGCCTAGCCATAGGATTACCCTGACATCGTGCCACCCGACCTTAGTTCCCAGTGCCTCTGTCGAGTAGAGCCACTGGTGTTATCCCTGGGGTGAATTTTCTGTTTCCCATCCACTCATCAAGATTTCTGTTGAAGAGGATCAGCGAGGTGCTCTGCTTGACATGTATGGGAAGTCTGTTCCATAGCATGAGCAGTCTCTGGGTTATGAACCTATCCCTCCAGAATGTTCTGTGAATTGTGGTAATGAGGTTGAGGTCTCTGGAGCGTGTAGTGTGGAAGGACTGGGATTTCTTTAGATGTAGCATTTTTAACAGAGCTGGGTCAGACATGCCTTTGTAAGTCAAGCAGAGACCGCCTCTAAGTAGGCGATATGAGACAGAGAATAGTTGGAGTTTTTTGAGTCTGTCCATATAGGACAAGTGTTTAAGGCCTAGGATCCTCTTTGTGAGGTACTTTTGTGGCCTCTCCAGTTGTTGCAGGTGTCTAGTAAGGTACATGCCAAATGGGACATTGTACTCAATGATTAGCCTAATGAGGGAAGAGTAGAGGGAGACAATGACCTCTTTCTTCCTGGACGCAAAACCCTTAGTAATGAGATGTCCCACATAGAAGGACCTTCTGACTACAGTGGCAATGTGGTGATCAAAAGAAAGGTTGTTGTCAACCTGTGCTCCCAGATCTCTTATAATGCCTTCTGTGTTCAGTGGACTACCATCAATGTGGTAATTCATGGGAATCGGGTTTTTCCCAAAGGCAATAATGACACTTTTTTGGCATTGAGTTTAAGGCCATGGTTCTGACACCAGTTGTTGGTCTCAGTGAGGCCATTCTATGGGATGTCAACATCACTTGGGGAGTTAATAATAGCTCTGAGAAATGGTTTCAGTGCTTTTCCTCTACACCAGGGTTTAGTGCCTATATAGTATATGTATATATAGTATACATATATATATATATATATATATATATATATATACACACATACGCACACACACACACACACATATACCCTAAAATACCAGAGTCCTACAAGATTCAGTATTGGGATCACTTCTTTGTTTATTTTTCATAAATTATATAACCCTTTGACCTCTCCTGACTGAGTATAACTATGTCTGCATACAATCTTTTTCTACTTGAATCTGCCGCATACACAGCTGACCAAGAGCATAAATTACAAAATAGCTTTGCTTTGTTGTGTAACTAGACACAAAATAGTAAATTATGAATCAATCAAAAAAATCTAGCATTTGCCTCTGCTCAAAAATTTACCTACCTTATCCATAAAAATATTACAGAAAAGCAAGAGTAACACTATACCAAATGTCACTGAATGAAGATACCTCTCTCCAACATTAGATCCAGTGGCGGCTGGTGACTTCAAATTAAAGGGGGGCTGCAGGAGACAGCTGTATGGGTGGGGCCAATGGGGAGGGGTGTGGCCAACTAGAGAGGGGTGGCGCTATGCTCAAAACCACAACAACTGGAACTTTAATTAAATACACTGCCCTGCGTGCCAAACCATCATTATGAGAGTCCAATCAAAACAAAATGAAGTGGAGAAGAAAAAAATATTTTAATGCATTGGCTACATAACAGCTTACTTAATATCTAGATGGAAACACAAAGGTTGTGAGGCATGAAAAAAATAAATTACTTTTTAGATACATTACTGGAATGCCAGTCAAAATCAAGTATAAAAAAAAAACAAGCAGCACTCAACTCAAACCACTTCTCCTTGCACTGCAGTTCTAATTATAATTTATATTCAGCTTTATAAAATTACCAAGTAACATGTTGAAAGTAGAAATCTCTGTGATACCCCCACTTGTAAAAATGTTTATCCAAAAAACACCTGCTGCCTGACAACAACTATCTACTTGTTTCATGGGGAAGACATGATCAAAGTAAAAAAATGAACAGCAAACAAGAAACAAGCACAAGATAAATTGCTTAAAGGATTACTGCACAAGTTATGGACCACACATGATAGACTGGCATTGTTTAGTTTACGGGTAAAGCCTGCAAGATGATTGCAAGTCTCCAACAAATGTAATGAGCTTCTGAAAATAGTGTAATCCTGTCCTTTATTACAAATACTGTCATATGCTATTCAGTACCCAAGGCTTATACTTTATCTAGTTATGTAAATATTCTCTGCATGGCAACAACAAAAAGGCTTTCAATGCTGGTAATTCTTTAAAAGTATTCTTATTAAAGCTTACTTGCATCTTACAATCTCAGACAAGCTTACCTGATGGTCATTAAAGCATTGCTACTTAAACACAGAGCAAAAGGGCACTGCGACAGCATGTATTTTCTGAATAATAAGAAGCATAAAACAACAGTATAAAAATATGACAGAAAACCAGAACATTCTGCAGAATCAAGGAGAGATGAAAAGCCACTGTCGTACTTGTGTCGACCTTGTATGGGGGAATACTCTGCACACTTACACTGCATAACTGCTCCTTGCCTTGCTTGGACACATCCAGAGTCACTACATGGGGGAGTGGGGTGCAACAAGTATGTCACAATTTGAAATGTCTCTGGCTGACGGTGATGGCTCTGACACTCATACCTCTCAACCTCAAAGCAAGAAATATGGGCAAAGTCATACAAAGAAGTGGGACACAGGCCCAAAAATAAGGACAGTTTTTAAATATTTTTCTTATAAACTTAGAAAGATAATAGAATAGTAGTAGGTCTTGCATTAGTATGAATTTTCTGAAGGGTATGAAATCTGAAACTCAAATGTCTGCCATTATTTTCTAACTTCAGTCTTTAATGATTAGCCACTAATTTGCCAGTAAACCACAATTTTATGGAAAATGGACCAAAAATGTGATGCAAAAATATAAAATTGCCACACAATGCAGCTGGGAACCTGTCAAAGAAAGGACACATTTTTAATATTAGTACTGTTAACTTGAGCAGCTGACAAAATAAGAGAATCTACATACATTTATGAAATAAAAGTAATCTATGACTCTAATCATTACAGTTATTTATAATTGTAAACCCTGCATATTTTCTTCCAAAATTGCCATTTTGTGGAGGGATTATTAGGGGGAGAGCAACATTTTGAGCCAAAATTGAGGACAGTTGAGAGGTTTGGATATTCCTAATTCTATAAAGTGATTTATTTGCATGTACCTCTCAACCTCGTAATGCAGGAAATCTGGACAAGGCCAAATATATTGGGGGAACATACAAACAGTATTAAAAATTGCTCTTGTATAAACTTAAGACAGTTGATAGAATAACAGGTCTTGCTTTAACATGCATTTTTCTGAAGGTTATGACATCTGAAACTCAATGTCTGTCATTATTTAGTCACTTCATTCCTAAATGATTTGCCAGAAAACAACAAATTTTATGAGGAACCAACCAAAAATAAGAAGCAAAAAATCTATTAATTCTGCAAAAATCTGGACAGTTGAGAGGTATAGTTCAGCTGGGGATGTCTTTGAGTTGGCTGCCCTTCCCACCTCACAGAATCATGGTCAAATGGAGCCTCCTCCCTGCAGCCATTCCAATGTCCCATTCCTTGGTTATTTCGCCCCATTTGCCATAAACACTGTAATGTGCATACTGCTTTACTTCTGCGATGATTTTGATTGCATTTAAAAGTTTTATTTTGCATTTTACAGCACAAATACTAATAGATATCTTCTGAACAAAGCAATGCAGTCTCACAATGAAAATAGACTTAGCATTAAAACTTCTCTGCCCTTGAAACTCACATTCATTGAAGCAGCACTGAAATCCACATTCAAAGAAAATACATTTTGCTGGTAGCAGATAAAGATTGACTTTGGGCTGTTTTCAAATCATAGGCCCCTTGCACACGAAACATACATGTGTTCACCTTCCTGATTGTATTAAATTGTATTCCTTGTACAATACAGTACATTTGTTAAAGGGCGTTTTAAATTTATTGTTTTGAAAATTTTTCCAGTAAACAATGAAACAAAATGCATGCACCAATAATGACAAAACTGCCCAATTCAGAACATTTCCATCATAAAAGTCTACTCAAACTTCTACAGTCCACCGGCAAGGGAGCCCGCAGGATTTTTTGCAGGGGGGTGCAAACCCAGAGCCCCACCCACACAGCTCACCCCGCCCCCTGCCAACACAGCCCCGCCCAAGTCCACCCACCCCAAGCCCCGCCCACACAGCCATTCCAGTGTCCCATTACTTGGCTATTTCTCCCCATTTACTGTAGACACTGTTCAAATCTGTGTGCATACTGTGTTATGCTTTAGTTCTACAATGATTACAGGCAGTTGGATTTAATTTACAACTTTTATTTCAAACATTATAGCCCAAACACTGAGACATTTACTAAACCTAAACAAAGCAATAGTCTTACAATGAAAACAGACTTGGCATTAAAGCTTCTCTACTTTTGAAACTCACATTCAATGAAACGGCATTGAAACCCACATTCAAAGAAAATGCATCTGGCCAGTGGCAGGTTATTTACCTTTGAACTGTTTTCAAGCAATAGGCTCCTTGCACACCGTTAGGGCCATGCAAAAGTTATTTGATTTACCTGATTGTATTAATTATAATATATAATTGAATTATATCCCTTGTATTATACAGCAACACTTTGTATATTTCAGTGTTTCATCTACAAATTCAGTGCCTGCTGCCGTCAAAGAATAAATTGCCTATGTTAAATTAAAAAAATGGTAAGCTGGTATATTGCAATAGAAAATGGATGACAAGCTGAAAAACAGGTTCATAGTTATTAGGCATCTCATCCAAAGGAGGACATCCTGAGGACTGCAGCATACAAATGTATATGCTGTAGGAATAGAACCTCAAGCCTTTACATTAAGATGCAAGTATTCTACTTGTGGTGCTACTAACATAGCTTTAAAACTTTATACCACAATAGAGATACCATTTGCTAAACAAAATGCTTGCACATTGTAAATAGACTTGGCATGAGCAGCAGTGAACTTCGCTTCCCTTAAAACTCACAGTTCCTTGAAAATGCACTTGAAAATTCCACCTGCTAACTCTAACTTGGGCATTTCACTTTCTCTCTCTCTTACAAAGATACCACACCCCTCAAGGCCTCACCCTTAGTGCAAGAAATCTTGACAAAGCCTAAAATAAATAGGGACAAATTATAAATATGGCTCTCAGAAAATTGCAAGAGTAACAGGATTTGTGTTAGTATGCATTTTTCTAAATGACATGACATCTAAAACTGAAATGTCTCATTATTTAGCAACTTCAATCCTTTTTAAGAGGCATATGGGGCAAAAATCTGGACAGCTGAGGGGTATGCTACCTCCCTCTTATACACACACCAAATAATTCTGGTCAGACTTGAATTAGTTCTGGGAAGGTTGCACTGAACGGCACCGTGCTTGATCTGAAGTGGGTGAAATCCTGGTAGCTAGTGATTGCAGCTCAGCAATGTGGAGCATTAAAGCATTTATAGCAGAGCATTGTTTCATCACTACCTATTGTGTTTGCACATAAGCTGCAGTCATTTCAAACATTTGCCTTTTTTTGATTACTACAGAGTACATTTACCCACCAGAGCTATTGTGTTTTGACTTCATTGTGGAGCTAGTTGTTGCAGGGCTTGGCTTTTAAGTAAGGTAGCAATGCTTATTTACCATATACCATTAAAGCCACCCAACTACAAGTGTACTAACACACAGACACTGCTATAAGACACTGGTCTCCAATAAAATGTAATGAGCTTCTGAAAATACTGTAATCCTGTCCTTTTATTACAAATACTGTCATATGCATTTCAATACCCAAGGCTTATACATTATCTAGCTATGTAAATATTATCTGCATGGCAACAATGAAAAGGCTTTCAATGCTGGCAATTCTTTAACAATATGCTTACTAAAGCTTACTTGCATCTTACAATGTCCGACAAGCTTACTAAAGCTTACTTGCATCTTACAATCTCCGACAAGCTTACCTGATGTTCATTAAACCATGGCTACTTAAACAGAGCAACAGGACACTGTGATAGCATGCAGTTCCTGAATAATAAGAAGCATAAATCAACAGTATAAAAATCTGATAGAAAACCAGAACATTTTGCAAAATCAAGGACAGATGAAAAGCCACGGTCATATTTGTGATCTACCTTGGATGGGGGAATACTCTGCACACTTACTGCATAACTGCTTCTTGCCTTCCTTGGACACATCCCGAGCCACTACAATGGGGGCTGGGGTGCAATAAGTATGTCATAATTTGAAATGTCTCTGGCTGACAGTGATGGCTCTGACACTCTGACACTCCTACCTCTCAACTTCAGAGCAAGAAATCTGGACAAAGCCATACATAGAACTAGAAGTGGGACACAGGCCCAAAAATAAGGCCAATTTTTAAATATTGCTCTTATTAACTTAATAGAACAGGTAGATCTTGCATTAGTACAAATTTTCTGAAGGGTATAAAATCTGAAACTCAAATGTCTGCCATTATTTTCTAACTTCAATCTTTAATGACTTGCCACTAATTTGCCAGAAACCACAATTTTATGAAAAACAGACCAAAATGTGATGCAAAAATACCTGTCAAAAAGGGACACCTTTTAATATTAACAGTTAACTTGAAGCAGCTAACAAAATAAGAGCATCCACATGCATTTCTGAAATAAAGGTAATCTATAACTGATCATTACAGTTATAATTGTAAACCCTCCACATTTTCTTCAAAAATTGCCATTTTGGAGGAGGGATTATTAGGGGAGAGCAACATTTTGAGCCAGAATTGGGGACAATTGAGATGTTTGGATATTCCTAATCTACAAAGTGATTTGCACGTACCTCTCAACCTCTTAATGCAGGAAACCTGAACAAGGCCAAATATATTGGGGAACATACAAACGCTACTAAAAATTGCTCTTGTATAAACTTAGACAGTTTTGCATTAGCATGCATTTTTCTGAAGGTTATGACATCTGAAACTCAATGTCTGTCATTTAATGGCTTCATTCCTAAATGATTTGCTAGAAAACCACAAATTTTATAAGAAACAAACCAAAAATAAGCAGCAAATATCTATTAATTCTGCAAAGATATGGACAACTGAGAGGTATAGTTCAACCGGGGCTGTCTGAGTTTGCTACCCCCCCTCACAAAATCATGGTCAAATGGAGCCTCCCCCCCTGCAGCCATTCCAATGTCCCATTCCTTGGTTATTTTGCCCCATTTACCATAAACACTAATGTGCATACTGCTTTACTTCTGCGATGATTTAGGATTTCATTTGAAAGTTTTATTTTGCATTTTACAACACAAACCCTAATACATATCTGTTAAAGCAATGCAGTCTCAATGAAAATTGACTAACATTAATACTTCTCTGCCCTTGAAACTCACATGCATTGAAACAGCACTGAAACCCACTTTCAGAGAAAATACATTTTGCCAATTGCAAATATTAACTCTGGGCTGTCTTCAAAATCATAGGCCCCTCGAACATAACATACACATGCTCTTTGATACACCTTCCTGACTATATTACATTATATTCCTTGTACAATACAGTACAGTTGTTAAAGGGCATTTTAAATTTATTGTTTTGAAAATTTTTCCAGTAAACAAAGAAACAAAAAGCATCCACCAATAACAAAATTGCCCAATTCAGAACATTTCCATCATAAAAAGTCTACTCAAGTCCACCAGTATCAGTAAAAAATATACACAATCTCTGTAGTAAAATCCACATTGAAGAAATTTGTAACTAATAGAGGTTGCTGCTAGCAAGCACTTTATATGTCATTGTTTAATCTACAAATAAAGTGCCTGTTACCCTTGAAGAATAAATTGCCTTTGTTGCATGCAGTAAAAAAATGAAAAGCTAGTAATACCGCAATAGAGAATGGATAGCAAACTGTTAACAGGTTCATAGTTACTAGGTATCTTTGCCAAAAGGACTGCAGCATCCACCCCTTTACAACACAATACAGCATCAGCAATGCATTTACCTACTGTGGGAGTAGAACCCACAGCCTTCAGCATCTAAAGCAAGTACACTATCTGTTGTGCTATTAACAATGCAAGCAGACTAAACATAAGCAGCACTAAACTTTTGCTCCCCTGCAGCTCTCAGCTCCTTGTAAAATCTACTCGACACTCAGCTGTATCTCTGAACTTTGCAGCACAAGAAATCTGGAAAAAGCTGAAATTTATTGGGGGGGGGGGGCAAAAGGCCAAACAACAGGGACACATTTTAAACATTGCTTGTATAATGTTTGAAAGTTGCTAGAAGAAAATGCTGCGTTACCACCATACATTTCACTGCCACGTCTTGAACCCAGGGGACCCCATGCAAAACAGTCAAAGCAACATACCACTACGCCAAATCAGCTGTTTTGTGAAAGAGGAAGACTGAAACTTTACCATTTAGTGAATTCAGTTCTCACCATAGCACAGCTGTCAACCTCTTAGCACAAAAGACCTGAACAAAGCCAATAATGGGTGACTACAACCACCAAACATTCAGTGAATTCAGTTCTCACCATAGCTCTCAACCTCTTAGCAAATAACACCCGGACAAAGCCAGTAATGAGAGAATATAGCCCCAAACATTTTCAGTGAAATCAGTTCTTACCATAGCTCTCAACATTAGCAAAAACCTGGATGAAGCCAATAAATACCTGGATGAAGCCAATAAATACCTGAACAAAGCCAATACTGGGTGAATACAGCCCCAAACATATTCAGTGAATTCAATTCTTACCATAACTCTCAACCCTAGCACAAAACCTGGATGAAGCCAATAATGGGGGGGATACAGTCCCAAACACAGGGATACATTTCAAATATCCATCTTGTACACTTAGAAAATTGCTAGAATAAAAGCTTGCTTTTGTTACCATACACTTTCTGAAGAATATGAAGTCCGATATTGAAATGTGTCCATTTACATTTATTAACCAGGAAAGTCTGACTTTGAAAAAAAAAAAGCTAATTTTTTTAGCAGAGGCCAAGGGAGAAACACTCCAGACAGCCAAGAATAAAACCAGATAATAACATTTAGCTGTCAGGCAACAAGGACACAAATGCAGAAACCACAGATTTTATGAGGAACAGAAAAAGTATGAGGGAAAATCCTGCAATATTTTTACAAATGGTGGTGGGTAGGGAATTCAGGCTCTTGCCACTTGGGCCCAAGGTACAGGGTTCAAGCCTTATTCTCTACCCACCACCATGTACACCTGGGGCATTTCACACACACACACACACACACACACACACACACACACACACACACTTACTTTGTGTCACTTATAATCGATCTTTTTCCCTGCCATTTTACTCCACTTCATCACAACAAAGCACTCAATATTCACAGCTGCCAAATGATTCTTATTGTCATTTCACTACAAATTTCTCTTTCACAATTGCAAAGCACATTTGGATACAAAAAGTACCAGATCCATGTCCCTGTTTCTCCTTCACTAAAACTCCATATGCATGGCATCACCTCAGGCAAACATGTTGTGGAGACTCACAGAAATTAATTTTGCATTAGCAAATTGAAAAAGATTGCAACTTAGATTCAAATGTCACAGCTTGAACTCATATAATTGGAAATACCAGCTAACAATATTTTAATGAACTCTGTTATGCTTAGCTGTTCACGTGACAACCAGAACTTGTAATAAAAGTCAAGAAAAGTGCTTAATTTTGCTTCAAGAACTAAATAAAGACCAAATATCCCAGGAAAATTATTCTGGTTTTGATAGTGAAATGTGAGCAAAAGCGACTATAGTATTAGAACACATAGAAATATATATTGACTATCTGGATCTGCCTTCCTATATGGTTTTAAACTCACACACCCTCACTCTCTGTCACACACACACACACACACACACACACACACACACACACACACACACACACACACACACACACACACACACACACACACACACACACCTCTACCTGAATGGGTCCCATCTTCCGTTCCCGCTCGAATAATCCGTCTGAGTCTGAGTCCCCGCTCTCAAACTCCTCTACCTGAAGGTGTCCTATCTTCTGTTCCCGCTTGAATAACCCGTCTACGTTCCCGCTCTCAAACAGCGATGATTTCAGCACGCCTACCCGCGACTGGACTGTTAGCACAGACTTGATGATATCAGCACGACTGGACTGTTAGCACAGAAGAATGCACTATCTTCTTAAAGAAGAATGCACAAAAAAAAAAACTTTGTTTGAAATTATCTAGTCAGCCGATTCCAGGGGGGTGCAAGTGCACCCTCTTGCACCTGCCTGTGGGCGCCCTTGTCCACCAGTATCAGTAAATATGCACAATCACTGAAGAGGTAAATGTCATCTAAATAATTCAACAATAAAGAAATCTGTAACTAATGAAGAGGTTGCTTCTAGCAAACAACTTTATATTTCATTGTTTCATCTACAGATAAAGTGCCTGTTGCCCTTGAGGAATAAATTGCCTATGTTGCATTAAAAAAATGATAAGCTAGTAATATTGCAATAGGGAATGGATGGCAAACTGATAACAGGTTCATAGTTACTAGGTATCTTCACCAAAAAGGACTGCAGCATCCGCCCCCCCCCCCTTTACAACACAGTACAGTATCAGTAATACATCTACCTCCTGTAGGAGTAGAACCCACAGCCTTCTACATCAAAAGCAAGTACACTACCTGTTGTGCTATTAACAATGCAAGTAGAATCAGCATAAGCAGCACTAAACTTTTGTTCCCCTGCAGCTCTCAGCTCCTTGTAAAATCCACTCAACACTCAGCTGTATCTTTGAACTTTGTAGCACAAGAAATCTGGAAAAAGCCAAGATTTACTGGGGGGGGGGGCAAAAGCCCAAAAACCAGGGACACATTTTAAACATTGTTTGTATAATGTTGGAAAGTTGTTAGAATAAAATTAAACTTAAATGGTTAGCATTTAGTGAATTTAGTTCTCACCATAGCTGTCAACCTCTTAGCAAAAAACACCTGAGCAAAGCCAATAATGGGGGAAATACAGCCCCCAAACATATTCAGTGAATTCAGTTCTCACCATAGCTCTCAACCTGTTAGCAAAAAACACATGAACAAAGCCAGTAATGGGGGAATACAGCCTCCAAACATATTCAGTGAATTCAGTTCTCACCATAGCTCTCAACATTAGCACATAAAACCTGGATGGAGCCAATAATGGGTGAATACAGTCCCAAAAATAGGGACAAATTTAAAAATATCCATGTTATAAACTTAGAAAATTGCTAGAATAAAAGGTTTTGTGTTACCATGTACTTCCTGAAGTCTGAAATTCAAATGCTTGTTATTTTTATTTATTTAACAATTGTTAACCAGGAAAGTCTGACTTGGAACAAAAGCCAAACAGAGGCCCAGTCAGAAACACTCCAGACACATGCTTTAGTAAGATGGGAGGACATGCAGACTCCACACAGAAAGCACCCCAGCCAAGAATCAAACCAGAGAACCTGTAGCTGTCAAGCAACAATGCTAGCAGTGCACCACTGCAATACTGACTATATAAGGAAGCAATAGTACAGAAACCACAGATTTTATGAGGAACCAAACAGAACACATATGAGGCAAAAATCTGCAAACTTTTAAAAATGGTGGTGGGTAGGGAATTCAGGCCCTTGCCACCTACAACAAAGGTTCAAGGTACATGTTCTCTCTAGCCACCAGTATATAGCAACTGGGGCATTTCACACACACACACACACACACACACACACACACACACACACACACACACACACACACACACACACACACACACACTCTTTCTCTAGCTCTTACTTTAAACAGAAACCATTAGTAAAAACACATACTCAACCCAGTGATGAAATGTTTACTACAAGCAAACATTTTAGCATTAGTACCTAGTCATACTTAATATTTGATGTGGCCCACTTTCACTTCTCCATTAAATGACAAAATGTACTTGATCAGTTCTGACACTGGAAAATTCTTTGAGGATTGGTAACTTTGACAAAAATGTACTGTACCCATAACACATCAAAGTCCAAGGATTCCTAACAATTTTCATTTTTTTTCGATGATACAAAAGGCAGTGGCATAGACTCCCATACTCAATATAGTACACCAAAATAGCTTTCTGGATAAACGGGAGATATACAGTACCTTCTTTCCATAAACTAGGCAACAGTTGCTTCCAAAAAAATTCAATAATTCATTCCTGCATTGGCAAAAATAAAGAATCAAAGTCCGTAACATTCAGTTGGTATCTTGTAGAGTCTGCCCACCTTAATCCATTTAAAAGGACGATGCCTAAGTCATCACCGAAAAGTTAACGACAATTCTTCTTTACTGCACTGTAATGCCTAGAACCAACGTTACTGGCAGCCATTTCCACTCTGAGTATGAGGGACGAGGTTCTTTGGTTTCATAGAGCTATAACCCTCTTTTTTATACAACATTTAATGACATAATTAGCTATAACAACTAATCTATGCAGAAATCCTCTCTTCCTGATTCAAGAAGTGATCAGTTTAAAACAACAGTCCTATGGATAGTTTTATGCATTCATTTTTCTTCAGTTTTAAAGTTAACAGTTATATTTGCACTACTAACACAATGCTTAAATTATTTTACACCATTTTGAAACAACATTTTGGCTGAAACCACTACACTATGATAGAATGACATCCCTCCATCCCCCACTTGAACCCTTGGTTTTAGGTACTGTAGATGTACTGTGAGACCTGCACTTGCCGTGTGAATTGGGCTGCATCAGTCCTGAGCTATGTTACACCATGAATTTAAAGGCTACAAAGAGCTTGCCTATCTAAATAGTCTTGTGTTTCCATCCTGCTGCGTATTCAGTGGGACATAGTTTGTAAACAATGTAAATTATCAGCTGAGAAGGTAGTATTGCAGCTGGAAAAGTGAATCATGAGCTACAAATTACAATACTTATTTTAATTCTGCACCTTCACTCTGTTCTTTTCTTCTTTTCTTTCTTCTTCTTTCTTCTTCTTTCTTCTTGTTCTTCTGTTCTTCCTTCTCTAGCACAGGCTGCAGCACAGCTGACAAAAATCCACCCAAATAAAAAAAAAAAGTAAAATCCGATTCCAATGCCAAAACAAATAAAAATTATTAATAAAAATTTAAAAAATGGTCACAAAACAATCCACAAGGGAAGCCGACAACTGACTGAGTGATTCTCGCTCTTTTCCCAGCACATAAAGCCTGGGAAGAGAGCGACAACCAATCAGCAGCATTTAGCCCAGCAAGCACGTCATGTCGTGCCTGCGGACGTCGCAGTCCAAGCCCCTTCCAATTCTATGCGGTTTGGAACCGCATAGACTTCTGGGCATCACAATGATGCCTTCATTACTCCTCCGGGCTGCAATCAAAACAAAAAAAAAAAGTTGTTTAAAACCGCCGCAGCCCGAGGCGGTTAAAGTGCGCATGCGCGTACTTCCGAGTTGCGGACTCGAATTTTGTTTTAAACAAAAAAAAAGGTATTTTTTTTTTTTACATTTTCTCACACTTTATTCTTTTTAGCTGAAGGGGCTGCAGTCCGGAAGTCCGATGCCACGAGCCGCCCCCTGATTAGATCCCACTTTGACCTTCACAGAGCACACAAAAAAAGTCATCACTAAGACATTGGCACGGTTGATGTGTGGTGTGGAGGTGGCTTGGATGCACTTGTAAGTGTTTTTGTGTGGATTGCAACTGATGGATTGTTCATTTACAAGTCCTTATCATGAAAACCAGCTTGAAACAAGTTAGAGTCAGGAGCATTTTTGTGATGCTGCGGTAGTTCTGAAAATTCTAAGAACTGTCCAGGTTACTTCTTCCTGTTTAAAAGTAAATAATTTTGAATCATATGCTAAGATGTCAAAGAATACAAGTTAGATAATAAGCAAATGACAGTGAACTGCGTTCTAAACCACTGTATGTCTCCTTTAAAAAATAAGTCTGCTTTATATTAAACATCCCATACAGATAGTGCTTTCTGAATCATTACATGTTATTTCTTTAAATACAATAGCTTTTTAGTGATTAACATACTTTGAAATGCTTTTTGTTGTTTTTTTTAGTGGTTTGGAAGGGTTTGATGGATTGATGTATAAAGCAGATGTGGCTTGGATTTACTTCTGGATGTTTGTGTGTGAATTGTAGCTGATAAACTGTTCATTTGCAAACCCTTGTCATGAGGACCAACTTGAAGCAGTTTGATTAGAGTCATGAGCACTTTTGTGATGCTGTGGGAGTTCTAAAATTCTAAGAACTATCCAGGTTACTTCTTCCTATATAAAAAGTAAATCATAATATTTTGAATCATATGCTAAGATGTCAATGAATACAAGTTAGATAATAAAAAAAACACAGTGAATTGCATTCTAATCCGCTATTAGTTATTAGATAGTTCTGAATGCTTGCAGTACCCCAAAAGAATAGTTTATATACTAGCCTATGGAATGAAACTTCTAAAAAAATTAGGATTGCATTTTTCTGTTCTTGTCTCTTTTTAACAATTTGTTATTGAACATTTGGTTCTTAAAAGGGAAGATTTTTCAAATGTTTGTTCAGACACTTTTAGACATAACATTTAAGGGAAAAATGACTGATTTTAACAGTAGTACTAGATTAAAGAATATCAAAAATATAAGGGTAAATATAAATGTTCTATTATATGACACTCTGCACTAGGATTACAGCTAAAATATAAAACCTAGAAATATAGTAATAGTACAAAATATAGTATACAAACAAAAATAGAAATAAATCTGAATAAGTAAATATGTATGTAGCTAAAAATATAAATATGTCAATAATGGTGAGAGTTAGCATGGTGGTTAAGGTGTTCACCTTTAGGCACAAGGTGCATGGTTTGATTCTCACATGAGGTAATTGTTGGGGTTGAACTAGACCACAAGGACCATTATCCTTGTACTAATTTATGAACATATGATCCTAGGAACAACTTTACACATAGTTAATAAAAACAGAAAAAATATAAAATCATCTGCCCTCTAAATTAATAAATAATAATAACAACTGTCTGACTCCTTATAGTAGACCAGGGAGATAATGTGAGGTACAGGGAAAGATGTTTGAAGAGATATTCAGTTTGGTCAACTTATAATAAAGATTCTGAACACCTATTTAACTTTTCTTATTCATAATAGCTCACTGATGGGCTTTTTTAAGATGATCCGTACTAAAAATATGAGACATTAATATGAACCAGAAGCATGAGCCAAGCATTGTTAGTCTAATGGAGAGTTTGAGAGGGAGTTTGTCTTTTTCAACAAACTAGGAATACATTATTCCATGGTAGAATGTTTTAGGGTTATATTATTAGGTAACTTTTTATTTGTTTCAAATGTTTTGTCCATAGCTGAAGATTTCATATTGTTATATAAATAAAGTATATGATACATTCTGAACATAAATGTGATTTCATTATACCTGTGTGTTTTTCTTTCTTATATAAATGTCTGATTTTAAATGCATATCTATTAATATTAATGGATTGAATAATCCAGTAAAGTTGGGGAGCCTGTTCAAATACTTGCAACTACATAAAGCTCAAATAGTATTTCTACAGGAAACAAATTTACTTAATAAAGATTTAAATAATCTTTTATTAAAGAGTTATTTGGTTTTAGCAGCTTGTGGCTTTTGAGCTAAAAGAAGAGGCCCCTTCAGTTTTTGGAAGAACTCAAGCAGTAATGCCTAAAAGTAAACGATACGTATATTGCTAAAACTGTATGTTAATCGTTATTATAATTGACTGGAACAGAAAACTATATAAATTGGTGAACTTTTATTGGATTCCAGGGGTTGGAGGTAATGATGCAAAAAAACTACTTAGACACTACAGCCTATACATTGAAAGGTGAAGTCATAATGGCTGGTGATTTTAATTGTATTTTATCAGACAAAGCTTCCATTCAGATAAAAGGCTGAGAATCACATCTTCAGCCAAACAATTAATTTTTTAATTTTGTAAATCTAATGAATTTAAAGGATATATATGAGCTAAGGAAAACAAGCAGACATCAATTTACCCATTATTCATATAGATATGGAGCACAAACAAATATTGATAAAATTTTTGTCTCAAACAATCTATCACATATCAGAGACATTTCAATCACTTCATGTCCATTATCAGACCATAATGCTATAATCTTTAATATTATTCTACAAACTGACAATCTAATACATCACAGGAGATTACCAGCATATGTTATTAAAATAAAAGGATTCAATGATTGGTATGTTAAAGAGATGAACAATGTCCTAGAAATACAAAACGAATAGTGAAGTAACTGACATTGTCCTCTGGGATTCTCTGAAGGCTTACTGAAATGGAAGAGTTACTAGCTGGTATATTAGTAAAACAAGAGAATGGGACAAAAAATTGAATACACTATAAGCCAAAATAGACTTACTAAAGTTAAATCTAAAACCAAATTACATTTTCAGTCAGTCTGAACTTAAAAACTTAAATATCAAATATGTTGAAATTCTAAGTCATAAAGTAAACCTGGAAAAAACTTAAACATCAAGCATATTCAGTAAACCCTTTTAAGCTTGCATAATCTTGCTCTTAGATCAAAGAAAAGAATAAACTAAATCATATCAAAGAAATTATAACATATATAAATAATAGAAAAGAAATTAGAACAGAAGATATTTTTGAGGGCTTTAAAATATTTTATGAAATATAAATAATAATACAAATAACCTAATGATATAGTTGAAACTTTCCTGAGGGAAAATATAAATAATAAATTAATAAGTGAAGAAATAAAAATGATAGACCATTCACTTTAACAGAAATAAAAGATCAAATAAAAGTTAAAAAGGTTTAGATGATCTTATACCACAGCTATCTAAAATACTGCTGGATGATGCAGTTTAAATATTAGATAACCTCTATTGAGAAATAAAAACAACTGCTGAAGCCTCCCATCATAGAAATATTCCTTTATATCACCTATTTTAAAACAAGATAAGGATCCTACAAAGTGTTCATCATACAGAACCATTTTACTTTTGATTGTGGACTATAAGATGTCCATGTCCATTTTAGGTAACAGTTAATCTATTTATACCTAAACTAATTAACAATGATCAAAATGGGTTTATTTTAAATAGACAAGTAAAGGATAATATAAGAATACATACATTAACAGACTATGCAAATAAAAATAAAAAAGACCTTTCTATCATTAGTCTCAAAAAACTGTTTTTTGTTACAGCAAGATGTTTTGATGTGTAGGCATTTTCAGGAGGGGACCTCATTTACATTTAGGAACAAGAAGAACATCAAACAACTGTTGGAAATGTCTACTAAACCTGATTTTGGTTTTCTGACCACTAGGAAATGCAGGCAGTGTAAGCACTGTTGTTTTATCAACATTGATCCTGATGACATTTGGAAGACAAGACTTAATGGTATATGTAAAAGACCTGATTCAAGGCTCCTGAGAGCACCCCAGCACTATCAGGTTTTACCTCATATCATGCTTTCCGGCCCAAAACTTGGACCGAACCACAAAAGGAGGGGGAGTATCCATTTTCATCAAAGATACCCACACCTCCAGGTTAGTGGCAACGAACAAAGCATCGGAGACTATCCAGGTGCAACTAACCATAGGCAAAACTGCCTTACAGTTTGTAGCATGCTACAGACCACCCTCTCAAACTCAGGAACCCCACACAGTCTTCCTGAAGACACTGGAGAGTATGAATGTCTCTCCAAATACCATCATTTTGGGAGACTTCAACTACCCAAACATAGACTGGGAACATTACTCAAGCCCCAACACCCTAGCCCAAAGGTTCCTAGAATTCATAAACTCAAATGCAATGGAACAACTAGTCACCATTCCCACAAGAGGAGACAATATACTAGACCTGATCATCACAAACATGGGGACAAAATGCTCCACACCGGAAGTACATCCCTCTTTGGTAAGATCAGACCATAATTTAATCTCACTGGAAATCCACATCCCGCCCCCCCCCCCCCCCCCAAAGACCACAGTGAAGAACTTCTCAAAAGCAAACTTCACACTTCTTAAGACTGAAGTGGTATCTTTCAAGGCCCCTGGGCCAGTGGAAACCAGAACCCACACTGCTGAATCCTTTGCAAATGCCTTCTATGGGCACCTTCAAGAATGCATGGATCATGCAATCCCAAATAAAACCAAGACCCATTCCCCCAAAGGCAGGTGCCTGGTCTGGTGGACCCCAGCCATAAACAAACTTTACAACAGGAGGAGGAAGCTACTACATGACAGAGCAAAATCCCTAAAAGGGAAGGCATCTCTGATCAGTACTAGCAAAAAACTACGATCACTCATAAAATCATCCAAGGCCAACTTTGAGAGAAAAATTGCAAAAGACAAAAGACAATCACAAGGCCTTCTTTAGCTATGTTAGAAACCTGTGTGGAAACTCCCAGATATGCTCAGAGTTAGTCCAAAATGACACAAAATACACTGAACCCAGTGACATTGCCAACATACTGGCAGACAGGTTCAGTGCAAATTTCTCCCAAAAGGAGAAATAACTATCCCAGCAGAGTGTAGCCTCCCTAACATCTCAGATGCCCAGGTGAGAGCCGCCCTCTCTAAAGCTAAAAACACAGCATCAATGGGACCGGATGGTGTCCCGGGCTGTGTGCTACATGAACTCCAAGAGGAACTAAACCCACACATAAGGCTGCTGTTTAATGTTAGCCTTACTACAGGATACGTACCCAAAGAGTGGCGTATGGCAACAGTTGTCCCACTTCACAAGGCGGTGCTTCTACGGACCCTGGAAATTACCGCCCCATAAGCTTGACGAGCCTGGTCTGCAAAGCTATGGAGAGGATCATTATGGAACTCATAAACAAAGACATTGGGGACCTACAGACATTGGATCCTACCCAATTTGGCTTTGTCAAGGGCAGATCCTGCCTTTTGAACTTGGTCGACTTTTTTGAAACAGTCACTAAGGCCATTGATGAGGGTAAGGCAGTTCACACAGCCTACCTTGACCTTGCAAAAGCCTTTGACACAATACCCCACTCGGGCATCATAGACAAACTCACCAGCTTAAATGTAAACCCATATGTCACAAGATGGGTTGCAAACTGGCTCAAGGACAGAACCCACAGGGTCAGAGTTGCTGGAGCTATGTCAGACTCTAAGCCAGTCACAAGCAGTGTCCCACAGGGCTCAGTCCTGGGACCCCTCTTGTTCGGCATTTATTTTTCCAAGGTACAGGCAAACATAGGAGGATTGTGGCTGACAAAGTTCGCAGATGACTGCAAACTGGGCACCATAATTGATACTCCAGCGGACACAAACATCCTTCAGAGAGGCCTCATAGAAATGGATAATTGGTGCCAGAGCCATGGCCTTAAGCTGAACACCAAAAAATGTATAGTCATACCCTTTGGGAAAAACAAGGTACCGACAAATTACCACATAGGCGGTAATCCATTAAGTATGGAAGAGGTAATCAGGGACCTAGGGACCCAGGTTGACAGTAACCTCTCATTTGACACTCACATTGCCAAAGTGGTTAGGAAGACCTTCTATATTGCCCACCTTATCATGAAGGGTTTCACATCTAGATCAAGAGAGGTCATTGTGCCTCTGTACTCTTCTCTTATCAGGCCAATGATTGAGTACAATGCCCCATTTGGGATGTATCTCACCCGACACCTGCAGCAGTTGGAAAGACCCCAAAAGTTCCTCACCAAGAGGATAAAGGGTCTTAAACATATGTCATATGCTGCCCAACTGAAAAAACTCCAGCTCTATTCAGTCACATACCACCTACTCAGAGGTGATCTGTGCCTGACGTACAAGGCCATGTCCAATCCTGAATTAATGGACAGGCTCCACCTCAGAAAATCCAAATCCATCAGAGCCACGAGAACAAGTGACTTAAACCTCAACACAGAAATAAATAGAACGTGCTGGAGGGACAGATTCATAACCCAGAGGCTCCCTACACTCTGGAACAGAATCCCAGTCCATGTTAGGCAGAGCCCCTCACTGACTCTATTCAAGAGAAATCTCGACGAGTGGATGGGAGATTGTAGGTTTACCCCGGGGGTCATCTCTGTGTCACTACTAGACAGAGGCATAGTAAACTAAACCCTAAAAGGGCGTAGTATTCTCATCCTAAGGGGTGGTGTAAGCCACATACACTCTGGCTAGGCTTATAAATGCCCTAGGGCAGATAGCCTAGTACGAACCTATGAACCTATAAACCTATGAAAGTTTAACTGCTGAACCAAACATGTGGTTTACTTGGCTACCTGTGATTCATGCAGTGCTTTCTATGTGGATAAAACCCAGAATACATTAAACAAGAGGATATAGCAGCATGACTATAGCAATAGGCACAATGACAGTAAAAGTGCTTTGGCTAGACATGTGAGCACCTGCATGCATTTTAAAAAGTTTCATTTTTTGGTCTTGGAGCAACTTGAACTGGGGGCATATTTAGGTGATTGGAGAAACAGACTGTTACAATGGGAAATGAAATGGCAGCTTAAGTTAGATGTTATGAGTGCACCAGGACTGAATGACAATATTTCGATTGTGAGTCAGCTGTGGGAAATACCAGCTCACATTTGACTGTTTTAAATAGTTTGACAAGCTTATTACTGTGACTATATTGGGTTTTGAACTAATTGCCATCTTAAGTTTATAAATGGAGTTTTGTTGTTATCACTTTATGCTTTTAAACTATAAGTGCCTTTAAATTACAAGGTCTGATGATTGGTGGTTTTAAAGGGGTGTATTATGAATAGCTGATTTCATTCAAATATTTTAAAGCAAGTTACAGTTCTTTCTTCACAGTTCTGAAGATGTCAGGATATGACGAAAGCACTTAACTGTGGAGAGTTTTTATTTTTTATTTTTCAGAAAGTTTTTATTGTGTCATTGCCATCGCAGAGTTTGTTTTATTGGCTTGATTAAACATGATTTGGGAGAGAGCTTTGGGTGGCCTGGTATTTGTTTTGTTTGGGATATTTCTATTTTGGAAGATCTAGTTCTAGTGTTCATTTTGTCGTTTAGGTTTATAGATTAGTCTTGATCTAGATAAGTCTTGTGACTCAGTTAATTGGTCATACATGTTTAAAATACTTAAAGAGTATAATTTTTCACATGAGCTAATTGCATTATTTTATATTTTATAATTTTTTTATAATAACACTTGTGCTTATATTAAAATCAGTTCTTTTCTTTCCAATTCTTTAAATTAAAAAAGGCACAAAACAAGGCTGTCCATTATCACCTTTATGTTTTGCATTAGCTATAGAACTCTTTGCTAATAGCATTAGATCCAATAAGAATATTAATGGTATCAAAATAAATGAAGATTTCGAACTAAAGATTCGACTTTGCTGATGATATTCTACTAACAATAGGAAATATCGAAAATTCATTAGAACAAATAATTAGTTCTATGAGTCAGTTTAAAGAAATCTCAAACACAAGATTTAATCATAAAACAAGTACATTATTAATAAAAAATTTTAAAAAATATAGAAAAATATTCTAACTTCAATTGGAATAGCTATCAAATGAAATACCTTGGTATAACCATTGTCTGATAGTAAAGAAATCATACAAACAAACTTTCAACAGGTTGTTTATACAATTTTAAGTTAATTCACAAATTGTAACAAATTATTATTTACCATGGAAGAACAATTACTGCTTATTAAGATGGTAATTCTCCCTAAAATGTTGCTTGTCTTACAATCTATAGTACTATCTCTACCAAAGAAATTGATGAAGAAGATAAATAATATTCTATTTAAATTTTTTGGTATCCTAGTAAACCAAGAGTCTCCTTTGACTGGCACAGAAAAGTTTGGGACAATAGTGGAACAGGATTCCCTGATATTCAACTGCATACTTCAACAATTGTAAAAGTGACAGCATTGTGGATAAATTAATCTTATGATTTAAAATGGAAACAAATACATCAAAAATATTATTAGTAAATAATAAATATATCTAATAAATATATTACAACCAGTCATAAACAAATACTACTTAATAGTTTATTCTGGTTATTAAAAGATTTTTGCATAAATGGTATTGCACCCTTTTCTCAAATTCCCTATTTGAATAACATCATTTCCTCCTTCCAAAAGTTCACATATTCTAACCATTGTATTAAAGACTTAATATTTCTATATTTACAATTGCGTATATAAATGACTGCCTAGAAATTCATAACTTCATCAAAAGGCTAGTATTGAAACAACAAAGTAATTTAATTTATTGGCATCAATTCTTAAATGGTACTGATATATATATATATACTGTTGAAAATTTAAGGTAGAAATAGATTCATAGGTGTCTACTAGGCTAAGGACAACAAGGTCCTTTTTAAGCCTAGCCATACATCCCAAATCTCTGACAAGTTCCGATACCCTTAAGAAGTGTATGCAGGGGCTTGAGAGATAAAACATTTACAAGCTAGGGCCTGGGACATGAACCACTGACAGACTGTCTGTGTCCATTAGAGACATAGGTGCCAAACCAGGGATGAATTTCCTGTTCCCCATCCAATTGTTCAAGTTGCACTTGAATCGGATTAGGGAGGAACTCTGCTTCACATGGATGGAGAGCCATTCCAGAGACAGGGTAATTTCTGGGGTACATACCGGTCTCTCCAGCAGGTTGTATTTATATCACCAGCAAGGTTTAAGTCTTTAGAATGGGTAATTCTGGTGCTGTTTCTTTGCTTTGCAGATATGCAGCAGGTCCATCAGAGTGGGGTGTGAGAATGCCATGTATGTCAGGCATAGATGTCCCCTCAAAAACCTGTAGGAGACAGAATACAGAGATATAGCCTTGAGGCGGTCTGCAAAGGACATTTTACTTTAGCCTGGTATTCTTTTACTGAGGAACCTCTGTGGACATTCCAGTTGTTGGATGTGCCTGGTTAGTTATATACCAAAGGGGGAATTGTGCTCAATGATAAGTCTGATGAATGCCAAATACAGTGGAACAATGACTTCCATGGACTTAGATGCCATACCTGTGTTTATAGGTTGCGCAACATAGAATAATTTCCTCACTACTGTAGACAAGTGATGGTCAAAGGCTAGATTACTATCCATGTGTGTCCCTAAGTCCCTGACTATTGGGCCAACTCTAAGGGGTGTGTTGTCAATATCATAGTTACCAGGGATGGATGACTTCCCAAAGGATACTATTATGCATTCCTTGGCATTAAGTTTTAATCCATGGCTCTGACACCAGTTGTTTGTCTGTGTCAGCCCCTCCAGGATAACATTTGTATAAGTGTGGGATTCAATGACAACTTCTAATTTGCAATCATCTGCAAATTTAGTCACCCAGAGACCACTGACATTGGCCTTGACTTCAGAGAAGTAAATGCTAAAAAGGAGCAGTCCAAGGACTGATCCCTGAGGGACTACACTTGTGACTGGCCTCTTTGCAGAGGTGGGCTCCCCAATTCTAACTTCCTGGTTTGTGTCTGTGAGCCAGTTGGCTATCCATCAGATGACATACACATTTGTACCTAAGTCATGATTTTGTCAACAATGCCTAAGTAGGGTATTGTGTCAAATGGCTTGGCCAGGTCAAGGTAGACAGTGTGAACCATTTTGTCCTCATCCATTGTTTTGGTGACCTTCTCAAAGAAGTCCACCAGGCTGAGTAGGTATGATCTGCCCTTGATGAAACCAAACTGGGTTGGGTCCAATGTCTGATAATTCTTCCCATGGCTTTACATATAAGACTAGTGAGACTTAAGGGTTTATAGTTCCAGGGTCTGTCAGTGGCCCATTTTTGTGCAGAGGGATAACTGTTGCTGTTCTCCATTCATGAGTCACGAAATCTGTTTGGAGACTATAGCTAAATAGCAATTCCAGAGGCCCTGATAGGTCATGTTTCATGCTATTTAGAAGGTATCCTGGGACAGTGTCTGGGCCCATTGACGCAGTGTTCTTGGCCTTAGAGAGTGCATTAATAACCTATTACCTAGTGATAGCAGGGGGAGTTATATTTGATGGTATTTCCTGAGGGAAGGTTGAGGGGGAGAGAGGGGTAAAGTTGGGACTAAATTTATTGGCAAGTATGTTTGCTATATCTTCTGTCTCAGTATAGGTGGCTCCATTTACAATGAGCTCTGCACACAATTGTGTAGTGCCTCTGAGGTTGTGGACATAGCTAAAGAATGCTTGTGGTTGTCCTTGGCCTGGGAGGCCAAATTCATCTCAAATTTGGCTTTGATAGACTTTATTTATCCTCTGAGATGTTATACAATCAAGATTCTGTGACTTGGTTATTTTTTTACAAATATTTAGATATTTTGCAAACATGAAGATTAAGATATTTAACCTACATAAGAAATTGTTCTGCAAATTATTGGAATTCTTAATAAATATCAATAATAATTGAATGAAAAATAAATCATATTTGGGTACTTACATGTTATCGCAACCAGATTTTCGAGGTTGCGAATAGCGCCTACCTGCAGACAAACGAGTAGCTGAAAGATTTCTAAGTGCCAATCATAGTCCTTACTACTTTCAAAAAAATATACATGACTTTAAAGAACAGGAACAATTTAAGAAATCCTCTTCCTGTTTTGCGAGCATTGGAGACGCACGCATGAGTTGTCGTGACTGATGTATTGTGTGTTGGAATATTTTCACACTGGCAATGAATCCTTCACAGAAGGAAAACACAGAGTCTGTGAAATTGGGGGAGTTATGTATTGCCGTTTTGTTTCACAAGCACCGTCATACAAAATGAAATGTGGAGTTTTCTCATCTCATGTCACTGTAACATGAACTAGTTTCCCTGCAAGTTTAGCAATGACATTCACTAGTCTCTGCACACTTTCTTCCACAAACTGTAAATAATGCAACCGACAGTACAATAGCAGGCATGATAACTCAAGCATAAGTCTGTAACGGAAGCAAAAAAGGAAGATGATTTCTGAACTTCTTTCAGTTCGTAAAACTCATGTACAGTTTTTGGCCACTTGTAAGGACTTACAATAACACTTTGAAGTGTGTAATACACTCACTTCTGTGGAGGTATGTGCATTTTGTAACCACGAAAATCTGGTTGCGATAACACGCAAGTACCCATATCTGGCACAAATTTATAAGATTCTTAAGTTAGATTTTACATGTTTAGACAATTACTATTGAAACTACTCTTTAAAAATTAATAATGAAGACTTCTCTGAAAGATACAAGACAATAATGTTAGAATCTACAGATAAAACTACATCTTCATTATATTAGAAAATGTTCACTTGGATGTTTTTATACAGAGCTTTTGTCATGCCTAACAAAATTGCAATTATGTATAAATCAAATAGAATTAAAAGCTGGGGATGTGATTGTGAAATAATAGCCAATTGGATGCATATGGTATATGAATGTGAAATCATTTCCCCTTTTTGGAAAGAAATTAATAACTTTATTCAGCTCTATGGTCAGATACATGTAATATTTCTAAATCTTTAGTTTTATTTAATGATCCAACTCCTGAGATAGTTCCAAATAACCCAAGTGGTTTATGTTTGCTATAGCCAGAAAAGTAATTAAAAAAACTTGGAAAAGTAAAGCTATCCCCTCTATTGTTTAATTTATTAGTATGGCAAAAACTGTTTGTAGTGAATTGCATACTATAAAGATGAGAACTTCTAATATTACACATTCATATAAGTCTTGGCTTAAACGTAAAGACTTGCTTAAAAATAATAATTGCTGCTGATGTATAACTTTGATGTATTGATTGGCTGTGGATCTGTATAAATAGTCATTTGTTTGTTTTATAATTGATTTGTTTATTTATTGTTTTAAAACCTAATAAAATAAAGACATTGGCACACCTCAGGCTATGCTACAAAATCTTCCACCAAATGACCCAAAACATCAGTAGGATAGGTGCGAGAAATATTCTCATACTCAAACTTAATGTGTACTAACTTTGTTAACCCCATAGTCAGTTGCAAATAGCCACAAGCTGTAAGTCACCAAAAATAAAATATACAGATTTGGTACTGTTAGCAGGCTTGCACATCCACCACTTTGACCTATTAAAACACTTTACCTAATTACCTGTACAAAGCAGGGCCACACTATTTATTAGCACAATGTTATTTAAAATTATTAGAGTGGGCCACTGCCCCCAATAAAGATAATGCTGCCCATTAGGGATCAAACATATAACCACAGAGAAAGTTAAGATGAAGTTATATCTGTACTGAAACCAAGATTTAAAAAAAATTGGGCAAAAAAAAAGCATTGATCAGGATAGGGGTTACTATCTGGAATCATTTATCCACCAAAGTAAAGAAACAACAAACACTGTTAGCAGTCGTGATTGAGTGGTTAAGGTGATGGACATGAAATCCACTGGTCTCCACACAGGTTTGTATTCTGCCAATTATAAAAGTGCATGTTTTTAGGTTTGGAGGGGCTGGCATAATGGTCAAGCTGCTTACCTGACAGACACAAAGTACAGGATTTGATTCTCTATTATGAGGAAAACGTGCTAGGCTTAAAATGGCTCACAATGGCAGCTAGCTTAGTACTTACCTATGAACCCATGAACCTACAAACTGGCTATCTTTAAAGCTAAGTTCAAGGAACATCTACTTCATAATGTTCCTCTGGACCTTGCTGATGATATGATTGTCTATAGACCTACTCTCTACCACCAAGCCATTCAAACTTGATTTCATGAAGATTTCCTGGCTTTAAACAGATGGCTTGTCAAAAAACACCTTCTGCAAAAGCTCCTTGGTACTAAAAAACACTTAGTACAGCTCCTTCCTCTCTAACGTCTTTGATATTAATGACTCTCTTACTTAAACTACTAGATATTACCATAGGCATTTGGCTAAACCAGTCCCACAACTATCAGGAACACATTCAAAAACTGAGATCCAAAAGCAATTACCTCTAATTCTGGGCTAACAAAAGCTTACATTGCCTCTTAGCCCCTGCTGTAGCAGCCATAGGTGAATCCTCCTTAGAATGAACACCACTGCATCACCTTACCCAAAACAAAATGGCTTCCCATACAAGCCAGAGCCAACGTCCTACTTGGTTGCCTACTTCTCAAACTACTCAGTAAAGGCATCTCATCTCCTCTCACAATGAAACTCATTGTGGCCTGCCCAGCCTACAACCTGAGAAGCCAATCTGCTGGTGGGCCTTCAATACAACCCCCTGCCACAACACTGCATTGTGCAGATCATTGCTTTTCTGCTCTTGCCCCTAAGCTGTGGCAATCTCTCTATTACAGCTTCTTCAACCATACAAGCTACCCCAAGTTCAGGTCAGAATTCAAACAGTTCCTAATTGGTCAACACAAATGCAAGTGCCAGGAAAGTGGGGACATTACTTAAATATAAATCTCCCCTGTGAGTTAACCCCTCTAACTTTCCAATTACCTCATACTCTATAATGTTTCAGTGAAGTATATGCCTTATTAACTAGTTACATACTTGTCAGCTCACAGGCACTGTTTTTCCTTCAGGAGTATATTGTTAGACATTAGTAACACCATCTTGCAAAACTCTGTGGAACATCAAACTATTACCTTTTCCCAGTACTTCAATTTCTTTGTAAATCTTTTACTGTTCTTTTGCATTCATGCCCATGTAGTATTAGTCAGATATCTGTCCTGGTATGTTTCTCTTGATATTTGTTGTTTGTTGCTTTTTGTTTCTAAATTATCTGTTCTGCTATGTTTGTGTTGATATTTCTTATGGGTTGCTTTTTGTTGCTAAAATGTGACTGCAACCTTGACTGAGCTTGCAATTCATCATTCTGTGATCAGTGCTCTACCCCGGTAATCAAAATGTAAACAAAATAAAAACAAATAAATAAGTAAAGGAAACCAAGGTTCATGTTTGCAGTATAATGGCTCTTACATAAGGTCCTTCAATAATATTTATTGAAATTATAACTGTAAGATATACACTTGACTAATTTGTATAATAACCTATAATTATCTGTATTTGTTAGTTAACTGTTTTTACTACTTCCTGTTTTGAACTTTAATTAATGCAGCCTGTCCTTTTCTACTATCTTTTTCACGCCGTATATTGTAAATTTCTATCAGCTCATTTACCTACTTGTATATCACATTTCCTGTGCTTATCTGAACTTGGGACATTGCTGAAGGGGTCAGTGGGCTAGCCCACCCAGCAATAAACAAACAGAAATGAACAAAAATAAATAAGTAAATGAATTAAATAATGAACATAAATAATATATAATAAACGGGGATTGTGGTGGAGGGTATCACAGACATACCTTTTATTATATGCTAGTAACTCCATCTCTGAATATGTGAAAAAAACTGCAGTGCCCAATAACTGATTAATCCATTACTGGTAAAGGACAAATGGTGAACAGATTTATGATTAGTAATAGTCAAACAATGACATGAGCACATTAAAACCGTTCTCAGTTCATTTTAATTCATCGCTGTATGCCCCACAATGGTGCCTGAAGCCTATGGATCATAACAGATCAGAAGCCCATAATGTATGTTCCCTGAATATTTCAAAGCTTTACTCTACATGGTACATACACAATATTGCAAAGAAATCATAGCCCTCACACAAATCTGCTTAAACCAATGTGTATTGTCAGATGACTTTTATGCATCTCCAAGCACTCCATGACCTTCCATATCTGTAACATATTACTGCTTATTTAAGATATGCATCTTGTGTGCACATTTCTTCAACACTGCTACAAAGTTACACTTTACATAAAAGTGGCATAACTTCATTAACTACAAAGGAGGCAAAGAATCATCATAGCAAACAAAATCTTTTGAGGCTAAAGGCAGTGATAATCGGATTTGTGTAATGCACTGTAGATGACCTCATAGTAAGTGTGAGACTATTTAATTGTATACCATCTCTAAAATGACGTTTTGGAAGCATCATGCTGTGATTTTCAGATGCCTTAATTTCAGAGGTTGGACAAAAATGTACAATCTCATTAAAATCCAGTCACATTATTTTTTAAATAAAAATAAGCTTTTGCTCATGGCAGAATTTCTTAAGACCACAAAACATATCGACCCTTTCTCCAAAAATAAACAGTTCGCCTGTTAGAGTATTGTGATCAATCAGTGGATGCCAGGTAATAAACAGTAGTAAGTATATCACATGTGTCTAGGAACTCTAGTTCCTGTGTTTAATCACCACAATACACAACATTATGCATATTCAGACAGAAGTAATCACTTCTGATGGCTGCACACTGAGCATGAGAATAAATGCTGGGTAAGATCAATATGTAGACATCTTTATTCAGGCTCATGTGCATCTGTTAGTTACTTATGTACAATATTTATATTTATAAACCACTCACTGTATTTTTACTTACAGTCCATATTCCACACACACACACACACACACACATATATATATATATATATATATACATATATATATATATATATATATATATATATATATATATATATATATATATATATATATAATTTATTGAAAGCTTGAAAGCATATAGAAGATTTTGTTCCAGAGGTCTGATGATTAATGACAAAAAAAAAATTATGTTATGTATAACCAAAGTTCATTAATTCTGTAAAAATGAATAAAGATTCAAAGAATTTTATGAGTAAATCGGGAAATCTCATTGTAAACTATTGGAATGATCATAATACAATGTATGGTTCATAAAGTTACATTGATTTAACAAAACAGAGTAATACTGATTTAAACCAATATGTTGACTGTTGTGTAATATAACTGAGTAAAAGGAGATAGTGTAATGAGGATAAGAGGGTTAGAAGAATATAAATTAGGACACCAATAAGCTGTGTGTGATTCATGAACAGTGTAAACACTTGTAATATTTAACACATTAGAAAGAGGTGCATTTAGAAATATTTTAGAATGTACTGGTACAGAAAAAAAGAATGTAGTAGTTCCTATGTTCTATGATATGGTGATGATGGCCATAATGAATGCAGTGGGTACAGGCACTACATGCTTAAGTGGACTATAGTGATGTTCATAGTACTTTGCACGATAGAGATACATTAAACTGACTGAAGAAGAGCACCGTGACCAATGCAGGGCAGCGAGTAGTGTGTGGGCTTTATGCCACGTAGACTGTGGGGCAGTTCCATACTGTTTGTTACATGTTTGACGTTGCGTTCCATAACTTAGATGCAAGCACACTTTAGTGGCCTATTGGTTACCCCTAAGGCATATCTGCTTTAAGCATTTTTACAAAGACATATACCACAGGGATGTCTTGTAGATAATCGTGTCTACTGCAAAGCATACTTGTAAAACTAATGAAACAATATTACGGAGAAGGAACAGCGAGGAACACAAGGCAGGCAGTGCACTCTTTGTACTTGATTACTCATTTTGCATATCCACTATAACCCTGGATTTTATGGTGCCTATCTGATGTCATCAATTGTTTGCTGAGGAGAGGTGTAACTGAGCACAAAAACAGACATGTACAGCAATAGAAAATACATTTGGCATCCTGCCATGATACATTAGCATATGTGAACCAGTAATTACATGAAGAGGCAGCACTGATGTTCCTGGTTTGGGCCATGATGCATAATTTATGGCTGGAAATGTGGCTGACAGTTGGCAGCACATGACACAATTAGAAGCTGATTGCAGTTGAGAACAGGCTGGCAAACAGGAAGAAGAACAACCACCGAAACATGTACCCCTGAAGGTACTGCACATCCATACTGTGTAATTTCACAAGTGTCTAGTGGATCTGTACACAATGTTGCATTTGGCAGTATTAGACCACTGTCATAAACAAGAAGCAACAGAGCATATGGGCATCTGTTGCATAAACTTACATCAGATGATAGATTCAGTCCAGGAAATCTCAAACACCAAGAATGTCTTATAACTGGATCATACATAAGCATTAAGGGTAGGTGCATCTGTCATTGCTCAGTCATGCATAGTTTCTATGAAGGGGTCATCATGTGACTTTCCAGAGAAACCACTCCATTCATGGACTCCATGTACATCCCAAGGCAGTGATGTAGAAGCCTGACTAGTACCAGCATTACTGTCACTAGTGCAAGACCAGCATCTGTCGAATGAGCACAGCTTATTTCCAGCATGGAGGCTGTAACTGTCTGTATGTGATGCAACGTGTCCACATGTATGCATGGCATCAGCAGAGATGCCAGATCTCACACAGCCTGTGTCATTTCCATCATAGTCTGTGTTATACACGGGCATCCTGGCAATGATGCCTGGAGATCTGGCAGCCATGGAAAGATTGTGTTAGATCCCCAACACTGGCACATAGTTGTGGCATATCTGATCTTTCCACATTCATCAATATGTTTAAAGTCCAGTCCATTCCTGAGATGATCGTGACAAGTTGATGTGATGGTAGATCACTTGGACTAATGCATTATGGTTAGGATCAGAGAAGGGTGGTGCAGATGAGACTGATATCATCACACAAGTCCCACTACACAATCAGTCATGGAAGCCATGGTCTGTCTCCTATGCCGGCATCCATGCCTGCTTCAGCAAATCAGCAGGCAGCATTGGGTGTGCATTTGGGCACTCAGTCACTATGGATGATGTATCTGAATTTCATTAGTGCAGCCCACTCACTCTATATGCCTCCATCTCCACCACTGATATTATCATTATTAGCCGCTGACATTTCCATGTGATCCATGTAACACGTCATAGTGTGTCTATGGGGTAGTTAAAAGAGTAGTACTCCTTTGACATTGCTAAAAAATCGCTCAGGTAGAATATGTATCTCTTGTTACACCTGCTGCTTCTCCTCAACAGATCTGACCTCCAGCTCTGACATCAAGAAATCTACGCCTATTCAGATCCTTGAGGGAGCCCTGTAACTGGATGCACAGTTCGCATCACGAGAGTGACAATACTGATCTTTTTGATCACCCACATAAAGAAATAAACACAAATCCACATCAGAGTATGCAGATACCTCACACAGCTCTTTACTAAACAAGCGGTACACTGCTATGTAAAATTGGATATATCTGCCTCTAGAGTCATGTCTCAGATCTGCTAGGCTGCACTGCTACCCAAAGCAGATGCATCCACTGGTACAGGCAGGTTGGCAAGAGCCTGTAACGGAGGCGGCCAAGCAATTTCTTTCCCAGGGAAAGAAATTGCTTATATGCCCTTTCTATTTTAAATTTTCGTTCTTTTAAGTTCGATAAAGATGCATTCGACAGTTTGCGTCTTTGAAGATATAATAGGGAACTCATGTGTACACGCACATGTTATATATTCAGACTTTGTGACATTTTTTCACAATGTAATAAAAGGCATATGGTTGCTAGGGATGGTTTGCAGCTGCCATAGGTTTCATGAACACCCACACCTGTGTTTACCTTTTTTTTCTTTTCTTTAAATGCATTTATCAAGTTAAAAATCCAACAGGTACTTCTACATAAATAAAAGACAATAAATGACAGCAAGTTTGGTTGAAATTATACTTTGTAAGAAACAAATAGTGCAGGATCCATTTTTTGGCATGAGCAGGAAATAACCTAATTAATAGTAATCTACCAATATTTCAAAGATTTTAACTGGTCTTCGGGGAAAATGCAACTATATTTACATCACTGTTTACCGAAGTCATTCGTTAGGATTTGTCACAAATAAGGTTGGTCTAAAATCAATAGTAAATTAATATTGAAAACCAGAGGTCACCAGTCACATTAAATACTTTAAAAAACTTGCAAGACACTGCCAACAGATAAACAGTCTCTCCAGCACCTTTCTGCATCATAAAGCATGATTTGACATTAACAAATTATTTCCCATATCCATGATAGTTGTAAATCATAGTCAGACTTGAGTCAAAAAGGAAGGAGAAATTCATGAAGGCCAGAGATGAGCATGGACAAATCCATATCTCTGTTGTTTTAGCTCCGGTAGCATATGAGATATATACATTTAAGTAATATACCATTCGCCTCATAGTTCAAATATTGAAAAGTCAGAAACAAAAACTTGTGTGTGCCTTCATGATAAATGGTTGGATACAGACTGGGCAGTAAACTCTCCAGACATTTAGAATACAACATCTTTAAAATGTGCAGTTGTGGACTCCACAGCATGGAGGGTGATTTATAATGTCTGAGTACAAGAATATTACTGCACGATGGCATGGCACATTTGTTAGAATTGCACAGTTTTTATTCAGGGAACCTGTTTGTAGTGCTGAACTGTGTAACTTGTTCACAGATCTTTTTTCCTTTAGGGTATATTGACAAAGTTTTGCAGAAGCAGAGACTGTCAGACATGCTCACTATCTTCAGTAGTAGACATCTGAAGACTTTTAATTGAAGTATGGAGATGTATGCATGTAAACACTGTCAGATGTCAATGTACATTGATTTATATTATATACACTGGACACTTTTCAAAAGCAAGAGTCCAGGTATGGTGCACAGGGTACCATTGTATTTCAGAAGAATTTTTTTGAGAAATTCATGTACTCTGTATTTACCACCTCATACATACTACAATTTGTCAAAACTTGGGGAGGTGTTGACTTTGACCTCCACATTCTTGCACTAATTCTCCAAAAGTGCCAGGTTTTGTGTAGTAAGTATTTCCGTGTTGTAATAATCTTCTAAGTAAAAAGAGCTCTTTTCAGGAATAAAGTACTTTCAGTTAGTATACAACTCACTATCTCCAGAGAGCAAAGTTTAAAAAAAGTGTAACTGAACAAAGTGTAGGATTGACTTACCACTCCCCAAATTCTACAAACCAAGAAGTAAAGTTCACAACAGACTGATACTCAGATGCTGGATGAATGTGTATTGAGATGGCTTATCCTGGATAAGATAACATTTCAAAATTTACATCAGTTAAACCTGTGACATAGCTTTGAGGCTAGTTATATTTCAGTCTCGATCCTGTCTGGTTTATCTGATCCCTCCAGACCGAAGCATTCATTCAAATTAGCATATTAGATTTGACACAGCCTTCCTGGTGTTAATATATGTGGTTTTAAGATAAGAACACAAATCAAATTACGGACATGGTTCTTTGATTTTTTTTGTTCTGACTTTCTAATTTCATATTTAGTCCTACTTATAAGGTCAAGTTGATCATGCTATAGTATCTAGTTTCATCTTATTCCATTAAACAGGCCATTAATATGGCAAGGAGAGACCCAATGCATTTACTTTATAGTTAGTGACCAAAGCTGAATGTAACTACACCGAGATAGCATGATAAGCTTTTAGCCCGGAAATAAAAAAAAATATGTCTTTGTTTCCCAGAACTCATATTCAGCACTGCTAAGCAATCCATTCAGAGAGAAAAAAAAGTAAAGCTAAGTGCTTTATCATTAATACACTTGGGACCAATTCGCAGATAGTGTCTCAAAGCTAATCATGTCATCTGTATATAGATATCTTCTCTACCTTGGAAATATATAACAAAATGTAAAATATAAAAAGGGCCAATTATCATTTTTTGGGGGAAGTGTAGTATATGTATGCTGAAGTGCACATATGTATGAGTGAACTTGTTCTTTTTGGGTCAGTGGTGTCACATCTCAGCAGTACATAAAGGTTCAATGTATTACTGCATATCCGTAAGTCAAACTACACTCGCACAACCAGCACGCAAGGCCTGAACCTGGTCTGTGACATTAATAGAACTTGTTGACAAGATAGATTTGTGTCCCAGTGACTCTCCCATCTGTGGAATAGACTTCCTCTCCATGTCAAGCAGAGTACCTCACTAGCCCTTTTTAAGAGGAACCTGGACTGGATGGGAAACAGAAAATATACCCCTGGGATCCCACCTGTGTCCCTACTGGACAGGGAAAACAGGTGCTGACTTTGTGGGAACATGGGTGAAACTCTTGGCTAGGCTTATAAGGGCCTCTGGCCAATAGCCTAGTATCGTCCTATGAACCTAAGAATCTATTACAGCTCTGGCTTTGAGTATTTACTAGTGTAAAGTTATGCTGTGCATGTTCACAACAGTATATTACAAGCCAGTGGCAGGTCGTACATTGAAGTGTTTGCTTCCTTGAAGAGTAGAGGAGGAAGAAACAGCATGCTATATCTATACAAGTATGTAAAAGAACAGTGACAATCTAGGAGTACAGTCCTGCCCTGCAGAAGATGTAATAGACAACTGCAGGGAATGGGATATTAGAGAAAGGGGAATTCAGAAGAAATATCATTTTTTTCCCTAGAAGGGCATCAGGGTGAGCTCATTTTGATGGTCATAGTTGAGTACAAAAACTTTGTTGTGAAAGTAATAAACTGCACAAGTCAAACTGGTTTGTCCACAGGACTGTACTGGTACAGATTGTTGTATAAATTGACAATACCTTTGATAGTTTTTATAAAAAAATTTCCTATGAATAATGATGATGCAGCACACTTAACTACCTCTAATGTGTATGATAATATCCTGCTCTTTAATATATGTTACAGAGACATACGTCTGGACCGTTTATCCTCGGGCCTCTGCTGAAAATTGGCTCATTCTAAGTCGGAGTTTCCCAGTTAACAAATGTTAAATAAATAAATATGAAATGAATGGAATGATCATATGCATATTTGGCAGAATACTACTTTTAGATGCAGTGAATATGTATATTTTATCTGTATATATTCCTTGCTTCTAAACTAAAGGGTATTTGCTGATCTGCTATCAAGTAATCAAACAGCTACTCTAAAAATATAACTTCTAAGCCACAACATGTAAAACCAAATATCTAACTTCCAAATTATTGTACATCTCTGACTCTGAAAAATGCATTCCATCTATTTCTTTTTTAATTTCTCTTGCAATATGAAGCTAATTCTCTGTTCTGTCAAGGACTTATATGATCATCTGGAAAGCAGTGAAGTGACATTGTGTGTGTGTGTGTGTGTGTGTGTGTGTGTGTGTGTGTGTGTGTGTGTGTGTGTGTGTGAGAAATAGGAGACATTTCCAAAACTTGCAGGCACACCATTACAGTACCTCTGCAGGGGACATGTGGCTTTACCGCCTGTACCACCATGCTCCTTATAGATATATATATATATATATATATATATATCACTGCACTGTAGGTGGGTGGCACTTTGCCATATTTCAGTCTCAGATTTATCTCAGCTTTAGCTTTATTCATTCTTGCCAAAGTGCAGTTAAATCAAAAGCATGTTGGCCATATGACAGTGTACCATATTTGATACTATCTCCATTACTAAACATTAGTAGCAGAACTTTATTTTAGACTTTATACCTGGGATAGATGTACATGCTGTTCTCAGAGGTAGTCTAGAACCAAAGTGAAGTCACCACGCTATTGGTCAGTGCATATCATTGACTTAATTCACTATATTATATATAAGAATGTTCATAGGTCTTTGCTAAATTATGATCAAGGGGAACTGTCAAGAAGCTCAGTCACATCTTAAATCATCATCATCATCCCCTTTTTTTCCCATTTACATGGGGTTGGGGTATCGTATTAACTGTCGCCAACTCTCCCGATTCAGTGCCACTCTCCTGCCTTCTTCAACACTCATGCCTGACTGTCGCAGATCTTCCTTCACACAATCCATCCACCTCTTTGTTGGACGCCCTCGCTTCCTCTTACCTTCTTCCTGTCTGTCCCAAATCTTCCTCACCAGATTGTCTTCTGCTTTTCTACACATGTGCCCATACCATCGTAATCTGTTTTCTTTGATCTTTTCTGCAATTGGAGCTACTTTGGCTTCTGCTCTTATGTCCTCATTTCTTCGCCTGTCCCGCAGTGTGCATCCTACCACCTTTCTCAGGCACTTCATTTCCATCACCTCTAGCTTCTTCAACTGTTCTGCCTTTACTGCCCAGGTTTCTGTACCATACAGTAGTACTGGTTGCACCACTGTCTTGTACCCCTTACTTTTCAGCTTCTTTGGCATTCTTCTGTCATATACTACACCTGATACTCTATGCCAGTTGGCTGCAGCCCCTCTGATTCTAGCTTTGACCTCTTCATTCAGACTACCCTTCTCCTCAACCACCCCTCTCAGATACTTGAAGCTCTTTACCTGTTCCACTATCTTCCCATCTATCTCTATTCTCAGCTTCTTCTGATTTCCCCAATCTGCTGCCATTACCACTGTCTTATCTGTGCTTAGTTTCATCCCATGTGCCTTCAGATTTGTATTCCATTCTCCTATCCTTTGCTGAAGTTCTAGATCAGAGTCTGCCTGTACTGCCACATCGTCTGCATACAGCAGCTTTGTTGCTCTGACCCCTCCAACCTGTTTGCTGATGTAGTCCATTACCAGTATGAACTGCAGTAATACCTGCAGTTAATTTAAGTTTGAAGTTTCAGTTAGATTAATGGCAGTCATCACAATCTTACATCCTATTGTGGACATAGAAACTCTGTTTTGTACCACATGTATGAAATATGGGTTAAGTCTGGGTTAATCCATAGTGTGTTCAGTTTCTCTGTACCAGGTCTGAGCTTGTTCTTGAAGGTCTTTTTCTTCACACAGAGGTCTTATAAGTTTTCCCTTCTTACTGGAAGTCAATTTAACATTATTAATTTACTTATTTAGTTAGGTACTTGCTTCTAAACTAAAGGGTATTTGCTGGTCTGCTACCTTAATTTACTTACTTAGTTAGGTACATCTGAGTAAGCACAATAAATTATTGAAAATTAAATGCAGCTAAACCAAGTTTACAGTTATAGTTTTGTCCAAAACCCTGCTCCAATACACACAACTCCGCAACCTTGCAAAACAACTAATCACTAAGGACAAAAAAAATCCTACTATAGTAAGCTCCAGTCCAATAATAATAAAAACCCCAAACAATTCTGGAAATCCATAAATTCACTTCTCAGTCCAGGCTCTGACAATAACCCCTGTCCTGACCCAAGTATATCTGACCTCATATTAGGCTCACAATTTAACTCATTTTTTTATAGAAACTATTGCTGACCCGACCAAGACTTTTTCCAACAATAATCTACCTGTCTCTTATTCTTCTCCTTCTAAGCCCCCAATAACCTTCCCCTTATGTTCGAGCTCAAACCTGTCCCTACTAATTTTATAAAAAGACTTCTATCCAAACTAAAACCTTCTCCAATGCTCCTGATAATATTCTCTCCTCCTTCCTAAAATGTGCTGCTGACAGTATAGCATTCCCAGTCAGCATCATAATCAACAGATCTATAAAGGAATCATATGTACCCAGACTCTGGCATACAGACTATAGTCTTACTCTTCACAAAGAAGGAAAAAACACCAACATCTCAAACTTCCGCCCCATTGCTCTGCTCTCACCAATCTCCAAAATCCAAGAAAAATGTATCCTCCTCCAACCTATGCCTTCCCTGACCCAAAACCAGCTCCTTACACTTACCCAGCATGGCTTCTGCCAAGGCCATAGCACTATAACTGCACTACTCTCCTTCTTAGAAACTGTCAATCAAGCCCGAGATTCAGGACACTTAGTATCCACAGTTCTCCTCGATCTTTCTAAAGCATTCGATGCGGTTTCCCATAATCACCTTCATCTCTCCAACCTACACCTCTCACCAAATACTTTATCCTGGTTCTCTAGTTACCTGTCAGATAGATCTCAG
Organism: Protopterus annectens; assembly: GCF_019279795.1. Classification (NCBI taxonomy): domain Eukaryota; kingdom Metazoa; phylum Chordata; order Ceratodontiformes; family Protopteridae; genus Protopterus; species Protopterus annectens. The sequence continues at coordinate 1,194,291,780 of NC_056741.1, forward strand.
GCAATTAAATGGAAGAACACCACCACTACCTTCTTACCTACCCCAACCGGCTTACCACAGGAGTCCATCCTCGGACCTATGCTTTTTAGCATCTTCATCAATAACTTTCACACTGCTATTCCTGATGCCAAAGTTATTCAGTATGCAGACGACTTAACTTTAAAAGTCTCCTCTGCCTCTAACCTTCCTGCACTGCTGACTAAAACCCAAACTGATTTTTCAACTACTGAGAATTGGATGTGTCAAAACCACCTCTCACCAAATGCAAATAAATAAAAAAATCTACTATTCCCTCCCTCTAGGACTTTCTCTTATGACAAAAATGCATTCAAAGTCCTTAGCCAAACCAACTCATCTATAGAAGTGGTCCCTTTTGCCAAACGTCTTGGTATTACTATAGACAAACACCTCAAGTTTGATATCCACATTCAACAAAATATAAAGAAAACCAACCAAAAGTTAGGTATGCTTTACAGGAACAATCTCTTTCTCTCCAACTCTACTAGGCATACCCTGGCCACCACCTACCTTCTCCCATCTTTATTATACAGAGCCCTCTTCTAACTAACCTGACTTCTTCCATCACCTCTAAACTAGAAAACTGCTATAATAAGATCTCTAAATTTGCCACCAAATCCAAAACTTCCACCCATCACTGCCTTACCCTTCAATCTCTGAACTGGCTAGAACTCACAAACTACCTAGACTACCTCCACCTTACCACAGCTCACAGACTTGTATTTCACCCAACAAAATATCTGGCTCTAACAAACATCCTTTCCCCCTACACCCTTAATAGAACTCTCAGATCTGAGCACCAAAACTTAAATACTATCCATAAACCTAAACGACCTGTTGGCCAACTTCTCCTCTCTTTCTCAACAGGCAAGAAATGGAATTCTATATCTAACTCAGAAAACTTCAAAACCCAGCTTTTCACATACCTGTCCTCCAAATGGAAATGCACCTGCTTTCACCCTACCTAATTCTATTAAGGAAATGCCCCGAGGAGATTTTTTTTCTCCTGGGTTCCTAACCTCTCTATAACTCCCATAACTATTTCCTATAGTGGACAAAAGCTCTCTGCAACTCCTATAGCTAATCACACACGATTTCAACTTTGTAAGTAATGTAAATAGCTTCTTACTCTAAATGAGTGCATGTAAAGTGTTTCCATACTTGCTTTAAATGAGTGCATTTAAAGTGTTTCTACACTTCAAATGTAAGACTGTATGTTCAAATGAATCTGTACAGTACAACCCTTAGATCGATCACAGTGAACTTTGTTGATCATACTTGATACTGACTGTACATATTTGTAAACCATACTATATACTGTACCTTTTATACGTTTGTATCTTTACTGTATTATGTATTACGCAGCTTTTCTCCCCGAGCCTCCACTGAAAACAGGCACATTTGGGCCCAATGGACTTCACTGGTAATCAAACTGGAAATAAATAAATAAATACATAAATAAATAAATAAATTGTAGTTACTGGACCATGCGTTGATTTTTATCCTGGACCTTAGATGCAGTCAAAGGGGAAGCTCTTTTTGCATTTATTCTATAATTCTGGTAATAATTTTGAGGTTAGTACATGAACTGCCATGGCAGCAGTACAGCTTAAGTTTTGTGCTGGACTTTATGAGTGAAGAATGACACTACCATATAACTGCTCAGTGGGATCTGCAAGACATTCCCTTATTGATTTTCTTCCTATATAGACAAGCACTTTTACACATCCAAGCTGTTTTCCAAGCTTAAAGGAAAAAAAAAAACATCATGAAGAAGGTTATATCAAATTACCATGGACCTACACTAAACTGGACCTAGATTTTTATGTTATACTTAGATATTGCACTTAAACATGTTACTGTTTTATGTTCTCTGTGAATGGTTTAATCTGGTCCTTTGATTTTCAGTAAGGTAATATATGTTTTCCTTTTATATTTTGGCTATGTTAGTGACAAGTCTGTATTGCTTTTTTTTTTTTTTTTTTGGTGTGCATTTTGTTTATGTTTAAAATTGAAAAGTTAATAAAAAAACTGAAAAAAGTTTGAATTTTCAAAAGTGCCAGGGGCTTCTACAAAGGCTCTGATACTCACTGTCCCTATGAATGATACTGCAATGACAACAGTACTTGAGACATATCTCATTCATCATAAGTTTACTTAAAGTACTTCCTTATCACTTGCAGACGCCACTTCCTGACTAGTGAATAAACATATCACAGTTTCTGCCTGAGTAGTTGTCAAACATTTCAACCAACTAATTCTAAAAAGATTCCTGTTTTCTTTTTAGCACTATAAATAGTCATTTTAGGTTATTCTTGTTTATCAAAAGTAACAATGCTTTCCTATCAAGATATTTAAATATCCTAACAGTATAGTTGTATATCCATCTCCTTATCATGTTCTGTGTGTGTGTGTGTGTGTGTGTGTGTGTGTGTGTGTGTGTGTGTGTGTGTGTGTGTGTGTGTGTGTATATATATATATATATATATATACACATATATATATGTGTGTGTGTGTGTGTGTGTGTGTAATGTATATAGACAAAAGAAATAATTAATTATCTTACATAAATTGGCTATATTCAGACATATAGATAGCAGCTCTACAATATTTTAAAATCCCAACGTATTAAAAAAGTATTAATGTGTGCAGAACATAATGGGTTCCCAAAAAAGGCAAATAGTCATGTACAAATTTGGGAAAGTTTGGACCTAATAGCTGTAATATTGTATTTTCTATGGCTCTTATCCTGAGATAAAAGCACAAACCCTGGAATCCTCTGGAACGTAATGCCTGAACTGATAATCACCTGTTTTCTCAAATAAAAATTCTTTGCACATTATCAGTACAATATGGTGGCAGTGCTTTTTAAATCCATTGTACAATTATACCTTAGTTTCTCATGGTGGTTACCACGGCAATAAACAACATCAATAGCGTTTTTTTTTAACACAGGAAGGACCTAAGAATAATATGCTTCTCTTCTTCCAGTCTACTGTTATAATGATAACAACTTGAAACAACAGGATATAAATGAGATAATGAATACCCTGTAATCATTTGCAAAGCCTGTGTAAGCTTGCATAAACTGGAAAGTTCAAAGACAAACAGATACATCTGCTTATTTCATTCAGTAGGAGACTTGATACATTTGATCACAGCTGAGAATCACTTACTAAGGCTTCATGTGAAAAAGAATACCACATACAAGAGAATGACATGCACAAAAAAGTAACACAATAACTACAATATTACAGAAAAACAAAAGTACAAGTTAATACAGATTACAGATCAAGAAAGTACACACTGAATAAATGCAAGGCAGAAAGTACTGTCTTGTAACAGAACAAATCAGGAGTCTGAAGAAATTAAGCAACACTCTTCATTGGATTATGAGAGATAGTGTCAAAACTGCTGGACTTGGCACAGTAAAGAACAGTTTAAGAGGCACATAGTAGAAGCTAGAACAAGCAATTAATTCAGAGAGATATTTCGTATCGCTGTTTTTTTTTAGTAACCAGGTAGCTTCTAGGCATAGCTCTCAACCTTCCATCTCCAAAATGAGGAACACTAGCCCTCATAATGTGGAACAAATGGGCAAAATGTGGAACACGTACTAATGACTTACTAACAACTTCAGCTAGGAAGGTCATAGGATGGTTAAAATATGCTGGTTCTACTTATAAAGAAGATCTTTTAATGAATTAATATGATTTATTTCTATTTACCATGGATTTCACACTTAAAGAATTCCCAACACTGAATGTGTTGCAGACCCTTTCAATGTGGAACTTCGTGGAACTTTGAGGAACATGAACTTTTTAAGACCCTAAATGAGGTACGTTCCTCATAATGAAGTACACTTGAGAGGCATGCTTCTAGGAATTGGTTTAGGGTGGTGAATGCTTGTAAGGCAAATTGCTGCTCTGTGGGGGTGATATTGTAAAACAGTATGTGGAGGTTTTCTTACTCATCTTTCTGATTTAACAAGGTTGGGTGCTAGAGTAAACAGGACTGATGGGACAGGAAATGAGAAGTTTGGATTTTTTTTTGTAGACAGAGCCATGCAATAGAAGATCCTCTGCAGAGGTTTAATATGCTGGCTGGGGAGTAAAGGTGAGAAGTATGAATGCAAGGATGGAGTGCAGAGCTACAAGTGATTTAGGATAAAAAATAGTTGATACACTCGGTCTTTTGCAACAGTAACATTGATCATTAGGTCTAGGTTAGCACAAGTCAAAATAAAGACACAAGCAGAGCCATGTAGGACAAGTGAGGGTGTTCCTGGGGAGTAAGGTAGCCAGTCCTCCTGCTGACATGACAGCAAGGATATGTGAGATGCCTATTAGAAGAACAAATCTAGAGCTACCCTCATATGAATAAAAGATTGAAAATGCTCCATATGGCTATCAGAGAGATTATGGATTACACTGGGAAACATAAGTAAATTCATGAAGAGGCCATGAAAATATAGCATTAGCTTAACTTCTGCTTGCTGTCCAATTCAAGGGCTGCAAAGCAATTTATAAGGCTGTGAATGTCTTAATAAGCTGTAAAGTTAGTGCTGCTTGGGTTGATTCTGAAGAAAATGCAAGTGTGACACTTGCATTTAGAAGGATGCACATGGAACAAGTTCATTATGAAAATGTACAGAAATGGGAAATCAGGAGAGATACAAGTGAGAAATGTTGTATAGTAAGACTGGAAATCTGATGACATATGATGTTACTACAACAAATCTGAACCAGCTGAAGAGTATGTGAGAGGCAGGAAGCCACCTAGTTTGTGACATTTACAAAGGTGCTGGTTTGCAAAAAGCAGCCTGAAATCAGTGCTAAAACAGAACATAGAATACCATAAACTGCTGTATCCACCTCCCCTGCAGTAGTGGTGTCAAGATGAAGGCCAAGAAAAAAAGTATGGCAGTGATATAGTACTTTGGTCTGGACTTCTGGCTACTATGGGTAGAAAAGTCCCTAGTCAAGCTGGACAGAAAGCTGGTCAGGCAGCTTTGTGTTAAGGCAGTGGAGAGTGCAGGTATCTTTGATATGGAACTATAGAAGGCAACAATAAAGATTCTATTGTCCCGTCCCCCCTTTAAATAACCACACCACACACATAAAGACATTTGACGACCTTTTATTAAACTGTATTATACAATGAACTATATACACAAAAAAACAACATTAATTATCTTCCGCAGTAACGATGATCTCCGGGCAGCGTCACCACTCACCCTGGATGAACTTTACCTCAGGGCAGCGTACCAACTCACCCTGATACTTTCTTCACCAGGGCAGCGTACCTACTCACCTCACCACCATACCAAACCATAAACCTATAACCACTTTCTTTAGAGGGGGAACTGAAGAGGACAATCCTGTCCCACTTCTCTGTCTCAAATTGCCCACATCTTCCATCCATATATAAAAGAGGAGGGTGGTAGGGCCACCAACTCACGCCAAATGTGCCTACTTCCTTTAATCCCGAACACTTAGTCCTGTCAGAATTCCCACCTACTCCTACCTCACTTCCTTTTACATCTCCCTCTCTCCTTAACCCTTTCACCACCACAAACCCACTATCCTAACCAACTACAATCCTTACCTTACTTTCTACCTCTATACCCCCCACACCCCTTTACCCCCTTACTCGAGGGACTGGGACAACTTAGTTTGTCCCAAACTGCATTTGTCCCATCCCCCCTTTAAATAACCACATCACACACATATAAAGACATTTGACGACCTTTTATTAAACTGTATTATACAATGAACTATATACACAAATACTCAACATTAATTATCTTCCTCAGCAACGATGATCTCTGGGCAGTGTCACCACTCATCTTGGATGAACTTTACCTCAGGGCAGCGTACCAACTCACCCTGATACCTTCTCCACCGGGGCAGCGTACCTACTCACCCACATAAAGAAGCAGCGTACCTACTCACCTCATCACCATACCAAACCATATACCAATAACCACCTTCTTTAGAGGGGGAACAGAAGAGGACAATCTTGTCCCTCTTCTCTGCCACCAGCCTGATCCCAGGCTGTTCCCCCTCCTAAACCCTAGCCGCAATCATATCCTCTAAAAAGAGTTTCAGATACAAATTAAAAAGATCCAGTCCCATGTCATTAAGGTGTACTCCATCCGTTCGATACCAAGACTCCTCTCCATCCCCAAAATCTCTATGGTCAATAGTATACATCCCCAAAATCCTTAATTGCATAGCCAACCTTTGATTAACACACCTTCTGACCCTTTCAATCACCTTATAACTATATGCAGCCCTCCAACACAAACGTGGAACCAACTCTGACTACACAATTTCCATACCCGGGTACAATGCCTGTAATCTCATCAAATCCCGCAGCATAATGTCCACCAATTGTTTTTTAGAAACAATGCCCAAGCCATTGCCCCCTAAATGAATGACTAGTATACAAGGACAACCCACCTTCAGTTTAGCCCTCTCAAATTCATGCAACAACCCATCCCACCTAAGACCCATAACACCATGCCAAGACACTGACCACCCTATATGTGCTAAACCCAAATTTACCCCATCATCCCTAACTAAAGCATGTTTCTCTGCCCAGTGGATGAACGAATGCCCCAAGATGATAATGTGCTTCCCTAAAAGAAAAGAACAATTAATAATCAGACCACAACTTATCTAATATAAGACAAAAATGCATTTGAAGACCACCTCCCCACTCTTTTAATCAATTCAATAGAACTACCCTCTCTAGCTAAATCTGAAGCCCTACCTATCCTGAATAAGTGAGCTACAAACCTCTTCACCGGAAATCCCATACAACGTAAAACCTTCCTCACCAAAAGTATGAATCTACTACTCGACACCACCTTCCCATCCAGTGAACAAAAAAATTAACTGATCCACACTCCCCTTCTGCCTCCTCCTAAATTCTTTTGCCCATATTACTGTACAAATGCAAGGATTCTTGTCAGTTTTAAGCACCACCACACATCTCCTACCCAACTGGTCTGTCTTACTCCTCCTTAATACAATAATAACCTCACCCTCCCCTATAATGACATCCTTCCAATATAACGAGCCTAACAACTCCGAAATATGAAAAGCGCCAAAATATAACCATGTACATAACGTACCCCACATAAAATAATCCATAGACCCCTTTTGCAACAAACCTAACCCTTTCAACAAAACTTTCAATATAAACCTCATAAGCGGCCATCGAATATCCTCACGTCCCACCACCATTCTCCCCCAACCCCTTAACATACACCCTAATGTCCAAGACCTAGTGAAATCCTGCAACCACGCTACCTTAGTGAAAATGCTAATCGCAGCCAAATCCACCTTAACTGTCTGCAAAGCCTTGCCTAACCCCCAAGCACGAGCTACATATTGCTGTAGTAATTCCTTCGACCATACCCCCTTCCTCCTCTGGCAGCTGCAAAATCAACTGATTAAAATCAGAAAGAGCCCTACCATATGCCTTCCTTGTAGAAGGGGCCCAGGAATGCTGTACCAACCGCCTGGCTACATTGACCCAAGATTCCACACCTCTGGCAGGATTTCTGGCACCTCCTCCGCCCATGGAACCAACCCTCGAAACCTGCGAAACTGAAATCGGGACAAGCTATCAGCAATCTCATTCCTTATGCCAGGCACATGCACTCCTGTAAAAGAAAAATTTATTAGAAGGCTCTGCAAAACCAATTTACGTAATACCAACAATAACAAGCCCGACTTAGCTGTCTTCTTTTGCAATACCCTCACTACAGCCATGTTGTCAGAGTGAAAAACTACACGTTTGCCCCTCAATTGCTCCTTCCACACCACCAAAGCTGCCCATATATGCATCAACTCCAGAAAGGCCACATCCCGCTTCCATACCTCCTCCAAATCCCGAGGCCATTCAGCCGCAAACCACCGACCCCTGAAATAGGCCCCCATGCCAGCACCCCCAGCTGCATCTGTAAACAACTGAAGTTCCTCCTGCCCCACCCAGTCTGGCTGCCAAAAAGATATCCCATTAAATTGTTGCAAAAACCCATTCCACAACCCCAAGTCCTCCCGCACCAGTTGGGTTACCTTAACCCAATGGTGTTTGCCCTTACCCCCTTTCAGCAAATACACCAGTGACCTGCAAAAAGCTCACCCTGGGTGCACCACTCGACAGGCAAAATTCAAAAGCCCAAGCAACTCCATAGCTGAACGAATCCAAATCTTATCCTTACCCAACACCGAATGTATCACCGACCTAAGCCTCTCTATTTTATTCTCTGGTAAACAAAACAGTCCCCACTCCGCATCAACTGTTAATCCCAGAAATTCTAATGCCCTTGCCAGACCCTCCATCTTATGCTGAGCCAATGGTACCCCTAACTCCTCACGCATAATCGTAAACTCCCACAAACCCTCCTGTGCTCCTACCCTTCCTTTGCCCACCGACAAAAAATCATCTAAATAATGCACTGCCTTTTGAGTCCCCACCTTCTACTGCCAAATCCAATGCAATGCTGTACTGAACTTCCCAAAAGTCGCACATGCCACTGAACAACCCATAGGCATAGCTTTATCAAAGTAGTACTTATCTCCTACCCACATCCCCAGTAGTGGCCAATCCTCACTCCTAATAGGCAACAATCGAAAAGCCAACTCAATGTCGACCTTAACCAACCATGGCTCCCTAAATTCCCTAATCAATTTCACTGCATCATCTAAGGAAGCGTAATGCACCCTATCCTCCTCTTCTGCAATAAAATCATTTACTGAATTCTCTTCCGGATAAGACAAGTGATGTATCACACTGAATTCCCCTTCTCGCTTCTTCGGCACCAACCCCACAGGCAACACCCTGTAAGCACTAAAAGGTGGACTGTCAAAAGGACCCAATAACCACCCCGCCCTACACTCTTTCTCCAGTAAAGCCTCCAAGATGTCCTCTTTACCTTGAACAGATTGTAAATTCTTGCAGCCTCCCCACCTCTTCCCATGGTGGACTTAATTGGAAACCCCCCTTGAAATCCCTATATTATCTCCTCTTTGATGGCCAAACCAGGAAACAAAGAAGCATACCCCGGAGAACCACCACCTTAATAGGGAACGGTACCCCTCCCTCTATTGCCTCTAAAGAACCTGAGTCCAGATCCCTGGGACCCACAAAAATGAACCCTCCCCTGGGCGAGCTGAAAGCCTTGTCCACAGCCTTCCGTTTTGCAGAAAGCTGATTATACCAGAGCCACGCATTACCCGGCCTTAACCATTGTGCCTCACGAATAGTAAGGAAATATCCTAGCAGTGGCAGGGCCAAAGACCCGTCCTTCTCCAGCTGCACTGCCATAAAATAAATAAAGTCAACCACCCAATTATCCTGTCCTAGGGTGAAGTTTACCTACCCTCTGCCTTCCTAATGCTGCTAAGGCTGCTAACAAGTCCTTACTGTTAGAGGATTCTGCTTCCACTAGCCATTGGACCCCTTCTGCATCAATCAGCTCAAACAAATCCACATACTCCCCTTTCCAAATTTTTTCCTTAACCGAACCCGGAATGTGCAGAGTCAGGAAAACTGCTCCTGTCCCCTGCCCCAAAGATTGGGTAGCCAACCAGTCCCCAGGCCACAGCCCAAATCAGAGCCTACCTCAGAGCCCAAGACCGAATTGTCCCTGGAACCCACCGCTCCCTCGTCATGTCTCTAACCGGGTACCTGGCACCCTGTGCTAGTTGCCTCTGCACCTCCTCTATCCCATGCACACCACCCCCGAGATCCCCAACTGACAAGTCGTCATCCTCCCCCACAATCCTCAACCCCTAGCTCCCCTGACAATGCTGCCGTAATAAAACCATTACCTGCACCTTCATCTTGCGATGTGCTGGGAACCAGTGTCTCCACTGCTACCACCTACTGCGATGCCTGTTGCTTTTCCCCCCTAGCTGGCTTTCTCACCGCTGTGCATCGCCTCTTCCAACCTGGGGTCTGTTCAGATTCCTGTACCACTTCCGATGTTGCTGCCTCCTGGAACAGGTCCTCTGCTTGGGCCACAATTGCTTGCCACCTCGCTCTGGTAATTTGGCCATCTGTAAAAAGAGAAACAAAATATTAAAACTATTCTATATGCCCGACTGCCCTACTCCTACCCCAACCCCTAGTATTGCCTTGCCCCCTCACCTTAACTTACCCCTGCCTGCCCACACTTCACCTTTCAACCACCCTGTCAGCCACACTTCCTACAATTTGCACCCCTTCCTAACCTTAGAATATCCCCTATTAATATCCCTCCCCATGTATATCTATGAGAGAAAAAAATATATAAATTATATAAAAATATTAATTAATTAATTAATTAATTAATTAATTAATTAATCCTGTCCCTCTAACTATATCCCTATCTACCAGCCACCCAGTCCCATCACCATTCACACAATCTAGCCTAAAAACACTTACCTTTCCTCCCAGCATGATCCTCCATAGCGGTAACGGCTAAGCAACACAGTACGCATGCGCAAACCGGCACTTGGACCCAATGGCTGAAAGAACAGCAGAAGCAGCCCACTAAACCACCAGGGAGTATGGAGAAGATATTCCACCACCACTGAAATCCAGGACAAAGGGACACCCGATCGACCACGACGCCATCCTGAAGCCGGAAGGACCGAAGAAGATGGACTGACATCCACAAACCCATCAGGGAGCACAAATAGCAATCCACCACTACCACCAATGATGATGAAGCATGGTGGACACCTGAACGCCAGCCACAACAACCGGGATACCGAATACGGACACAGCAGCCCACGAACCCACCAGGGAGAAGATATTCCACCACCACCACCGAATACCAGGACGGAGGGACACCCACACGACCGCGACGCCATCTTGAAAAGAAACCGGAGAAGACAGATGGACACCCATGAACCCCCAGGGAGCATGAACAGAAACCCGCCACTACCACTGATGCAGATGAAGCCGGACACAATGATGGACCCCTGAGGAGATGATCCGCCAATATACCCCAACGCTACCGCCTGCCACGACCACCGGGAGAACCATTTACCCCAGAAACAGATACAGCCAGCCCACGATCCCACCAGGGAGCACGAGGGATGATCCACAACTACCTCCCAACCTAAATGGGACTGGATTACGCCGATGGACCCCCCCCCCTCTGCCTACCACAACCACTGGGAGAACACCTTCCCTTTTTTTTTTTTATTACCCCGACCGCATGGCACCGACGGCCTACTACCCGATGGATGCTAACGACAGGCCCCGCCTCCCCCCATGGATGTCATTCGACCACATAGCCCCATAGGAAAAAAAAGGCCCAATGAATCCCCGGAGACCCGCGGACGACAGGGAGCAAAGAAAACCTCAACACACAGGTAAGCCTAGCACTACTCCCATCCACTTCATTATATCTATCTATCTATCTATATATATATATATATATATATATATATATATATATATACATATATATATATATATATATATATATATATATATATATATATATATATTTTTTTTTTTTGACCACCCCCCAACCATTCACCCACACACGCACACCCACACACACAGTATTCTATCACCCTTTCCTACCAGTAAGCTCAAACTATATTCCCAGACTCCAGCCCCCCCCCTTTAAATTAATCTCTAGAAAACACCAAAAGGGGGACTGACCCAGACAACTTAACCCCTTCTCTCCCCACCATCCAAGGCCTACCTTCATCCACCTTCATCTACAGGTCATCTGGTCATAAGCTAGTTGTTACTCCACCAACTCACACCAAATGTGCCTACTTCCTTTAAGCCCTAAAACTTAGTACATTCAGAAGTCTCACCTACTCCTACCTCACTTCCTTTTACATCTCCCTCTCTCCTTAAACCTTTCACCACCACAAACCCACTATCCTAACCAACTACAATCCTTACCTTACTTTCTACCTCTATACCCTCCCCACACCCCTTTACCCCCTTACTAGAGGGACCGGGACAACTTAGTTTGTCCCAAACTGCATTTACTGCCTTTGGGTATGGGGGCAACAAGTGTAGGATTTAAAGCAGAAGAAAACTTTTCAGCATGACAATCCTCTAAAAATGTAACATGAGAGAGAGTGTTCCATTAAATTCTTGTTTGCTGATTAGGTAAGTAGACTGATCCACACTTTACCATTTTCTGACAGATCCTGGACAACAGGCATAAAAGTGAAGCACATAGTGCAAGTAAACATGGTAACACAGAAATTAAATAGAGGTTACAGGAGACGTACGAAATGTGAAACCTTTAAGAATTCAAGAGTTACACCTTACACCAAATAAAGAGTTACACCTTACACCAAATAAATGCGTGCCTTAATTTGTTTTTTTGTTGAACACATTATACTATAATAGCTTATGTGCTCACTCTTAACCTATTCATCCTTATCAAAAAAGCAAAACTGCAGAGGAGTCAGCAGTAACAGAGGTTCAGTACATTCTTTAGAAGGAGCTATGGGTCAAATTTGAGATGATTTAACAAGGTTGACAGATGCATCAGAAACTATTACCACTCAGTCAGTACTAGCCTATACATCTAGTGTGTAGTTATATACATAAATCAAGACAAGACAAAACACTGTACAGAGAAATCCACAGTTACAGACAGCTCTGCATTTTTGAGCAGAGGAACTTGATTAATAGCATGAAACAATATGTGCATTTACGTATGAAACATGAAAAGTGATTACATCAGTACTGTACCCCTTACTGACAGAAAATAGAGAAAAACTGAATTCTCTCAAATCTAGGGTAAGTGGAAATAGGAAAGTAAGCAGTGAAGTAGAAGGAAGGAAAAGCAGAAAACAAGTCAGCCATGTTGTAGAGACTGGACTGAGTGAAATGAGAATATGTCAGTACTGCAGGGCAAGGAGGGAAGACAGGGAGAGACAAAACATTGTGTCCTCCCTGTGCTACTAGTCAGCTAACTGACTGACATGACAAATAGTGCAGAAACACTATATCATGCACCAACCCCCCACTATAGAAAACTGACTGCATATAGTGCTAATTAAACTGATTGTAATACACTACAACAAGCTAAATATGGAAATAAGCCAATGAAATCCAGAGAGTTTTCTAATAAGAACTTGCTAAGGTATATATATGGTACTTTCACACTTTTTTTTATAAACAAGAAACATCTTTATTAAATCATCACTTATGACATAGGCAATCATACAGTTATATAGATGAAAACAAACCATACTGACATATTTTCAGTTGCAAACATTATACACCACTTATAATCTATCCTGTCATTGTCAGACATTACAAAGCTCATTCAGTTCCTGCCTTCCCTTAAACCTCATTCCTCATCCGAAACATTATTCTACATGTATTGTTCACATAATTCCCATTTTTTCCTATGTAATTTACCCTACCCTTTTTCTAAAGATCCCACTTCCAGTAGTTTTATCTCTGTTACTATATTCACTACTTCTTGTACATTGGTTTAGACTTTGATTTCCATTTTCTAGTAATTGCTTTTTTTGGCAGCCACCAGAGTTAAACTCAGCAAGGCCTAACTATGTCTAGGCATTTCTGAATGTTCTTTGTGGTTCACTGTTACAGTCATTACTGTAGGATTCTTCCTGCTGGCAGCAGCCCTCGATCGGCCAGAGTCCCAAAGTTGGGTCTGACATCGGCTGAAGTCGCTCCTGCCCTGACGTCAGTGCGCCAGGGGTATAAAGACCTCAGCCGATGCCATTTTCCCTAGTCTTTCTTGCCGTGCGGTGCCCGTTGCAAAGCAGTTCGCAAGTGCAGGTCGGCCGACTCCTGTTTGTTTTTGGTGGCTTTTGAATTGAAGACTTCTTCTTTTGAGCTAAGTACCCCGTTGGGGAAACCTTTTTCTTGCTCCAGTCTGATGTCAGAAAAAGTTAATAACTGTATTTCTTGTGGGAAGCAAATACCTCATGAGGATTTTCACTCTTACTGTATACCTTGCTTAGGTCCTGACCATGACGTAGCTAATTGTAGGTTTTGTGCTAAGTTTAACAACGCACTATTAGGCGTAGGTACGATTTTGCCTTCCATTATTTTGGAAAAAGATTTAATTACAATATGTCGTCGGATTCTTATCCGGCTACTGCAGTGTATAAGAGGCGCAAGGATAAAGACAGGCCTCCGAGGTCCAAAGTGGATGAATTTATTCAACCAGAGAGAGCAACCACAAACGACCAGCAAAGGAGATGTTTTTTTTTATTAATTTATTTTTGTATACCATTGAGAAAGGCTGTAAGGCCGAAACCGGTCTGGTTTAGTGACATATCTTCTTATGTTACTCTGATTAATAAAGTACTTGGGCTCACCATCTCCTTTGTTGGTCGTTTGTGGTTGCTCTCTTTGGTTTGACCGTGCAAGCCGTCCATGCGAAGCATCTAGTTGCAGCCATTTATTCAACCAGAGCCAGTTACCGGTTTGGCTGTCGTCAGTGAGGCACTTTCGCAGCCCCTGTCATCCGCCTCTTTTGAACCGGTTGCCTGCACCAACTCCCGTGAGGAGCCGATGGAGCCTTCAGACTTTTCAGGGATTGGACCTCCGGATATTGCTCCCTCAGATGGGTCTGGAGCTGCTGTGCAGGCACTGGCTTCTGAGGGAGTTTTTAGGCCTAGACAGCTTCATGTACAGATGACTCCAATTTTGCAGTCAAGGACAAAGGCAAAGACTAAGGCTCCGGTAAAGACAATGTAGCATGCACAGGCACCTTCTGTTCAGGGCCCTAGACCTCAAAGACAGATGCTTAGAATGGCTGAAGACCTGTTAACTATGATCAGGGGTTCTCATCCCCCTCCTGACAAGAGACCTAGGCTAGAGCCAGATTATGATTCCTCAGATCAAGTTTTGATTTCTTCTGCTTCTTCTTCTGAGCAGGATTATTCCTTCCCTCCTTATGAGGATTCTGATGCTGAAGAATCCCTTCCTTCGGCCTCTCCTCCTGAGGATTATTCATTTGGGGAAACCTTGCATGACATGAGAGAGCATTTTCACTGGGAAGGGCAGGAATACTCTGAATCTAAGAAAAGGCTGAGGGATTTTCTTATGCTTCCACAGCATAGACCCCTGGCTATTCCCCCTGTATTGGACATTGTGGATGATGTTTTTACAGAGGCATCTCTCTATCCTGATTCTTTTCTTCCTGCTCCTGTCAAACCGGATAGGTATTATAGGGTTCCAGATTCCCACAAATATCTTTTTAAGAATCCTTCAGCTGATCCAGAAACTATTTCTCAGGGCCCTAAGGGTGTTAAAGAGGCCTCTGCTAAGAATCCTATTCCCTCTGACCGAGAGTCCAGAGCCTTGGAAAGGTGGGGCAAAAGTTTATACTTCTGCTACATTGTCTATTAGAGCTTTGAATTGTCAATTTCATATGTTAAAATATCAGCAATACCTTTTGTCTATGTTAAAGCAAAAGATGTCTGCTGTTTCTGGTGGTGCAGACAATAAGGAATTACAGGATTTATTGCATGCTACTGAGCAGGTGGGTAAACATACCCTGCACTGTGGTTTTGATTCTTTGGAGGCATCTTGCAGGGCTGCAACAACTGGCGCAGTTATTAGAAGGCATGCCTGATTAAAGGAGCAAAGTTTGCCTGAGCAGGTTAAAGCAAAGCTTTTAGATGCCCCTTTGCAACACAATGTTTTGTTTGGGACCAAAGCTGAGGAAGTATTGAAGAAAATGGAAGACAAAGCCAAATCTATGCAGATGGTTAAAGATTTTCTACAGGTACAACCCCCTAGATTTAGCAGGAATTGGCCAGCTAAACCTTGGTCCTTTCTGAGCTCGGACAGACCTCAGAGGGGCAGATACAGGTGTTCCAGAGGTAGGGGTCAGGCACAGCCCCCTTTCAGAAATAAGCAGTGGAGTGCCCCCTCTCCCAAGGGAGGGGAAGATAGGTCACAACCTTACAGG
This sequence comes from Protopterus annectens, assembly GCF_019279795.1. NCBI lineage: Eukaryota > Metazoa > Chordata > Ceratodontiformes > Protopteridae > Protopterus > Protopterus annectens. The sequence goes on from NC_056741.1 coordinate 1,194,307,744, forward strand.
AAACAGTCATTATGACTCTCCCTTACTAGCTCCAGGGGCATCCCTCCTGGATGCGCCTTTGGGAGGAAAAATCTCTCTTTTTTATCACAATTGGAGCCGCATAACCTAAGACAAATGGGTTCTGGACATAGTTTCAAGGGGTTACAGGTTTCATTTCCATACCTTGCCAAAATCAAACGGATGGCCAGATCTGCCAAAGCATCAATGGGCAGAGGCACAACGGCAAGTTCGGTCCCTCATGGATATGAGGGCCATAGGTTTGGTACTAGATTCAGAAATGGGGCAAGGGTTTTATTCAAGACTTTTCCTGGTTCCCAGGAAGGAAAACGCATAGAGACCAATCCTGGACCTTTCCGTATTGAACACCTTCCTAGAAATTCCAAAATTCAAGATGCTCACTCTGCAGCAGCTGCTGCCTATGCTGAGCAAGAACGCTTGGATGGTGACTTTGGACTTGAAGGAGGCTTAAATGCATATTCCCATACGGCAAGAGTGCAGAAGGTACCTGAGATTCAAAGTGGGCCCGAGGCATTACCATTTCTCTGTGCTGCCCTTTGGCTTATCTACTGTGCCCAGGGTCTTTACAAAGTGCCTGGCACCAGTAATGGCATTTTGCAGACAGAAGGGAATTCAAATATTCCCTTATCTGGATGATTGTGTCATTCAAGCGGATGACAAGGAGACTTTACTTCAGCATCTAACATTTGTGCAGCATCTTCTTTTGTGCCTAGGGTTCACGGTGAACCTAAAGAAATCAAACCTGGTGCCCACGCAGCAAATTACTTTCCTGGGTGCGCTTCTGAGCTCTACAACCCAGATGGCTTATTTGACACCAGACAAAAAAGTGCAACTGGCTTCTTATTTCAAAAATCTGGCTTTAATGAGTCAGCTGTCTGCCAGAAATATTCTGCAGGCTCTGGGTTACATGGCATCCTGCATTCTGTTAATACCATATGCAAGGTGGCATATGAGGAAGATACAGTGGTACCTCAAGAGTGTATGGTCTCAGCATTGCCACAGTCTGGAAACAGTGATTGCAATTTTGCCTTGTCTCCGGCAGGAGTTTCTTTGGTTGGCCAAGGCCTGTCTCCAAAACAAAGGGAGGCCTTTCTGTCCCATTCCAGCCAATCAAGTCATAACGACGGATGCTTTGGATTATGCATGGTGAGCCCACATGCAAGGGAAATGTCTTCAGGGTGCTTGGACAGAGGACCAAATGCATCTGCACGTAAATTTGAAGGAGATGCTAGCTGTACAGAATGCACTGACAGCCTTCAAAGATCTTATTCTTCCGGGGCAATTACTGATAAAGATGGACAACACTACAGTGATGTGGTACATAAACAAGCAGGGAGGCTGTCATTCTTACCCCCTGTGCAGATTGGCCATGGCTCTGTGGAACACAGCACTAGCCAACAAGGTGGACTTACAAGCTCAATTCCTGCCAGGAAAGGACAACACTCTGGCAGACAGTCTAAGCAGAACTCTTTCGGATCCACACGAATGGATGTTGGATGTTCGGATATTCAGGATAATAACGGAGGCGTGGGGGTGCCCGGACATAGATCTTTTTGCATCTCCCCAAAACCATCAACTTCAAACGTTCTGCACGAGGACCTACCACAAGCTAGCATGGAAAGTGAATGCCCTTTCATTCAGTTGGAAGCACCTCTCAGTGTATGCTTTTCCTCCTTTGCCTCTTCTACCTCTGGTACTTCTGAAAATCAAACAGGACAGACTGCGAATGATTTTACTGGCTCCCAGCTGGCCTCAGCAATTCTGGTATTCCACCCTGATGAACCTGGCTCAGGGTCCACCCTGGATTTTGCCACAACTTCCACATCTACTGTCTCAACGAGATGGCCAGATCCTGCACAGCCATGTCAAAACTCTGAATCTAGCAGCCTGGTGGATCCAGGGTCTTTAAACAGTTCTACCCTTACCAAACAGGTACTGGACGTAATTCTTGAAGCTAGATGTTCCAGCACCAGGAAATCTTATGCAGGTAAATGGAAAAGATTTTGCTCCTGGACTCAGGCCCAGGGTTTTGATTCTGCAGTTCCAAACATTCCTCTGATTTTACAATACCTAACAGAGATGTTACATAAGGGCCTATCTTTTTCATCTATCAAAATTCATGCTTCTGCTATTTCTGCACATTACAATACAGATCCCCCAATCTTTTCTCATCCGTTACTTAAGCAATATATGAGAGGGGCGAAGAATATAAGGCCTCCTTTAAGAGCACCAGTTCCCACTTGGGATCTCAACTTTGTTTTGGAAAAGTTAACTTTGTCTCCTTTTGAACCTGCAGCTTCCACAGATTTAAAGTTTTTGTCATGGAAAACTGCTTTTCTTTTAGCCATTACCTCTGCCAGAAGAGTTTCGGAATTACAAGCTCTCATGGCTGTGGAACCCTTTATTATTTTTCATCAGGACAAGGTATCCCTGAGGACTAATCCCACCTTTATGCCTAAGGTGGTTTCGAAAGTAGCCTTGAATCAGACTATTCATTTGCCTACCTTTTATCCTAATCCTCAAAGTGAAGAGGAAAGTATTTTGCATTCTTTAGATATACACAGGCATCTTCGTTTTTACCTGGACAGGACCAAGATTTTCAGGAAATCGGACCAATTGTTTGTGGCTTATGCTTCTACCTCACAGGGGAGAGCAATCACTAAGCAGACTATTTCTAAGTGGATTGTCCACTGCGTCAAGTTATGTTACTCTCATCATGGTAAGCTTGTTCCTGTTAATATCAGAACACATTCTACCAGAGCTACTGCCACTTCAGCAGCTTTTCTCAGTGGAGTTCCTACCAAGGAGATCTTAGAAGCTGCAACTTGGAGTTCTGTGCATACTTTTTCTAAGCACTACAATCTCCCTCTCTATTCTAAATCTAGGGCAGGCTTTGCCTCTGCAGTCCTGCAGGGTTTTGTGGCCGCGCCTTCTGTTCCTTCACCATCCACCCTTTCTTAGCTTTGGGATTCAACCCTACAGTAATGACTGTAACAGTGAACAACGAAGAACATAGTACAGTTGTGTACTCTTACCATAAATGTAGATGTTCGAGTATGTTCACTGTTACAGTCTGGGTTACCCTCCCTCCTGTCCCCTCTTTTGTTGTTCTTTGAGTGCTGTCTGTGTTTCCTTGACATTTCTTTTTTCTCCGAGGTATTTTTGCTGGTGATATTTGGGAATGTTCTGGTTTATGTTTGCTTATTCTTTTTGATTAAGCTTTTGGCCTTTATTTTTGGGCACCTGACATCTGGGGCAAGAAATACTGGAGAAAATGGCGTCGGCTGAGGTCTTTATACCCCTGGAGCACTGACGTCAGGGCAGGAGCGACTTCAGCCGACGTTGGACCCGACTTTGGGACTCTGGCCGATTGAGGGCTGCTGCCAGTAGGACGAACCCTACAGTAATGACTGTAACAGTGAACATACTCGAACATCTACATTTATGGTAAGAGTACACAACTGTACTTTCTGTATTATAGCTGAAAAAAAATTTCCTTACTTACACCAATTTGCTCACCAACTATCTCTGTCAGAGTAGTCTGCAGGGAATTTTAAAAGTCTGCCAACTCATTACATCCCCCTCTTCTTTCCTTTCGTACCTCCAACATTTCGTCTACTCAGAGGCGATCTCTGCTTAACATACAAGGCCATGTCAAACCCAGAGCTGTTGGACATGCTACACTTAATCCCAATCCCTCAGAGACACATGCTCCAGGGATCTAAACCTTGTCATCACAATGAACAAAACATGCTGGAGGGATAGGTTCCGGACCCACAGACTCCCCAGACTCTGGAATAGACTGCTCATACATGTCAACCAGAGCACCTCTTTGGCCCTTTTCAAAAGGAACCTTGATGATTGGATGGGAGATAGGAAATTCACCCCAGGGATCATGTCAGTCACCCTGCTAGACAGGGGTCCAGGGAAGTAAATACTGTTGGAAGAAATAGCCAGGGAATTGTTATGGCTAGGCTTGTATAGGCCCTAAGGCCAATAGCCTAGTACCAACCTATGAACCTATTTGCAATCTACCTGCAGAAAAATTCTTTGGAGTCTGCTTGAAGTACAAAAATACCTATGCAAATACTTCCAAGCAAAAATCCTAATTTTTCTAGATATTGTTCCATATTTGGGAGCTATACATATATCCTCCCATTGTTTCTTTGTGCTTTGCTTATCCAATCTCTCTTCCCAGTCCTTTCTAACTTCCTCTGAATGATTCTTATAGTTATCATGCAATTTTTTATATGCCCTACTAATTACCCCCTTTTTAACAGCAGCTTCTGTTCTAAATTCTACTAAAAACTACCAGTGCTGGTTATTCACGTAGGATCCCCCTATTCTTCTCTCTTTGCCTATATAGTAAACTCTCACTTAACAGGAACTCAAGCAACCAGCACTCTCAAGCAACCGTCAACACAAATTGAACAAATACAGTACAATTTTCATGTGTTGCACTTTGTCCCCCCCCCCCCCCACAGAAACACATACCTTGTGTTTTTCAGAGTTTTAGAGTTTTAAAAAGGAAGATAGGAATAAATTCCCTCTATCCCCAACCTGAGAACAAGTCAAAGCAAATAAATAGTATAGGATACAATATTAGTCAGCCCTATTTTTAATAGTGACTCTCAAGCAACCAGAAAATAGAGTTATCCGGCATCTACCAATCTCCATGGGTGCCGGTTAACTGAGCCATTACTGTACTCTGATAGTAATCCTTGATAGGGAAGGAAGTCTCTAGTCTGCAGTCCATATATATTCTTCGTCTCATCCCATTTTATTGCTTTACTTCTCTAATGATTTGCTTCTAATACCTTGGTTCCTTTGACAGTTTTCTCCATTAAAATTCTGCCCCCTTTTGCCTATTCTCTGTACCGCTAGCTCTGGTCACCCCATCAGCAGAATTTATTTTCTCCATTGCCATGGGGGCGTATTTCTTAGAAAACTTTCTGATACTTTATGAATATAATATTGGTTATTGTTATTCTCCTTAAGGATCTGCATTGAAAATCCCAGTCTCTGCTTGTTTCTTGAGCTCTCCCATTTCATCATCAGCCCTTTCCACTTTGAATTATAGCTTTCTGCTTGTGCTAAGTATAGGAGCCTTAACTGTGTAGCTCTGAAATACCCCTTCAAATCACATAATCCCAAACCACCTTGTTCTAGTGGAAGGATAAACCTATCCCACCTGAATCTTGCCCTGCTCACCTCCCAGATAAAATCCTCCAACTCTTTATTGATATGCACAACTTCTCCTCTGGTTGATAAACATATGCCTGACCTATGTATAAAACTAAAGGGACTAAAACATATTCACCGGTTATATCTTATCCATATCCATAAAGCAAAGCTTCCAGTTTCTCAGTTTTTGTATTATCTTTTGTTTAGTCTCTTCCCTTATATCCTTATCTGACAAAAAACTACTTATTAATCCATACTCCTACCATACTCCTAAGTATTTCATTTTATCATGTCATCATAATTATGGGTATTGCTGCACCAATTTGTGTGTGGGTACATAGTTTATAGCTATTGCCTTTTTCTTCATTAATTTTGTATTCTGAAAATACTCGAAACTGTCTCAGAATGTTCCACAGCACTGAAACATCCCTTTCTGGTTTTATCAAGTACAAAATAATATCATCCGCAAATAAAGCCAATTTTTCTTGACTGCCAGACCAATTATATCCTTAAATTTCTGAGTCCCTTATTTTCTTTGCCAATGGTTTTAAATATAACACAAATAACAAAAGGGAAAGAGGACACCCCTACCTGGTTCCTCTCCTCAAAAATAACTTACCTCAGAGACCCCTCCCCCACTTTTATTTTCACCTCTGATCCCTCATATATCTTCCTAATCAACCTTATAATTTTATCAGGGAATGCAAATGCTTCCATTGCCCTACTCACAATCCCAGTTCACTCTGTCAAATTCTCTCTCTACATTAAGACCTATCAGCAGTGATATTTTCTTACATTCTGCTTCCCTCTGGATCATCATTGTTCTATTAATGTTGTCAAATGTTTATCTCCCTCCAAAAAGCACATTGATCCATATCTATCAATTTTGGCATTACCTTTGTCATTCTTTTAGCCATGATAGACATGAACATTTTGTAATCAAGGTTTAAAATTTAAATGGGCTTATGAAGCTGGATCTGATGGGTCTTTACCATCTTTAGGTTTTATAGCCACAACTGCTTTCTTCCAGGAAGTTGGAATTTCTTTTCCTTTTAAAATACTGTTAAACAAAACCTTCCAGATTTTTATCACTTCCTTCCCACCTAGCTTCCAAACTTCCAAAGGATTACTATTTGTACCTGGGGACTTTCCTGTAGATTTGTTATATATTACCATTTTTACCTCTTCTCATCCTGTCCTAACTGTTAATAATTGAATATCATCTACCTCTAACCTTGGCACACTTAATTCTTCCATAAATATTTCCATTTGTACTTTTTCTTGATTTTGTCATTTCTCTGCTTTATACAGATTTTCATAAAATGTAATGTTTCTAATTCCTCTTCAGGATCTCTGGTTACTTTCCTTGTTATAGACTCCCTAAGCTTCTCAACAACCCTTTCCACTTTCTGCTGTCTGAGCTGTTGTGCTAAAAGATTTTGTGCACTGGCATTATTATCAAAAAACAGTTGCTTAACAACAATCTTTCTAAACTGAAGCATGTTATTGAGGTAGTCCCTTATTTTCTCTTTAGCACTCAATGGTTGCGCGTCTTCTTGTTTTGTGAGACACCCCATATTCTGCAATACTTTAACTTTTGTCAGTCCCGCTAAATAATTTTTGTTAATTCTTAAACATATCTCTTTTTCTTTTATTTCCACCCTATTTTTAAATGACACTTTAATTTTATTTCACTCCCTAGCTATATTTTTAGACTAAATTTCTATCTTTTCTAACTCCAGAATAATTTTCATTACCCGTTCCTTAAATTCCTCTCTTTTTAACAGATAGGTGGGGAAGCACCAGTGTCTATTTTTTATGTTATTACCCTGCATTTTTATTTTAGTTATTATTGGAGTGTGATCTAAAAATAGTTATTGGATGCGTATCAAAACTTTCAATTACATGCACATGTTCCTGTGAAATATAATTTCTCTCTAGCCTAGCCCAGTTTTGTACCTTGGGAGATAACACTTTCATTCTCTCAGAACTCCTACTATAGAACTGACATCTTCATACCAAATATTTTCATCAATTTCTTCAAATATCTACCCTACTTTGTTATATTTTCCCTTCTAGGCCCCCCATTACATCCTCATTGTTGCAAATCAAATTCCGGTCCCTGCCTATAACTAATATTGCCTGCTGAAAGCTGATTATTTCTCCCAGAATTTTCTTATGCTCCATTATAACAGATTTGGGTAGAATATAAATGCATGCCAGTGTAATCCTCCTCCCTTGCCAGTAGCTCCTTAGTACTACAGCTCTACCATTATTATCTTTTTTTCCACTTCTATCACTATTGGAGCTCTTCTCGCAATAAATGTAAGTACTCTCCTTTTCTTTGTCCTGGAATAACTACCCAGAAATCCTTTATCAAATTCACATGCTCTTCTTTCCGAATGTGTCTCCTGTAGCATAACTGTTTGCACTCTGCATTTTTTAAATATAGTTCACTACTATTTCTTTTTGTATATGTCTGTGAGACCATTCACATTTAAAGATAATATGGAAAGAGTCATTATGATAAGAAGTTACAATCCCCACCTGTTGTGTATAACAGTTTTTTTTTAAATGTCTAGTTTCAGCTTTTGTGTTACATGAATACATTAATGTTTTGCAGGTTGATATTTTATACAGTTGTTTCTTGACATATCCATTTGAACCTATGTCAAATCTTACACAACTTTTGGTTTTAATGAAAACCCTAAAAAAACACACATCCAGAGCACACCCAATACCTATTAATTTAATACTAACACCCAAAACTATGTACATCTTCAAATAATGAAGTTTATCCCTTTTAATGAGAACAGCTGTCCCAGATTGGCAGCCATACTTACAGGCTTAAATTAACCTATAATGATTATCCATGCTAAGACACATGGTACAGAGTATGCTTCTACTTCCAGTAAGTGCTGTCTGTTATTTGTTTTATCTTTATTGACTCCCAAATGAAGAAAACAACTTGAATGCTTTCAGAAAACATTATCTCCTAACCATTGAAAGAAGGAAGCATTCTGTTTTTATTGCCCCCTTATCAGATCATCTCCATAGAAACATGAGGACTAGATACACAGTTGCGTTCCACTACACATATTGCAATCATTCATTTATGTGTTAGACGGAAATAGTATTCAGTGTTCATTACATTCAGTCTTCTCTTATTTATTTGCTTCCTCTTAAAACTTGTTATTAAATCAAAACAATGGTCTTAATCCATTCATTCCCCTATGCAAAAATAAGAAAAGGCATATCAATTTTACTTATATCATGCTATTTTGTCAAAGCTTTTTCTGTTTTTACTTTGCAGTCTCTACATTTCTTAAAAGTGAAAAAGAAGAAAGAAAGAAGAAGGAAAAAACAGGGGCACCTGTATACTATAGTATCCATACTTCACACAAAATTAACTGAAAAAGTTTTACTTTATAGCTTGCAGTATATACTACATATTACAAAAATAATGTTAATAAAATTTTGTTTTGCTTATAATTAATGCTTTTCTTCTTCTCCCACTCTCCTAAATCGTCTTCCAAACATTCATGACATGAAGTAGGGCATATGCTTTGTAGTTCCCTACAAGTTTAACAAAGTCAAAAAAGTCCAATACATCCAGGTGTTATTATTCTGTCATTATTCACAAATATAATTAATGCTTTGTAATCCCACATTTTTTCATCAATTTCTGAGTTGCTGGTTTTCTTCCTGTTGAGCTCCATTTCACAGTTCCAGTTGGTGGTTATTTCCAATGTACTCCTAGTTCTTCTAGACAACTCTTTTGCTTTTTTCTGTCTGTCAAGCATTTTGGAACATTGGATAATGTTTCACTGGCATAGTCTATCTATGGGCTTTATTATCACAAGAGTAAGAAGCAGAATTCCCTTCTGTTTGAGAACTCATTTTTTGTTGGACAAATGTTTGTATTTCCTCTGTAACATATTCTGCATCAAAAATGATTTTGACCCTCCAGGAAAAAAAATATTCAGAAAATAACTGGATACAGCAGCCTGAATCTCACACCTACTTCTCAACATTCCCTGATTGCTGGAATACATTTACTCCTCTTCTGCCTGGTGTACAGTGATTAATCATTTTCCACAAAAACTCCACTGCTTCCCACTTTTAGTACTTTGTCCTTCTGCCACAGCTTTGTCAGAATCAACTCTTTCTGCTGATAAGATTGCATCTGCACTATTAAAGGTCTTGGTTGCTTGCTCATGGCCAGGTTTGGAGCATACACATGATGTGTCCTTTCAGTTAACAACTCCTGCTGTGGAATACCAATCCAGTTGCTTATTTGCACATTCATAAATTTAATACAGTCTGTTCTTTCCAGTTTCTCTGGTATGTGCTCTGTCCTCTAATTCAACAATTTTTGAAACATCTCTTCTTGAGCAGTCTCATACTCAGCCAGCCTTTTCTTCATGTCAACCTCTGAGTTTTGCAGCTTTATCAGGTCATCCGGATATCTCTTTAAAGCTTCTTCCATTTTCCAGGCTTTTGTTATTTGAGTTGATATACTCATTCAGTGCTTCATTTATGTTAATCAGCTCTGAGCACATTTGACTTATTTTTTTCCTTTAGATTACTGGAAGTCATATCTTGTACCACAGCTGGAGCTTTAACTGCTTTTTGCTGAAAAACTGCAGGATTTCTCACAATTTGTCATTGATTTTCTTTCAGGTTCTCTGAATTTCTGGCATCCAGGCAGTGCAATTATTAGCCTGTTACTGCAATTTACCTCAAAAGACAAATTCACTGGCTCTCCCTTCTGAGTTTCTGTTTTCACACTGGGAGAGCTGAAATGAAACTGTTACTCAGTGTGCAGCCATCTTGGATGTCATGGTACTTTCACATTTGACCCATTCCTGAGTCTGGCCGAGGATTAAAGTTACACGCTGCTATCAAGCTTCATTTCATATTACAGGGTTTGATTCCCTCAGCCTTCATTTTCTTACTTTGTAACTCTGGGTAAGTCAGTTATCCAGACAGTGTTGCTATATCACCCCTGAAGAGAGGCTTGCACCTAATAAGCTTATCCATTTAATAAAAAAAAAGGTGTTGGAATCATTCTTTTGGTGCAAGAAACCTTGACAAGGCCAAAAATAATGGTGGGTCTAAGGCTCAAAAATAGGGACAGATTTTAAATATTGATCTTATAAACACACAAGAGTCTTTGTGTGAATATGTATTTTCTGAAAGATATCAAGTCAGAATCTCGTATGTCTGTAATTATTTAGTGACTTCAGTCCTCAATGATTTTCCAGAAAACCACACATTTTAGAAGGAATAGACCAAAAATATGAGCCAAAAATCTGGATATTCTGCAAAAATCTGGACAGTTGAGAGATATAGCTGGAAGGTTAGTTATCCTCCTGAATTCAGGAGGAAGGGAGTCCAAGGGGGAGGGACTAAGAGAAGAAAGACTCTATCTTCCCTTCCAACTTGCAATGTGTCTTTGGGCACTTTAGACTGATGGCACTATTAATCTAGAGGTTAAACTGTTAGATGTAGGTTTAACAGCCTGGTTGCTAAGGAAGTGTGGTAGCTGAGGCACATGAGGTTTAAGGTGAATTTGATGATTGCTAGGCTTGCCCTTTGTCTGACAAGGATTTGCTTTAAACTTCAGACTGTATCAATGGATGTTCATAACAAGCTAATGAAAAAAAAGCTTAATAACTTACGGACAGATATCTGCAGTCATCAAGGTTTCATGAAGAGGCAGTTCTGAGATTTGGCTAGTAAATATTAGCTGAACATTAATATTAATGTTAGGCAGAGCATATGGGGATAGAAGGAAGTGAAGATCTAGCCAGATACCCAGACAATGGATTCTTAGGTATAGCCTATCTACTACAAGAGGAGTGGTTCCTGGCCCAGAAATTGTAGTTTATTGGCCGTTTGGACAGTTTTTCATCTCTCTCAACTTTCCAGTTTAAAAGCCCATGTTTACACTTGTTCCCTGCCTTTCCTGTAACACTAACACTCTCTTACTAGGCGACTACCCCTCCATTAACTGGTTAAACTATTCATGTACCAATACACTTGCCCAATGTTTCCTGGAGTTCATTAATTCCAATGCCCTGGACCAGCTTGTTCTTACCCACACTAGAGGTAGCAACATCCTTGGCCTGGTAATTACTAACATGAGTGACCATTGCTCTACACCAATAGTCAGCTTCTCCCTGGTTAGATCCAACCACAAACTAATCACCTTGGAAATCCACCCCCCCACACACAAAGGTAACCACCATGAAAAACTTCTCCAAAGCTATCTTTGGGCTCCTAAAAACACAGGTGTCTAGTAAGGTACATGCCAAATGGGGCATTGCACTCGATGATTGGACTAATGAGGGAGGAGTAGAGAGAGACGATGACCTCTTTCTTCCTGGATGTAAAACCCTTAGAAATGAGATGAGCCACATGGAAGGACTTTCTGACCACAGTGGCAGTGTGGTGGTCGAAGTAGAGGTTGCTGTCAACCTGTGTCCTCAGATCTCTTATTACTCCTTCAATGTTCAGTGGATTTCCATCGATGTGGTAATTAGCGGGAACTGAGTTTTTCCCAAAGGGGATGGCGACACATTTTTTGGCATTAAGCTTAAGGCCATGGTTTTGACACCAGTCATTGGTCTCAGTGAGGCCTTTCTGTAGGATGTCTACATCACTTGGAGAGTTAATAATGGCTCCCAGCTTGCAGTCATCTACAAACATGGTCAGCCAGAGTCCTTCCATGGTGATTTGCACATGGATAAACTCCAGGCCATCATCCTCTTTGATTAACCCAGTTTAATTTCTTCAAGTATTTTGGGTTTCTAATATCATGATGGGAATGGACCTTATTCCTACTTCAAAGAATGATTAAAGTTTGAGAAATTAGTATTGTTTCAATCTTTGATGTTAACTAAATGTGCTCTTTACAGCCCCCTTAATGTGCTCAGAACTGACCCCTTCTGCAATTCATACAAAGTTACATGTATTGGTAGCATATCTAAATATGACTGTAAATTCATTTTCATGAAACCAATTGCTCTTACTACTATTGGAACTGTCTAGGTATACTTCCGCCACATAGCCCTTATCTTTGCCTGGAAATCCTGATATTTTTTTTTTAACTTTGTGTCTCTCTGAACATAAGATGCTGTAGTCACTAATCAATGCTACTTTTGTCTTCTTTTCATAGACTACCATATCTGGTTTTCATCCATCTATTTTTTGAACTGTTGGTAATGGGTGATCCCATGTGATGCAAACTTCATCACTCTCTCTAATGTTTTCTGGCTCATGTTTCCAATGCTTCTCAGCTACTTCACTGTTGCAATGTTTGCACAATCCCCAATGCAACAGTGTTGCCACATTATTATGTCTTTCTGTATAGAAGCCCTCTGCTATTAGTCTATCACACCCAGCAACAAGATGTGTGACTGTTTCCAATTTTGTTTTACAAAACCTGCATTTGTCTGTTTTTCCCACATGTTCAACGGACGTTGTAAAGCAACATGGATATAATCCACTATCCTGGGCTGCCAATATTAATTTCATCTTTTGGATTAAATTCACCTGTCCTTAACCATTTTTGCATTAGATCTTAAACAAAATGAGGTTGTTACAGGAGTTTTATGCACTTGCAACTATATTTATGCCTTTTCCACATTTCTTACCTTCTCATCTGATCCTTCTCCTTATATTCTTTCATCTGTTTTTCTGGCACATTCAGTTGCTGCATGATTTTTATTTACTTTATTTACTGATTTGATTTCCATTACTGCTTGACACCAATATGCTTCCACTAAACTAAGCAGGGAAGTCATCTTAGACTTGTTCTCTTCATGTTTTAAAAGTTTTACTTTGGTGTAGTCAGCAGATATGCATACCAGCCTATGATTGCAGATCTATACATGTAATCAATTTGGAGGAGGTCTTCAGATCGAGGAATATATAATCTTGGTATACATTGATTTTTTATAAGTCATTTGATAAACGTGAAGCATTTTTCTTGTTTTCCTGTCTAACTGATCCAATACCTTTTGAAGCCAGTCATTCACCCCAAAACTGTAAGTTAGAACAGGAAGAACAAATTGGTTTACAGTCTAGATTTTTTTCTAGATATCAGGGCAATTTTCAGTATTAATTTTAGTCTTCTAAAATATTTCTTACTGAGTTTTATGCGTTTGTTCATATTTTTTGTTGATCCTTCATGGTCTTTGCAACACTACATGAAAAGAGCCTTCTCTCTATGTAGCAGCCCAGCAGGGTATGACCCTGACTGACCTTACCTTATCCTACCTTCACCTAAAAATGATGCCCACAATACAGTGATAAGATGATCTTTAATAATTGGCTTGGGAAAAAATGTTGTGTCAAGGGGATCCAATGTTCGTCTGCCTGCCTGGGCTGACATGCTGGACAAGCCGGACTCGCAAGGGACCCTGCCACCCTGCCACCCCTGGGCTTCCCTTGGCAGGGGCTTTTGCACCCCATAGTGCCTTTTTTTTTTAGGTGGCTATCAAATTCTAAACACCCCACTGGAACACCAAGGAAAAAACTAAGGGTAATGCTGCTCTCAATGCCAAGTCTCAAATCTCAAGCACGCGACGACTCAGGCCCTTTCTCTCAATATGGAGAACATCGATGTCTGTGCTGTGACAGAAACCTGGTTCAAGGCCTTGAGCCCCCCAGCACTAACAGGTTTCACCTCATATCATGCGCCGCCCCAAAACTGGAACACCAACACAAAGAAAGGAGGGGGGTGCCATCATTCATAAACACACCTCAACAGGTGCTATAGGCAAGACTGTCTCTACACCTCTAGCATGCTACAGGCCAATTCCTCTCAAACTCAGGAACCTCATACATGGCCTTCCTGAAAACATTGAGGGATAAATGTATCTCCAAACACCATCATACTAGGTGTGACTTCAACTACCTAATATAGACTGGGAACACTATATAAAGACCTTAATATTTCCTGCTTAAGTTGTTTTATATCACATTCCTAGCCCAGACTGATATTTTCTTGGTGCTAAAGCATTCCTGCTTTAAAGGTTGCTGTTGCACATTTATCAAGACCAAATGACATTCTTATATCAAATGAGAAAGTTTTCACAACTTGCAGTTGTGCTTTCAGTTCCTAATCTGATTAACTTTACAGTTTTAAATCATCCACAAATACAAGATAGGAAGTCTAGACACTTTGTTGTTTTCTGGGAGCCAATTGTTACCATAACATAATCTGTTAAGTAGACAGCTTAATGGGTTAAGGGCAAGGCAAATGATTAGTGGTAACAAAGAGATACTCCGGAATATTCCCCTTTGAATTTTTATCCTTGGGATAATAATTTGTCCTTTACTATGGTTTAGCTGCAAAGTGGTTTGCCACTGTTTTGCGATCACTGTAATGTATTTGACTAGTATAGGTAATATCTTATATATCTGTAAGCAATCCTTTATTGGTGAATATAATATACTGTCAAATGCTTTTTTGTCATCTATCAATGCCATACTTAGATTCTTCCCCATTTTACAATTCTCTGTTATGACTTTAACAACAAATGATCTTTTGTTCCATATGACTTTCTTTTGTTACCCTTTTGTTCTATTGTCATGGTTGAGTTTTTTCTAAATGACTATAAACTCTGTTGGTATCAATTCTAGTATATAGTTTATACATCTACAGAAGGCAAGTTAGTGGTCTATAGTTTTTAGGATAACTTGCAGATTCACTTTTAAGGAGGAGTATCATTTTCCTGCTATTAACCAGGTGTGTGTCTGTCCGGGGTACACATATAAGTAGTTCTTACTCAGGGGTAAATTTTCATGTAAAGATGTTAATACTTTTAGAAAGATGTTAAGTACTGCATCTGGGCCTGAGGTTTTCCATTTAGGAGCTTTTCTTAATTTTGTTTTAATTTCTATGGCCATTACTTCATCCTATTTCATATCTTGTACATTTGAACATTTTACTGTTTCTTTTACTTCTTCTATCCATTCTTTCTTATGTTACACTGGTTCTTCATAGATATTTTACCAAAATGTGTCTATTTCTTCTTTTTTGGTGGTATTTCTATTCCTTTTGCTTTGTTTCCCAAATCTCTATAAAATCTTTTTGGGTCAGCAGTGAATTGCTTATTTTGTACTTTTCCTTTATATTTTGTCTGCATATCTTATAAGTTTTTACTGCCTACGCTGATACCTTTATTTTATTATTTGCAATAGTGTACGATAGATCCTGGTCAGTTCTAATACTGCCCCTTGCTTTTAACACATTATCTTACTAAGTATTTTTGCTGATCTGTTCCCTTTTCAGTACTCTTCTATACTCTTCTAACAATGACACTGCTTGTCTTAATTGGTTTATAATTGTTTTCGATTCAATACTTCCGTGATGGCATTTGATTTCTTCCCTTCCTTTTCTTTATTGCCTTATATTTGTGTGGTAAGACTTACTCTGTTATTAATTTAGCAGCAAAATAATATATTCTATTTACTCCTGTATGAGCTATGGGATTCTTTGGACAGAGAGGATGGCCTATAGCTTGCCTTGATATGGTATGGGATTTTGTCTATGGTGATTCGCACGTAGATAAACTCCAGGCGTCATCATATTTAACTAACCTGGCGGTATAGAGTTACTAATGTAGATTGAGACCTCCACCTTTTGTCCCTGCCTGTGCAGCTGATGGTCTAAATTTGTGGAAGGCACTGAAGCCTTGCACTGCTGGAGTGTTTTCTGTGAATTTAAACCATATCTTAGTAATGGCACAGATGTCTATATTTTCCAGAGTGAGGAGAGTTTACAGGGTGTGGAGTTTCTTATTTAGGCTCCTAACACTGAGCAGTACCACCTTTAGGTTTCTTTGGAGTTTAATTGCTA
Organism: Protopterus annectens; assembly: GCF_019279795.1. Lineage (NCBI taxonomy): Eukaryota > Metazoa > Chordata > Ceratodontiformes > Protopteridae > Protopterus > Protopterus annectens. The sequence continues at coordinate 1,194,323,819 of NC_056741.1, forward strand.
TGTCGGTGTCAATTTGGCTTTGACTAAAACAGGCTCTAAGGGGGTGGGTAATGTTTTAGCAGATATTCAAAAACCTAGGGGGAGCAGGTGCAGACCATCCTTTGCAAAGCAATATGGTTTGTTTACCAGGTCCTCCAATGCTGACAAATACTGAATTCCCTTAGAAAGACACCAGAAATTAAACTAATTATTGAAGTCAATCATGTTTTGTCCATACTGTGGCATCATTCTTGGTGAAGGTAGAATGCTGCTCAATGCAAGGCACATACCTGCCTGAGACACATTCAGAGAGATTGATAATGTTTCTCTTCATATACTCTAGGGAGGGATATTTCAGGTCATTAAAGCCCACATGGACTATGATAGAATCATACTGGTACCTGTGGTGTAGTGACTTGAGTGCGTGCATATTTTGGTAGATCCTGGTCCCAGATAAGTCACTAATTGTTATCATACTGTATTCATCAGGTCAGCCCACACATGGATGTATGATCATAGACTACTACCTGTGGTGTAGTGACTTGAGTGCGTGCATATTTTGGTAGATCCTGGTCCCAGATAAGTCACTAATTGTTATCATTTCCCTGTATTTCAGGTCATTAAAGCCCACATGGACTATGATAGAATCATACTGGTACCTGTGGTGTAGTGACTTGAGTGTGTGCATATTTTGGTAGATCCTGGTCCCAGATAAGTCACTAATTGTTATCTTTTCCTTGTTCAGTTTGGTGAGGGGGCATCTGTGTATCATACAATGGCGTTCCTTATAGCAAGAGCCCTGGGTAATGTGATATGTTTACTTGCCTTATGTGCTTTGCTCTTGGGGTTTTAACTATGTGTAGGCATATGGATGATGTCCGTTTTTCTTTTGGCAATTTTTTTATTTTATTTATTTATTTTATTTTACATTTGTTGACCGGGCTAGTCCAGCTGGATATATGTCCATTTTCAGTGGAGACCCGGGGAGAAAAGCTCCACAATACAATAACACTAGCAAAATAGGACAAGACATGTATTTCAAGTAGACATTGGTACATTACAAAACTTTTATGATATCTTACATGAGTAGGAATTTTATATTCTGTATCCGGTAGGAAAAAAAGCTTGATGTAAAAAAGAGCTTGGTATCATAGTAGTTTGAAATAATAATGGAAATTATAACTACGATGCTGTATATACTTTGGTCACACAAGAAGTCAGAAGATAAACACTAGTTTGAATGGATAGAGTGTACAAAAGCAAATACAATAATACAATAATCGTGTTTATTCTCACAAGAGTTGAGGTGTGATAAACCTGCTAGGAAATACCACAGTATATACATATTTACATGAGGAAAAAATCCTTAGAAAGGTCAAGCGCACTGCAATTAGAGAGTAAACACAAGCTAGGAAATAAATAGGAAATAGCAAATACTTTAGAGATTGCTGTTTATAGACTTAGGAGGTCTTAGAACCTCAGCATAAGTCGGCCTATGTTTATGGTGGATACTGTGTGGTGGATGTAGTGTGTATGTTCCTGACAACCTGTTTTGTATGTGAGTTTTTTGCCTCAAGTGAAAATATATAGGGGCATCTCTTGCATACTGTTTTTGCTCTTAAGGATTTGATGGTTGCCTGTGAACACAAGATAACTCCTACATTGTTTCAGGATGCCCATATCTACCAAGCTGGCTATGAAGACATTTAAAAATTACATATCAATGTTGTCTGGACCTGTATTTGGGTGGGCTACTTTAGGTTATGGACTGGGTTATACATAGGTCTGCTTGGGTGGTCTCTGGGTTTTGCACTACACTAAGTTTGATTATGCTAAGATGTGATAATAGCGCAGTTAACATGCAAACTAGCTGGTTTAAGCTTGCGTCAGTGCAGTGGCTTTGTTTTAGCAACACTAAGTTACATGCTTCAGTTCTAAGAGTAGTTTTGTCGACAAAATCTACTCAGGAGCACTACTGGTTTGCTGGGCAGCACTTCGTATTATGGATATATGGAAAACAGTGGGTGGGAAATAATTTAAATAGGTTACACAACAGATAATAGCAATGAAAGAGGCAATGGAGGGTCTTTGGAAGTTAGATTACCATAAGGGGCAGAAGCCAGAAACACAGACTTTTAAAACCCCAAGAGGAAAAAGGAGGGAGAGTTGCGAAAAAATTCAAGCTGTAAGATCAACCTTCCTGTAGAGGGACCCAATGAAATAAAGCTACTGTTGGAGCTTTAGTCCTAGGGTTAGAATTTCAGGAACTTTAGCTTAATGTTTCAGTGAGGGCTGACAAAAATACTATGGAAACAGTATCAAAGTAAAGAGAAAGGGACTGGAATGTAACTTTAAGCTGGTAAGTGATAATCAGACTATAAGACTCAAGCAGCAAAACTGGAATATAGATAGCTGTAAAAGTAATAAAGCACACATCCTGGATCAGAATTCACAAAACTGCCACTACTGCTATCCCACCACAAACTAAGGCACCAGAATGTGCAGAAATCTAGTAGTATTGCTGTTTATGGAAGAAAACATGCCGCAATAAATAATTAAAAAATGCTCATAAATGGCTGTAGTTCACAGTTTTGCCATAACTGGTGTTCGATGTTCTGGATGAAGGTATCATTCTTTGGTATGTCTCAATTAGATTTGATTCCTTTATGCCTGCTAGGGTTCCAAAAAGCATAACATTGGTTTAAGCAAAGGTAATTACCAAGAGGCTGGAGGGCAGTCACCTCCCAAGTTCAGTCACAGTCTCTTGTGAGCACCTCTTTTACATTAACAAAAGGAGTATTTCCTGATAATGATCAATTTGCCAGCTTATAGCTTCATAAGAAGCTTCAGCAAGTGAACAGTAATATAATTTATACACAGAGAAAAAACAAAACAAAAAAGCAAAACAAAATACAACAAAACAAAACAGAGGGTCAACTGCCAAGTGTTTTTTTACCTGTGCATTGTATTTTAAGCTCAGAACAGTGGTTACCAGTCTTTACTTTAAGCAGCACAGAGAAAGAGAGAAAAACATTAAACTGGGAGCATGGATTGTTTGAAGACAAGTTGAAGACAAGGAATGGGCAAAAACTAAATAGCTGACATGGTCAGTAAAGACAGCACCAATGAGCAGGCTATTGTATGCGTCCTGGAGATCTTGATCAAAGAGAAGCAGGTTTCAGTCATGGTGCTGTGGTCATGCCTAAACATGTTGTGTCCTAGAAAGAATGTCATGCCTAATAATATGATCTTAGAGTCACAAGGCAACTACCTCTTGAAGACTTTAATTAAAACTGACAGTATGACAAAATGTTTGCATTGGGTAAGATGTGAGATAAATGTCAGTACAGGAACATGACCAATGGTTACTTCCAAACGAATAGCTGGCGTGATAATTTAACATGCCATCAGGTTAAAACATTAATAAGGTGGGTTTGGAATACTGATGGAACAAATACTCAGCATCCTAAGGTGAATGGTATCTGTCTCTGAAGAAATAGACTCTCGAGAGAGGCCTGAGGCAGACTGAGAACCTGTTCCTGAAATGGAAGGGAGGAGTATAAGGGTTGGGGCAAAGACTGGACAGCTAGCTGAGAATGGTAGGTCATGATGTTCAGCTGAGTCTTAAGAGACAGTTCATATGAAGACTTATTACAGTGATGGCGAACCTTTTGGGTTTGGCCTGTCAAAAGCTCATGGAACAAAATAATTCAGTGCACTTCACATGAGTAATGAATGCAAAAGCAGTATCTTTGGTAACTCGGGTGTTGGTGATTACTGGCGTGTCACCCAAAACGTCGTGGCGTGTCTCACCTTTGACACGCATGTCATAGGTTCCCCGTCACTGACTTATTACAATCAATGAGTCAGAGAACTATTCATTATAAACTGATTAAAAATTATTATGGTAGTAAGGAGCTAAAACTGTTTGGATCAAAGCAAGGTACCTTTTGATTGCTTTCATGCTCAGATTCTACATGGAAGCACGTGCATTATTTTGTCCTGTCACTTTGAATCATGATGTCGAAGGAGTTGCGTAAGTTCATGAGACTTCAAGACTTACTGACCACATTGTAATTTTTTACAGAACAATGAAAAACACTTGTTATTCAGATGCCCAAGGAGGTTGCAGAATATAGCATAGGCAGAAACAACAGAGAGAATTAAGTATAAGCTGATGTGTCTTAGTTCTTCTAGGGTGATGTATTGCCACTAGCAGAGCGTGATCTACTGATAATGAGGAAGGGTGTCAATTTTGGTTCTCAGACAACCAGCAAATGCAAACAACCATGTGATCATTAATGACAAGACGTATAACTTGGAGGTTAATGACCTTTTCAGGCCAGTTAACAGAAACTATATTTATAAAGAAATGATCACCAGTCCACGTAATGAAAGAATCAAAGCACTGACTACTTAAATAATGCAGAATAACCACGGTTTACTTATTTAAAAGCATACATTTCTTGTCCACCAAAAATATTCCATATGACACATGCAGTGTAAGAGGAAGTCTTAGATCCTGGTTATTAAACTGCAGAGTGAAGATCTTTAGACTGTCTAACTAACAGGAAATTGATATCTGTCCACAAAATGTGAATAGGAGCAATTTTTCCTGTCAGGTATTTTGCAGTTTGACTAGTCTGGAGGAGTACAAGTAGGAACTGCAAATGTTGCTTCAGTTAGCTTGGTCACCAAACATACTGCTGCACATGTATATGGTTGAGACAATGATGGTACGTCATTAATGAGTGGGGCTTATAACTCATTTAGATAGAGTACTCCAGTTAAAGAAATATGCTAATAAACTGAATGAGGCTGGATAAGTGAGTCAAGGTTTCAGGTATCAAACATGATGTTAAACGGCAGGATGCATCAAGAGCTGTTATAGGCAAATTTTGTGAAAATTCTTTTGGAATATATAAACATCTAATCATATGACGGTCAGTGCCAGCTACCTGTGGACAACTAACTCTGACCCATTCATAATATAATCACTGTGAAAATACAACCCCTTATTTTGGGATGTATTCTGCTTATGGTTATGCATCATATACCAGCTTACCACCATACCTCTCAAACTCTTAGGGCAAGAAATCTGGACAAAGCCTTTAATAATGGGGGGAGGGGGGTCAAAGGCCCAAAAATAGGAACACTTTTTTAATATTGCTCTTACAAAGTTAGAAAATTGATAACAGGAATTGCATTAGCATGAATTTCTGAAGGGTATGAAATCTGAAACTCAAATATCTGTCATTATTTTCTGACTTCAACCCTCAATAATTTGCCAAAGATTTGCCAGGAAAACACAATTTTATGAGAAAAGGACCAAAAATATGAGGCAAAAATCTGGACATTCTGTGAAAATCTGTATAGTTGAGAGGTATACTTACCACTAGCTGCATTCCTAGCTGTTCCTACTATCCACAACGCAGTAGAATACGGGGTCTGCTTGGCACATTCCTCCAATACTAGCTTTAATTTAGGTCATAGTTTATCTGACATCTATGCTGGAGTGCTGATGTTAGCTCAGACTTTCATCAGTGACAATATGCAGAGTACATTTAGATGGACTTCTGAATGGTTTGCTGCTGGGAAGCATGCAATAAAAGCCTGCATATCTCTTAGGTTCTCTGCCTAAAGTGGTGTTATTACCAGTCCAAAGGCATTCATATTCCAGATGATGATAACTTGCAACAAATCATTTGTCAACACTAGCAACATAATATTTTATTTGTCTATACTTTTTAGTCAGAAGGATTTACATTTCTTTTCACTTAAGTCTAAATGATGTAGTACTTTTGCCTTGTAGTGGAAAGGGGAAAAAGGACCGTTTGGTCTGCACTTTAAGAGTAACTTAACATTCTATATCCCCACTATACCCGTTTTCCCCATCACCATTCTTTACCTGTCACATGCCCATTTGACTTTCAGCTGCTTCAGTAGTTCATTCCATGGTCAACAGATCTCCAGTAAAGAACTCTTGCAGATCCAGGGAATGCTTAGTCCATATAATCTGCTGTGACATAGGGTAAGTTCTCAGATCCTTCACAATGAAGTACATATTTTTTATTTAACAATCAGTCATTCGCACTCACCTAATGTACTTTCCCACTTCTATTCACACACATTTTTAACAATTACATTGGGGTGTTCCCAATGCAAATAAACTCTTCTACTTCACACATTACAGTTTCTTGTTCCCAAAAGCTACACCCTACCATCCTTTAAAATGACACTGTTGGGGTTCTAGTTATCCTACTGTAAGCAGTGCTTCATATGATATGCCTGTTTAAAATAAGCTATCCTCACCTTCCTTCTGAAGGTATCTACAGTCACTCTGCACAGAAAGCATAATTAAAAAACCTCCCAAACCTCCATATCTAAACATGACAGTTTCTAGCCTAATGCAGTCCCCCAACTACCAAAACAAACCATGGGGCCAGATCCCACCTGTTTGGTGTTTTTCCAATGCACATTGGATAAAGTGGAAAAATAATTAATTAAAAATATCTAAAGAATTTTTTCTAAAATAATGCAAAGCAAGTCCTCTCACAGCAGACACAGTATCTTTCAGTTTCACCCTGACCCCAAACTACACTTACATTCTGGAGCCATATATACCCTAAAGAGGCGGAGAGATATTTTCACTGTTCTGGAATTAAATGCAAACTGTGTTAAGAACACAATTTCATTATCTTCTGCAGGAAAATTCAACAAATATTTATGGACTGGCACATTTTAATATTCATGTACAGGTCTTTGCCTCATGAACTTTATTACATTACAGTTATTGAGCAACACTTTGAAATGTGAATTCAAACGGTAATTCAGAAATCACATTTTACAAATGACGTGAACAAGGACAGTGATAAATATCAAGGCAGGTGCCCGTCCAATGAATATTCTGAGAATCTGATCTAGACACAGTGATAACTGACCGAGTTATTTGCCCATATTCAACTTAGCAAACACGTTTTTGTTTTAACCTTTATTAAAGTACACATGGCTGTAAATGGTTTCAGTCATTTTACTTTTAGACTAAAAGAGGTAAAACAGAACTACAAGAAAATGACATGGTTCGCAAACACAGCCAATCCAGTTTGTGACCACTGGTAGATGAGGTAATTTTAAAAAATGTTTAACAATCAAGACTGCATGGAACTATGACATCTGATGATTAACTCCATTACAGAGATTGTTCCTTTATTGTTTCATACTTGTAATGTACCCCACATTTCAGTTTACCATTTATGGGGCCCTGTACCATGAAATATTCCATTGCTGTTCTATAATTCCATCCAAGAAAGTGAGTGCACATACTGAATAAATATTGTCTATGTTCTTGTGTCACATCTGACTCCTGCAGCAACCCTGTGAACAGCCATTACCATTCATAGAGGTTAGTGGAAATGTAGGGAATAGAAGTAAACTGTCTGGCCTTTCTTCTTTATCATGCATACACTAACCACATGCACACCTGGGAACAAATTAGATTTGCCAGCTCTCCTACTGCATATCTTTGGAGGTGAGAGGAAACCAGATTACCTTGAGAAACTCTACATAAACACAGGGTGACATGCAGATTCCACACAGAAGGTGTCTCTCTTGAGAATCAAACCAGAAAAACTTTTGCTGTGAGGCAGCAATGTTACTCAATACCCAAATATGCTGCCTATTCTGTCATACTAGTTTCCATCCATGTACTCCATCATGCTCTACTTCTTTGCTTTTCCATTAATTCAGTCCTGTATTCTTAATTATACATAAAGTCACTGCGGTGGTGGTGCTGTGGTAGCATTGTCGCCTCACAGTTAGACGTTGCCCGTTCGATTCTCAGTTAGAGCGTCTTCTGTGTGGCGACATGCGTGAATGGGTGTTCCTTCGTTGAAGGTTGTGCGTTAGGCCCGGCAAGCCAGCACGTAAAAATCTACTGCAAATCATTAGCGGACCGGAGCTCCACTGTGGCGACCCCTGACCGGGAAATACCGAAAGACACAAACAAACAATTCTTAATTATACATAAAAATCATCCCTATAGTATGGTTATCTGCTGTATTAAAAAAAGTTTCACAGGTTTCATATATGTCTTCATAAACAGTAACTTTATAGTTTATAATTTGATTCACAACATTACCTTTATATACTTCAAATGCATTTTACCTAGATTGAAATACAGTTTGACAATTTGTTTGCAGAGGAATTCATTGGGGATGCACACTTTAGAATGTCTACTTTTGTTAATGCTTTCATAATCCCTCCTCATCTAATTTTTCTTACTTATTATTTTTATAAATGGGAAATAATCTTTACTCAGTAAGTAGTTTTATTACAAGTACACAATGCCATATTCCTTCAAAGCTTGATTTCTTGTTCTGTTTGTATCAGGAATGATGCCACATTTTAAATCTGAACACTATCTTGTTTAAAATATTACTGCTATCTAGATTTCTTATTTTTGACCAGTTTGCTATAGTCTGTTGTTTATTATAACTCTTATGAATAATATGTTCACATCTTAAAAAACAGAGTTGTAAATTATCTTGATAACAGCATTATACTTTTTATTAGGTTACACATTCTTTGATACAAATTGTGGCTTTGATCTGGTCTCTAAATTTCTGTTCCATTCTCAACCATATGTGATATTTTTATTTTGGCTGTCATAATGAGGAGTGTGGTATTACATACTCCATGTTTCTTGTCAAATTTAAATAAATCCCAACCTATTTAATCTAGTCAAAGTCTGATATATTTGTTGTGCATTGTCCATTTAGCATCAAAAGTGAAAAAAAACAAAGTATGTATATATATCTACCTACATACATCTATTTTATTACCCTTACTATTTAAGTTTTATTTTAATTTCCTTCCTTTATTGAAAACCAGTAACTTTTGTCTTGCCATAGTTAACCTTCAAACTTAACTCTTTTAGTGTCTTGTCTCGGAAGTTCATAACTAAGCTAGCTCCTTGTAAACTAAAGGATAGTAAAACCATATCATCAACATATGCAGTTAATGGGTAATTTTGTTCCCCAGTTCTGGGTGCTTATGTGCCAGTTTTTATAACTTTATTGATTGTCTTATCCACACAAATTAATAATAATCAGGGGCAATAAGCAGTCTTGTACTTCTCTTTTCTGAATTTTAAATGTTTTTTGTGTATTTTCCTTCTTGTGAACTGTTGCCTAATTTTAATGTATAAATAACTTATTAACCCAATTAAACTTTTTCAAATTATTTTGTTTCCCAATCTTCCATAATATTTTTTTTCTATCAATATTATCAAATGCTGCTTCTGAATCAAAATAAAATTGTAAATAATATCCCCTTTATCAACTTAATGTATTTTCCAATTAGATGTTGCAATACAAAACATGCACTAGTTGTTAATGTATTTCCAGTGTATGTATACTGCACTTTTGATAGTCCTAACACTGATAATTTACTTCAAACTTGTCTAGAATGATAGAAATAATAGATGTAAATATGTTTAGAGATGTGTCCAAAAATGTTATGAAATGATACATGACTAGATTTTCCTGTTACCTTTCTTATTTATTTATTTGCAGTTTGTTAACTGGGAAAATCCACTTGGCCGTACAGAGCCTGTTTTCAGTGGAGGCCTGGGGAGAAAAGCTCCTCAGTACAATAAAAAGAACAATCAAATAAAGTTATATACATTAGTACTATACCATTATCAAACATATTGGATTTCAGTGGCCAGACAAAATACTAGTGAGCAGATTGCAAAAATGTTTAGAGATAATTACTGCATAGAGGGTTTTTAGATGATACACAGCATCGAAAGTTGGGGGAGAATATATCATTAGAGCTAGGTATTCAATGAGGCTGAGTACAGGTACAGTTCCAGGTGGAGAGAAGTTTTGAAGTGGCCATGATTTTGGATTGTTCTGATTGTTAATGGTAGTGTATTCCACTTCTTGGCTAAAGAGTAAGAGTTGGCCAGTTGGTAGGTTTGGTTTATGAACCTGAAGAAGTTGCTGATTCTCAGATCTAAGGGGCCTATTTGGGAGGTAGAAAGTGAAGATAAAACTAAGGGTGGGACAATCAGAAGGTTTAAAGATAAGTTTGTGAGCAGCAGTAAGTTGCAAATAGTTGAGGTAGTTTGATAGTTTCAGCCATTTTAGGGAGTGAAGAACAGTACAGTGTTGGGAGGAGTGTTTGGAATTTGTTGTAAAGTTTGGAATTTTATTATAGCATGTCTTGAGCTTAGCTTTTAGAGTAGTTTGGAGGTTGGGAAACAGAGGGGTACCATACATTAGTGAAGGGAGTAGGTGGGTGGAGGCAAATGTTTGTTTGGTGGAGGGGCTAAGGAACTGGTTGTGCTATAGAGCATTCCAAATTTCTGATGTGTTTTTTCATTGTTTTTGTTGCAAATGAATATCAAATGTTATGTGTTCACCTATGGATACTCCTAGAAGTTTTGTGTGGCTGACAACTTCTATTAGCACTTTACTTTGGGAGTAGATATTGAACATGGCTTTGTCCAACAGAGTTGATTTGTTGGGGGTGAAAAGCATAATATTGGATTTATTTGGGTTAAGGGCTAGGTGTTTTTAAACCATCCAGGATTCAGTGGTGGAGAAGACTGAGTTTTGAGGTGGAGTTCAGACAAAGTGTCAGTGTGCAGATGGTTTGATTTGTTTGCATATTGAATAAGGGCTCCACTGGTCAAAGATATATAGAAACTGTTAATGAAAATATTGAATAGGAGGGGACCAAGTATGGAGCCTTTAGGAACTCCAGTAGATGTGTGAAGATAGGAGGAGGTAGAGTTTTGTCATCTGACGGCCTGTTGCCTATCTTTTTTATATAGCTTGAGAAACAGTTGAGATTGGTGTGGAAAAGTCTGAAGTCTGTGAATTGTGACAGTAGCAAATGGTGGGAAACTGTATCAAATGCCTTAGAGAGAGATCTAAGAATATGGTAGATACTATTTTCCTGTTATTATGAGCTCTGTTAACAGTTTCCAGGAAATAAATAAGGGCAGTTGTAGTGCTGTGGCCAGGTCTGAAACCATGCTATGTGGAGAACAGGAGGTAGTTATGATTAGATAGGGCTTCACCTGAATGTGAATGCATTTTTCTAAGATCTTAGAGACAGGGGACAGGATAGCGATAGGTCAAACGTTGGAGATATCTATGTTTTTGCCTCCTTTGTGAAGAGGAAGAATATAGGCTTTCTTCCACAATTTTGGGATATAGGATTCTTGGATGGATCTGTTGATTAGGATGCTTATAGGGAAAGCAAAGGCTTCAGCTGCAATCTTTACAAATGTTGGGGTAAATTTTCAGGTGTGTTAGAGCAGGGTTTGAGCTTAAGGAGTAGTCTTTTAATAGTTGTGATAGAAATAGGGTTGATAGTGAAATCAGGAGTAGAATGTTTTTTTTTTTCAGGGGTGATGCTTGTAGAGATGGGGAAGGTGGGGGAGGTTTTTGGAGGAGCAGTGCCACTTATGCTGTCTCTGTCCTGAGGAAAGCTAACGGTAATGCTGGCTATGGCATTTATAAAGGAAGAGTTAAAGAGAGAGAGGCAATTTAATGAGGGGTTTTGTCAGGGTATGGACAAGGACTGTTTTTTGTGCCAGGGTTCAGAAGGAATGAAATGGAATTCCAGAATGTTTTTGGGTTTTGTTTATGGTTAGATTGCAGTTTTGTGTAGTAATCTTTTTTATCTTTAAGCACTAGCTTTTTACCTGATTATGGAGCTGTTTAAAGTGTATCAGGGTGTCCTGTTTTTGTTAGTTTGATAATGTTTCCATGTATTATCTCTAAGTTACATCAGATTTTTGGTGTGGTTGGTCAGCCAAGGAACATAGTTAGTTTTGATCTTTTTCATGCAGAGTGTGCAAAGCTATTTAGTGTGTCCAGGAATGCAGTATTTAAATAATCCACAGCACTGTCTATTGGGAGTGTTTTTAATATGTGCCAATTAATATTTTTGAGGATATCAATGAAGATTAGAACGTCAAAGGCAGTTATGTTTCATATCTGTTTGTACAGGTGTTGATTTTGGAGGGCTGAGAGGGAGTGGCAAATAAAGGTGGGGAGTTGGCCACTCAGTGTGTCTGGAAGAGTGCTTGCTTCAACTATTTTATTGGGGTGGGAGATGAGAATCAAGTCTAGGGTGGATCCTGTGGTGTTATCCTTGTTTGCTTTGGTTGAAGTGTTTATGAGCTGAGTGAAGCTGAATAGGTTAATATTTCAGGAATGGAAGTTGGAGTTCAAATTTAGCCATTTGATATTTACTTCACCCAGGATAATAATTTTGTTTTTAATAATGGCAGAAATCCAGGCAAGAATTTCTTCTAGTAGAGGGATATTGTTTCTGGGGGGTATGTAGACAGCTATGATACAAAGATTTCTGTAGTTATTAATCTTTAGAAGAGCAATGGTAATTTCAGCATTTGTGAATTTTGCAATAGGATTTGTACAGGGTACTACACTAAATGAGCTAGGAAACATTAACACTACTTCACCACCTTTTTTGTTGGGCCTGTCTGATCTTATGATTTAAAAGCCAGTGAGGAGAAATTTAGAGTCCTTAATGTTGAGTTTTAACCAGGTCTTTGTGATGGCAATGATATCTGGTTGATTATAGGTGAGCCATGTGTATAAACTGGAGATTTTGTTATGAATACTCTGAATATTTATAGTTACCATGTAAATGGATTTGTGAAAGTTAGTACCAAGTGGAGGTATGGACATATTCGTTATAGTGGGGCCTGGGTAGGATGCATATCTCCTTATAAAGGCAAAGTAGTGAAAGTAAATATATAAGATAAAAGTTTTTGTTTTGTGGGACATTTGGAGTTGTGTTGTTGAAAGGATTTGGTAGTGTGGCTTGTGGGAGTTATGAGGATTTTGATTATGAGAGGGGCTATTTTAGCTTGCATTGGTAGAGAGGATTCATTTGATAAAGTTTAGGGAATATATAGGAATTGCTTGTAAGGTTTGTAGAAAGTGGGGTACAGGTTTTAGAATAATGAGGTGAGAAGGAGATGGGGTTCAGGGCAGTGAGATGTAGTACTAGACACAGGAGCATGGAGAGAAGAGATAGGATCTGTTCTGGGTAATTGCATCATTAGGTTTGTAGGAGGAGGGGGAATGAAAAAAGTATGTGTGAGTGGTTTAGGTGAGTAGAGTTGTGTTGGTATGAAAGTAATTGGTGGATGTTTAGGTTAGGTTTTGTGGAAAGGAGCATAGTGTTATTGGAGACCTTTGAAGTAGGTGCATGGTGTATTAGTGAGTTTGGAAAGTCTGGGTAAAGGAATGTAGAATGAGTTTGAGTGGGAGTGGAAATAGGGGAGGTGTTTGGAAATCTGGAGGGAAGAAGAAAGGTGTGGATTGGTTAGAAAGGTGTAGGGGAGGAGCTACTGATAGTTAAGTGTAGGTAGAGTGGGGGTGGGAGGGATTTTGGAGTACGGTAGGGGAAGGGAGTGAGCCCGAGCACAGCAAAGGTGAATGGAACAGGCTGAGCTGATTGTGTGTCAGACCAGGTAGAAGAGAAACAATCAGAGAAGTTGAAAGAGTGAAGCTACAGGTGAACTGTGATGGCTTGGGTAGTAAAGGTAAGTGATAGAAACTATGGGTAATAGAGGGTAGAGTGGTAACAAAGAAGGACAGAGGACAGTTAGATAAGAAAGTAGGATAGAAAAAGAAACTAAAAGTAGTTTTCAGGTAACTGGTGACTAGGAAAGAGAGCAGCAGGTGGTTCGGGTTTGGTTCGGTAATGGGCTTTCAGGCCTATATGTACAGGTTAAATTGCAGTAAGATTTTATCAGTTAGAGACATACATTAAATGTGGATGCAGGCTTGTAGATCTTTTAGGCAGTATAGAGGAGCCGCGTTTGTATGCTGAGTTGCCAGAGAAATGTTCTGCATTGGAAATGTAGGTGTGGTTATTGCCTAGAAAGAAAAAAGAGGAAGAATGAGTGGAGGATTTGGAGAGAAAAACCTTCACTGGTGTATGTAAAGAGAGTATTTGAGGGAGACTGGAGAGGGGGTGGAGTGGTAGAGTGGGACAGAGACAGGAAAGAGAACTTTAGAATTACTGGATAAAAGTAGTGGCCTGTTGTAGTGGTAGTGGGAAAAAAGTGGTGGAATGTAGTAGTAGTAGCAGGGAGGGAGTGAGCAAACGATAACAAAATTCAAAGTAATTACACATTTACATACATAGCAGCAGGTAAATGCAAGCAGAAACTTAGAACCCGAAGCTAACATATACAGTAATGGTAATTACTTGTATGCTAGAAATGCAAGGGCTACAACTGCATGGTAATCATTCACAATTAGGAAAACATTTAGCAATTATATACATGCACCAAGGACCAGATAAAGTTGTGATGGGGGTACTGTTAAGCTAAAACAGAAAGGGTCCGTACAGTGCAATTAAAGCAATTTGTTTACCAAGCATTGCATTCTCAACTGCACAATAAAGTAATGAGCAGGACTGAACTGTAATAGGTTCACAGATAGGCAAAAGATAACAATTTGGTAGTACTTTCAGAATAACATGTAAAGGTGCAGTGGTACAGTATCACTAAAGAAAACAATAGCTATTTTCTTAAAAAATCTCTCAAATCTCTTGCAAAGCTGAACAGTCAGTTAACACACTAGTAGTCAGCACATAATATGATTAAACATTAGCAATACTATGCCTCCTTTCTATGTCTATGAGTAACTGTTTCCTTCACAAAACCTTTAAATAAATGTGCACAAATTTTGTGTATATATATATATATATATATATATATATATATATATGTGTGTGTGTGTTTTTTTTAAATAATTGATTAGGTACTCCATCTAGGTAAAGCTCATTATTTTTTTTTGTTTTCTTGTGACTGACTCAGTTTTGGGGGATTAAGTAGTTTTCCCAGTGTTTTATAACTGTCTTTAAAATATTGTTCTGTATATAGTAATTGAACTGCTTTTTACTTTTGATAAAATAATCTCCATTCTCAATATTTTTATTCAGTCCTTGCAACATCATCTTCCAAAAATATATTTATTATAATCTTTAACATTCTTTCCCATTACAGTTTCATCTGAATTAGATTTACTTCCTTAATTAACTTTCTATATTCCTGTTTCATTTATTTATATTTTGTGTAGTCTTTTTCTTGTTTTGCTTTCATCCAGGCACTCATGATCTGTAGATATTGTCTGGGATTTAGAAAGGTCACCACCAGAGGTTAAGATATTTTTTACCGCTGGCAGTACCATTTCCATTTCTTAGGCAGCCCTACCGCAGTGCTTATCTCAAAGAGGTGCAGTACCATGGTGAGCTGTCCCTGTGGCCTTCCTCAAATACTAATGAGGCATTACTGGGAGTAGCTTTTGGTAATTATCCATGTGATCATCCCCCTGTAATACCTGAGGTGAGTACTTTACACAGTAGAAGGAATCACAGCAGAAGGAATCACAGAAGTGCTCGACTGCGTAAATCCTTACTGCCAGCAGCAGTAATTAACCTGGCCAAAAGCTCATGTTTAGAAAAGCCATGTCCCTGCTATCCTCCAGATTCCCAACTTTAGTTAACACTATTTTATATCCTGGGCAGTTAAGATGAGACCCAGACATGTTTTGCTTAAAATTTACCATCCAGCTCAGATACCTCTGTTATGTCACCTAAGTAATTAGGCTTCCTATCATTTCCACTCACTTTCAGATGACCTGGATGCAGGTCTCTCCTTTTTAGGATGGTATTAGTGACAGCTTAATTCTCATTTAAGAAAATATATCACTAGATGTATCAATTTGTTTAGGATCTCAACCAGACTCATCTTATTCCTGGGATTAGCAAAGGCAGGTGAGACTACAACAGCTTCAGGAATGAATCCAACCTTCACTATACATTGTAAGTTGATGGTTTATGTGGGAGGGGAGATTTCCATGTGTCACAGTACTAGATACATACTGGGAATAAATGCATAAGATTTTAATTTACCTCTGTCCTTTTAGGACAACTAAGCTGTGTGAAATAGAAAGATAACGTAGAGTCAAACCAAAGCTTAAGGTATTTAATATCTCAGATCTGTGGTAATTCTTCCCCATAAACGTCAGAAATAGAAAGCTTAGGTGCCAGCTAATCATATATATATATATATATATATATATATATATATATATATATATATATATATATATGATTTGGATGTATTACTAAAAGGCCTATCTTTGTTTGCACAGATGTTTGGATATCCTTTCAAGGAGGTCCACTGCAAGGAGAAGAAGGTCATCTGCATAATGTTGTAATGTAAATGTTCCATGTACTGGACATTTACTTGGAGAAGTTGTCATTCTTAAAGGCAGGTCCTATGCTACAAGGCTGTTGGAGAGGATTTTATTGTATCCTACTAATGAACAATGTCCAAGTGCTCAAATAATAGCATGTGGCCAAACTATTCATTCACTAAAATGGGTCACTTTGGACAGAGGTTTTGCCTTTGCCCTAAGGAGTAGTGATCTGAGAGCTGTCCTTATCTCTCCCTATGCAGTAGTTATGTTATAAACTATAATTTTGGTAGATATTATACCACTGTGATGGTGGTGCTGTGGTAGCGTTGTTGCCTCACAGCAAGACATTGTCCCATTCGATTCTCAGCTAGAGTGTCTCCTGTGCGGAGACATGTATGAATGGGCGTACCTTCATTGAAGTTGTGCATCAGGGCTGGCAACTCGGCACGTAAAAATCTACTGCCAGTCATTAGCGGACCGGAGTTCTGCTGTGGCGACCCCTAACCGGGAAAAGCCAAAAGACACAACAACATTATACCACTGTGGAGAATTTCTGTGTTGCATGCTCCATCAATAGTAGAATCCTTCACAAAGATAGAACTACTGTTAAAACAAATCAAATATTTATTCATAAAGTTGCTAGAGCTGTGAGTTAGAACCAGATGATTCATCTCTGTGTTCATTACCCTAGTATAGAAAACAGGGAGGAATGCCTTCTTCATTTATATCACATCTGATTACTGGAGGGAGAACTTTCTCCTGTAGGGGATTGCTGTAAGCATTTTATGAAGGATATTATTCTCCTTCTTTGCCTTTTTTCCAGCTCTTGTGTTGGTTACTGACTGCAAATCTGATGTAAGAGTTTGGACTTATTGTAAGACACAATGTGAAGTAACACAGAGAAATTACATGAGGACTCATAGTAATAAATGATATGTGAACGTATCTTTTCCAGTATATTGTGTTTTTTTTCTTTCTTTCATTTGTCTACATTTGTGTGGGCCTTCTTAAGTCTTTTTGTATAACTAGAAAAAAGGTAGAAATGCTGTGCTGGTAGAGGAAACACAGGAACCCAGTGCCATTGTGGTGCCTTTATTAGACAACTCAAAGTCATACAATTACTTGAGATTCTGGCCTAAAAGTAGTCTTTCATAATGAGTTAATATGTTGAAATATTAGATACAGTGCTTTAATACCATTTTGTGCCTGGAAAGTAAGCAAAGACTGCATACTTTCTTTCTCATGGGTTATAAGAAACTGTTAAGAAAATATGTGTGTGTGAAAGACCTGAAAGAAAAAATTGCCATGTGAAAAAAAAAATCTTAGTATACATCTCAGATGCTGAGAAAATTACTACTTAAACTTCAGAGACTGATAGAGTATAGATAGATGTGTGTTTGTATGTGTGAGAAAGTGTATAAATTAACATTGAATGCAGACTTCATTGAAGCGCACATCATCAAACTGGCTTCATCGAACGGAAAAATATCGAAGTCGAAAAAAAAATTTTGAGTGCAGATCAATGACAACTTGCTCCATGCAGGGGGGCAAGACCCCCTGCACCCCACACACCTTCTGCCACTTAGGTATACCACTCCTGAGATCGCACTTCGGTGCACTACAGTGCGGAAACAGAAGATTTCCATTTCCTACATTGTAGTGCGGTCTCGGAGTTGGTATATTTAAGTAGCAGGGGGTGTGGGGGGTGCAGGGGGGGCTTGCCCCCCTACCTGTACCCTTAAAGTGTGATGTCCCCATTTGGAATTCCCATTCACAGGGTTTCGATGTTTTCAGCGCTCGATGGAGTGAATTCGATGTACGCTTCGATGAAATCTGTGTTCGATGATGTTATATAAACCCGTGAGAAGTGATCATGGGAACCATAAGATGCCTAGGGCTTTCTAACTTTCAACTGAAGCATTTTCCTTGGATCACCATAGCTTTGTACAGAAAGTGCCAAATGTTAACATCAATGACTCTTGAAATATCAAAAAAAAGAATGCAGAGGCAAGGTGTTAAATGCATAAGGCTACAGCCTACAGCATAAGCAGTGCAAAGATTGCAGTATATAGTTGCAGCAGAATTCTACCAGCTGTTTGCTAGACTAGTGGTACATAAAGCTGCGTTGAAAGGTGGTATCACTTGTTTGAGTCTCTTTGTTGGAACTTTTTTCACTGGTATGTTATGTGTGGTCCATCCCTTTCAGTTAATTGATATCTATTTATTTATTTAGTATATATTTTTGTGCTTCTTGCATATGTATTTATGGTGCAAGATGTTGAAGATACTGCATGACTTTTCTTTCTTTCTTTAGTAGTTCTTTGGTGCATGACTGTGCAAGATTATGGTAGAGTACAAGATTTTTGCTGGGCTGACATAAATCTGGTGGATGACTTCCATGGGTGCAAGTATGCATTTAATGTCTCATCTCGAAATTCACCTAATGCCATTTTGAAGAGTCACCAATCTTGATATTCAGCACTTTCCGTAAGATGCAATAGTAACTGAAGTGACATGCTTTGATCTACAGCTAGTAAGTCAATGCCTAATCATATAAACCTTATAAGCAAACATGTTTAAACGTTCTTGGTACCCTTTTCAAACACTTAATAATGTTCACCTCCCAAATCAAGCAAGGCTGTATATGATAACCCTGGTGTAAATTTGCATATTACATGATTTACTGTAATTTATCAAAATATTATTTTATGATTTTAGCACACACACACACACACACACACACACACACACACACACACACACACACACACACACACACTTGCAGATACTGTGTTTGTCTCAGGTTTAGGTAACAGATATCTAAATATCTGAGCTGCAGGGTGATATTTTTTTGCACACTGGGACTTTTTTTTCACATTGGCACTTTCAATGTACTTTTTATTGCTAACAGAAGTGAAATGATGTACTCTTTTCACCCTTTCTGGACACATATATGTCTAATATCACTGTATCTAACAGCAATAACAATAATTCCTGGCTAAGGGCATCTGTAAGCCCAAAAGCTTGTGTAACTGTAAAATCCTGGTCGGTCTAATAAAAAGGTATCACGTTACCTCTCTGTTCCTGTATTTTTCTTTGGTGGGATAAGAAAGCCAGTTGTATTTTACCAGCTTGCCTATCCTGGGGTGGATGGAAGAGGTCATAAGCAGTAATGGAAGCCTTTGTGGTGATATTGGGGTAAGAATCCCCTGCTTACAAATAACGGGGGGCACACAGAAACAGAGATTCTCAGCTGTAGCAGCCTTGCATCACTGCATGCTGGACATTACACTGTGGAATGGGTAGGGCATAGAAATAAATATCCTTATTTCCATGAGTATGACACTGCAGTGGGGCACCTCAGGCTCCTTCCAAGCAACAGAAGGGCTTTGGATAAGGTTTGGGGTGGTCAGGAATCAATCCTGGCATCTGAGGTCAAAGAGAGGCACCAGTGGCCGAGAGTGGTCTGTTACATATGGGCCGAAAAGATAAAAAGGAGTGGTGCCTTTTGATTTAGTTTCACTTGCGTCATATTTTTAATTTGCTGAGAAAAAGTTCTGACCATCCGAAAGCTGTGAGTAGACTAATTGCTTGGGAAAGCAGTGAAGTGCACATGAGGTACTACATATTACGCTGTATCTGCCTTTGCAAGAACTGATGTCAGTGATAGTGCTAGGTGGAAATGCTGGACATCTGATGCCAGAGCTGATACCATCAGCTGTGGTATGGTTCTAATGGCCAAGATTTAAAGGAATAGACATCATCTAATATTCCTTGTTATGATAACTTTTTCTTTTTTATCTCCACAGTCTCATACCTCTCATACGTCTCATAATCATCCTTTTTCAAACCACTTATATTTAACCTTTATTGGTCCACATCTTCACTAGTGAATATCCATCAATAACAAGTACTTAATGTTCTGCTGCCTTGACATTTGAAGTAGATGACTACCCCTTAAACATACTAGCAAGCTTTCCAATTTCAAGACCAATCTAAAAAAATACCTGACACCTGGAACAGTACATTCACAAAACAGATGCAGGGCCATCTGCTCATTATAACTATGCCTCTGTCACTCTAAATTCACTAACACAGCCACATCTTAGCAGATAGTAATTGCCCAACATCAAAACAAACTCTCACTTTAATGATTCCAGACTATGAATATATCTCTTCAGCCAACACTTACTACTATTTATTTTTCTGGCTCGTGTTCTTCTATAACATTCTCATCATTATAATTTTTCCTCCTACTTATTACTTCAACTCATCTCATACTATTTTTCTGTCTATGCAGGACATGAATATTCTTTGAGGAAAACTTTGCTAGGATTAGAAAGGCCCCTTGGGTTGTTAGCCTAGTAACAGTCTATGAACCTATAAATCTATGAATCTATTTTGGCAGCAGAATACGCTATTAGTTTTCAGCTCCATACATTATTAGAAATATAGTCAGTGTTTTGAATAAGTATGTATTCATTTGCTTGACATAGGCTATCCACTTCTGCTACTCAGGGTTGGCCTTAGGTCAAGTGGTGCCCTAGGCAAAAGTGCTCCACAGCACTCCTCCCTACACCAGTCAGTGCCTCCATAATGGTCTACCTACACCATCCAGATTACTGGAAAAGTGCCCTGCTAGAGCAGCGCCCTAGGTGGCCGCCTAGTTGGCCTATGCCTAAGGCCGGCTATACTGTGACTTGCAGTACATACTGTGTTCTTAATATTTCTGTAAATGTGTTTTGAACTGCGTTTTTATTTGTTGTGGGGACTTTCTCCCTTTGTATATAATTACTTATAAGCTACTGTAAAACATTTTTATGTGTGTATTTTTTGTAGACCCTTTCTCTCCATCTCATTGTAAAATATTTATTCTGTTCCTAGGTTCCTAGGTGTTTACTAGGCTAATGACCACAAGGGCCTTTTTAAGCCTAGCCATGCACTCTAAATCTCTGACAAGTTCTGATACCTTTGATAAGTGTAAGCATTGGCCTGGGAGATGAACCATTTACAGGTTACCTGTGTCCATTAGAGACAAAGGTGCCAAACCAGGGATGAATTTCTGGTTTTTCATCCAATTGCTGCACTTGAATTGGGTTAGGGAAGAACTCTGCTTCACATGGATGGGGACCGTCTGTATCATAGTCGGGGTAGTCTCTGGGATACATACCAATCTCTCCAGCAGGTCCTATTTATATCACAGGCAAGGTTTAAGTCTTTAGAATGGTTGATTCTGGTACTGTTTGTTTTATGGATATACAGGACATCCATCAGAGTGGGGTCTGACAATGCCCTGTATGCCAGGCATAGATCTCCCCTAAAAAGCCTGTAGGAGACAGAATACAGGGATAAGACCTTGTGGTGGTCTGCATAGGACATTTTACTTATGCCCTGTATTGTTTTAGTGAGGAACCTCTGTGGACGTTCCAGTTGTTGGATATGTCTGGTTAGGTACATAACAAAAGGGGCATTGTACTCAATGATAGGTCTGATGAATGCTGAATACAGTGGAACAATGACTTCCTTGCACTTAGATGCCATACCTTTGTAGGTTGCGCAACATAGAATGATTTCCTCACCACTGTAGACACATGATGGTCAAAGGCTAGATTACTATCTATGTGTTTGTCCTTAAGTCCCTGATATGTTGTCAATATGATAGTTAACAGAGATCAATGGCTTCCCAAAGGATATTAATATGCATTTCTTGCATTTAGCTTTATTCCATGCCTCTGACACCAGTTGTTTGTCTGTGTTAGTCCCTCCTGGAGAACATTTTGTCAGTGTGAGATTCAATGACAGCTCCTAATTTGCAATCATCTGCACATTTAGTCAGCCAGAGACCACTGACATTGGCCTTGACTTCTGAGAAGTAAATGCCAAAAAGGAGCGATCCAAGAACTGACCCCTGAGGGACTTCACTTGTGACTGGCCTCTTTGTAGTGGTGCAGTCCCCAATTCTAACTTCCTGGATCCTGTCTGTGAACCAGTTGGTTATCCACCAGGGGACATCTGGGTTTGTACCTAACCTGTTGAGTTTGTCAACAATGCCTGAGTGGGAATTGTGTCAAATGCCTTGGCCAGGTCAAGGTAGGCAGTGTAAATGATTTTGCCCTCATCCATTGCTTTGGTGACCTTCTCAAAGAAGTCCACCAGGTTGAGTAAGCATGATCTGCCCTTGTCGAAATCAAACTAGGTTGGGTCCAGTCTCTGGAGGTTTAGTATATCTCTGTATCGATCATCTCCATGATAATTCTTTCCATGCCTTTACATATAAGACTAGAAAGACTTATGGGTCTGTAGTTTCCAGGGTCTGTAGATGGCCCACCTTTGTGCAGAGGGATGACTGTTACCTTTCTCCATTCAAGAGGCATGAAGCCTGTTTGGAGGGTATGGCTGAATAGTAATTCCAGAGGCCCTGATAGGTCATGTTTCATGCTATTTAGAAGGCATCCTGGGATAATGTCTGGGCCCATTGATTCAGTGTTCTTGGTCTTAGAGAGAGAATTATGGACCTGTTCCCTAGTGATAGTAGGGGGAGTTATATTTGATATTTCCCGAGGGAAGGTTGAAGGGGAGAAAGGGGTAAAGTTGGAGCTGAATTTATCAGCCAGTAGGTTTGCTATATGTTCGGGCTCAGTATAGGTGGCTCCATTTATAATGAGCTCTGCACACTATTGTGTAGTGCCTTTGAGGTTGCAGATATAACTAAAGAATGCTTTGCGGTTGTCCTTGGCCTGGGAGGCCAAACTTACCTCAAATCTGGCTTTGGCAGATGTTATTTGTCCTCTGAGTTGTTTGATTAGTTTGATGAGAGTGCTTTTATCCTGCTGGGTGCTACACCTCCTAATTTTTGCCATGATTTCCTTCCTCCTGTTATACAACCTACTGATTTTGTGATTCCACCAGGGTGGCTTGTTTTTTGAGTTAGTGTGTTGCAAGGCTTTCTCTTCTTCTATATAGTTACACAACTACTGTTTAGATATTTTTGAATCTGTTGTGGAGCTGTTCTCCCCAGGCCTCCACTAAAAATGAGCCTTTGGCTCAGTTAGACTTTCATGGTTAGCAAAGGACAAATAAATAAATAAACAAATAAAATAAAATAAATGTATACAGTCGTCCTAAAAACAGAGCATGAAATAATATAATACTGTCTTCCCATTCAAATTTTTGAAAGGAATTACCTCTGTTTACCGTATCCTATACAGTACTTGAATGGAACTGTATTTGGATTATAAAGGCATGATATACAGATTCTGTTTCAGAACACATGCCTAGTATTTACAGCAAGTGGGACCAACAAAAGAGCCTGTAACCTACATCTAAAACTTAAAATAAGTAAAAGGCAAACATGAGAGATTCATTACCCAAAGTCTATTACACTTCTAGAATAAGGATTATGATTGGATCGCTGATAATAGCCAGCTTATTATGTGTTTGAGACTTGGATGCCAAGAAATTCAGTTTGAGATCAGTTTCAGTTTTTCAATCAAAGTCAAGAGTTTGTTGGATGTCCTGGCAGTGAACATTAATAATAGCTGCACTGTATGGTATATGTCTTGAAAGTTGGTCATTTTAGGGAAAGCTTTACTGTAGTATAATCACACTATTTATTCTGTTTTCTCATCACGTCAGTAGATTATTTGTTAGTAATTTGCCTTTTTATTTGGCTCTGTATCATTTTGTTACATAAATATAAAGTAGGCATGCTGTACAATACAGCTAGGCACAATCCGACAATCTGACAATCTTTTAAAACTGCAGAAGTATGTAGGTTTTAATTGTCTTAATAATGTTAACTCATGACTGATTTTTTTCACAACATACTACAACAAGGCTACCTGACTAATCTACACAGCTGGCATATGAAATATTGTCATTCCTTTCATCCTTTATCAGATCTGACAGCATATGTGACTAAAGTTGCCTGTCAGCTATACTCTTTTTAAGACAGCAGCATTTTTTGCATGTTTGACAAGCCTTTATTCTCCCTATGTGTAGTTTCTGTGGTAAGGCCAGACAATCCCATGAGATAAGATTTCTTTCTGTCTTTGTATACAAAATGAAGCCATAACATTTAAATCTGACACAGAATCTTGACATATGAACTGCTTTGCACTACAGTCCTTATTTTATTTTGCATTGTTTGACCTCACCCCCTCTCTTGCTCTGTTTATGTTTCACAGGACAAAGAAGTCTGTACTTAACCATGCTGGAGATTCAGAAGAATCTGCATTAATTCAGCAGTTTTCTGAAACTGACTGAATAAGTATTCTCTCTTGTGCTTCTATATCATCACACCTTCCATCATGGAGACATAACTCAAAACATTCCTACAACAGGATTAGGCCAGACTCAGGGGGAGGATAGCCATCTGCTGTAGAAGGAAGTAGTAGTCCACAAAAACACAGAAAGTGACAGGTCAAAGATGAGCCATAAAGATGACTGAGTGAACTACTGAGGATAAGGACAAAATTACTTATTGTTATTATTATGCAAGAAGCCAATAATTTCCAGACAGAAGATATTCAGAAAGATTAATAGAGAAATTAGAGGACAGAAAAATACACAAGAAGAACCGTCAAAGGTTTCACATACAAATTTGCATTCAGTAATAGAACAGATCTATGAAAAACAATGCATAGACGAGGAGCTTTGGGGCACCTGGAAAAAGAAGTGACAGAGGAAATATGAAAATATAAAGAGCAAAATCCAGAAATTTTTGAAAGTATGAAAAAGCAACATGGCCCATGGCCACAGGAAAGAAAAAGTGATCTGATATGGTGCAATATTTATGCAAAGGAGAAAGCCAACCTAGTCAATACAAAAAAAAAAATTTGAAAATAAAGTGGGAATGTTGAACAGAGGATTAGTAAGGTAAAGTTAAACAAACAGAAACTGAAGTTATGGGTGGATTACCTTTGAAATGAAGGATTTAGTGTGGAAAATCCAACACAGGTAATGTCACAACATGACAGAACTATGAGTCCTGAAATTAAGAAAAACAGGTGGAGCGAGAAACATCTGAAGAAGAAATATGTACATGGGAAGGAAAAAGAGAATGGTTAAGGTGCAATATTTATGTAAAGGAGAAAGCAAAACTAATCAACATAAAAAAGCAGCACCAAAGATATTCAATGAGAAATGCTGACAAAGAAACAGGATATGTAAAATTTCACAATACAAAAAAATAAATAAATAAGAAAACAAGGGGGAATTGCAGAAAAGAGGATCAATAATGGAGAAGTTAAAGAAATGGAAAATGAATTATGGATTACCTGCAAAGTGAAGGATTTAGGGTAGAAAGCCCAACACAGGCAATGTCACAGTATGATGGAACAATGAGTCCCCAAACTAATGAGAAACAGGTGGAGCAGGAGGCATCTAAGGACTTGCCGCATGATACAATGGATGCACAGCAATAAAAGAAGCAGGAAACAGTGGCAACTGATGCAGGCAATGCTGTGGAGTGATGTGTAAATGAGTTGCTATATGAAGCAGATTAAACAGGATGCATCTGAAGAGGAAATTTCTCAGAAGATGTTCTAGAACTTTCTAAACAATGCCTGCTGGAAACAGAAAGAAAAGACTGTGCTCTTGGTTTAGAAGAAAATAATCTAAGGTAAGAGCTGCTTGATTTATGAGAGATGGATGGACATATTAAGAGATATGAAAAAATGGATTACAGACAGTAAATAAGACGCAAAATGGTAGAAGTCTGATAAAACAGATATGAGCACAGTAATCAAGACTATTAAGAAAAATTCATGTGATATAACAGAGGCAAATAGGATCTACTACTGTGCAGCTAAATTAATAACAGATAAATTCCTACCACAAACATACAGCAATAAAGGAAAAGGGGAGAAATTAAATGCCACCTTGAAAGCATTTAATAGAGGAAACTATAAAGCAATTAAGACAAGAAGTATCACTGTTAGAAAAATGTAGAAGAGGGAACAGATCAAAAATACTTAGAAATATAGATATGGTAAAAGCAATGCACAGTATCAAACCAGACCAGGATCGATTATACACTTTTGCATATAAACTAAAGACATTGGCACAGGCAGAAAAACTGAGAAAAATTGTTGATAAATATAAAGGAAAGGTAAAAATATGCAAATTGTTGATGACCCAAAATGTTTTACAGAGTACTGTGAAAAAAATTGACACATTTTGGATAAATATTTTTGAAGACCCTGTGGAACATAACAAAGATCTGAATGGATAGAAAAATTGAAAGAAACAGTAAGGAGTTCAAATGTAGAGGATATGAAATGGAATGAAATAAGGACCAGATAAATTGATACAAAATAAAAAAAAAGCTCCTAACTGGAAAACACTAGGCCCAGCTGCAGTACCTAACTTCTGATTAAAAGTATTACAATTTTACATAAAGATTTAGCCATGAGTAAGGATTATATATGTGCTGAACAGACACAACCTAGTTAACAACAGGAAAGCAATACTTCACCTTAAGAGTAAACCTGTAAACCATCTTAAAAACTATAGAGCAGTAACTTGCCAGTGATGTACAAATTATATATTGGAATTGATGCAGACAGAGTTTCATTTGGGAAAAAAAAACACAATCATGACACTAGAACAAAAGGGTAAACAAAATAAAGTCATCTAGACAAAGGATCATTTGTTGCTAAATAAAGCTATAGCAGAGAATTATAAAAAAAAAGGGGGGGAGTGAGAATCTAAGTATGGTATGGTTAGATTACAAAAAAGCATTTGACATCATCCCACATTCATGAATAAAGGAGTGCTTACAGATGTATAAGATACACTCTACACTGATCGATTGCATTACAGTGATCATTAAACAGTGTAAATCCACTTTGCAGTTAAGTCATGACAAAGGGTAAATTATTATCCCAGGGATAAAAATTCAAAGGGGGATATTCTAGGGTGATTCTTTGTCACTGCTGCTGCTTTGTTCTTCCCTTAACCCATTAAGCTGTTTACTTAGAGTAGATCATGATCACAATTTGGCTCCCAGAAACAGCTTTGTTTGAAGACGTATCTACTTTTTGTGGATGACTTAAAACTGTATAGTTCATCAGATGAGGAGTTGAAAACACAATTACAAGTGTGTAAAACTTTCTCTGAAAATATATGAATGTCATTTGGTTTTGAGAAATGTGCAAAAGCAACATTTAAAGCAGTAAATTTGCAGTACCAAGTAAATATCAATCTGAGACAGAAATGTGATATAAAGCAAATTGAGCAGGAGGGTATGTATAACTATTTGGGAACTGATGAAAGATAAGCTATAGAACATGAACAAATGAGAATAAAACTCAGTAAGAAATGCTTCAGAAGACTAAAACTAACATTGAAAACAGCCTTGACATCTAAAGTCGAAGCTATAAACCAATTTGCTCTTCTTGTTTTAACTTACAATTTTGGGGTGACTGAGTGGCCCCAAAAGGTATTGGACTGCTTGGACATGTAAACAAGAAAAAATGTTCACTCTTAGCAAATGATATATAAAAATCAGTACATACCAAGATTATGTATTCTTTGCTGTGAAGGAGGTATGGGCCTCCTTGAAATTGATTAATTTTACAGATTTACAGCAGTAGTTGTACTGCAGAGATATATGTTGACCTCATCAGATCCAGACATGGTGAAAGTTTTAAAACATGAGGAAAGGCAGTCTAAGATGATCTCTCTGTTTAGTTTAGCAGAAGCATATTGGTGTCAAGCAGTAATGGAAATCAAACCAGAAGTAAATAAAAATCAGGCAACAACTGAATATGCCAAAAAAACAAAACAAAAACAAAAAAGAATATAAGGAGAAGGATCAGATGAGAAGAAAAGGACTGTAGAAAATGCATAAATACTTGGCACATACAGAGATCTCCTGGAACAACTTCATGTTGATCAGGATTTGATGCAAGAATGGTTAAGGAGAGGTGAGTTGAAACCAAAAAATAAAAGCTTAATAATGGCAGCCTAGGATAGTGGAATAAGTACATGTTGGTTTACAAAGTTCACTGAACATGTCGGAAAAACAGACAGATGTTGGTTTTGTAAACCAGAAATGAAAACAGTCACATGACAGAGGGTCTATACTCTGAAAGATGCAATAATGTGGCAAGACTGTTGCAACAGAAATGATTCAAGCACTACACTATAGAAGTAGATCAGAAATATTGGAAACACGAACCACAGAACATTATAGAGACTAATGAAGTGTAGATCACATGAGTTCAGACATGTCAACAATTCAATAAACAGATGCAAGAAAGCTAGATATAGTAGTCCATGAAAGAAGGCAAAAGTAGCACTGATCATTGAAATTGCTACACCTAGTGATTACAGTGTCTTAAATACAGAGAGACACAAAGTCATAAAATATCACGATTTGCAGGCAGAAACAAGAGCAATGTGGAAGAAAGATACACAGACAGTTCCAATAGTAGCAGGACCAATAAGTCTAATAAAAAAGAATCTTCAGTTGTACTTAGATATACTACCAACACTTGAAACTCCATATGAATTGCAGAAGGAGTCAGTTCTGGACACACTGCAGGTGCTGAGAAAAGCACTTTTGGCTAACATCCTGGCCTCAAACAGATGCCCTATGCAGCTCGACTGAAGAAACTCCAGCTGTCCTTGGTTGTATACCGCCTACTCAGAGGTGATCTCTGCCTGACATACAAGGCCATGTCCAACCCAGAATTGATGAACATGCTCTACCTAAAGAAAACCTTATCCCCTCCAGCCACACGCTCTAGGGAGCTAAACCTCACCACAACAATAAAAAGGATGTGCTGGAGGGATAGATTCCTGTCCCAGAGACTTCCCATGCTTTGGAACAAGATTCCAATCTACATTAGGCAGAGCTCCTTGCTAACACTCTTCAAGAGAAACCTTGATGAGTGGATGGGGAACAGAAAGCTTACCCCGGGGATCACTTCAGTGGCTCTGCTGGATAGAGGCACAGGGAGCCAATCTAAGGGGGCCGCGAAAGCCAATACATTCTGGCTAGGCTTATAAATGCCTTCGGGCAGATAGCCTAGTATCTACCTATGAACCTATCAAAGAATGAAACAATTCCAATTTCATGAATTTTAATTATACCCTGACTTAAGAATGGGTCCATTCCCATCATAGTATTGGAAACCCACAAATCTTGGAGAAATTAAAACCAAGATATACAATTCCAACCTGACATTAAGCACTGCTGGGCCCATAAGTGCAGCCTAAGGTAATACAGGAATAAAATGCAGCAAATAAGTATTACTAATGCTTACAAGCAACAGTCACATATTACACTGGAAATGTATTAAAACAATGATATTACAGTAGCGACAGTGTATACAATGATTTTAGAGACATTGTATTAAATGAGGTAAACATAGGAGTTGCTATAAACTTATACATTTTGTATTATATTGACTTAAACCTTAAGGTGAATTTTATCAAAGTGCAAAGAACAAATGTGTTAATTATCTATAAATTGGAGCTTAAAGGTAGCTGGGATATTGGTACAACAGTGAATAAAAACTAAAATGGCCATCATATATCTTTGTCAGAAGCCATTACCATTTTTGCCTTTTATTTGATATTTATAACAAGTCACATATGGAAATATGTGTAACTAAGAAATTTACATTTTTGATGAGTTGGAAGTTGACATATTTCTAATGGCATGAGAGAAATGGCTCTTGATGAGAGAGGCAGGTAGGGAGAAGACTGTTTTACCTCTTTAAATGCAAACTTTTAGGCATGCTTAGTAAGGCTGCATTGTTTTCCTGAAATCAAAGTTTATAATGTGAGTAATTTAGTAAGAAGTTTTTGGCTAAGGGAAGGCAATGACCTATAAGGAGCTATTTGTGAATTTTAGCACCTTTCATGTAATGTGATTAAAGGTCTAGTGCTGTTTATTGTAGTGGGGTGAGGAAATGCTTAATTTGGTTTAGGGCAATAAAGAACTTGGTATTTCTTGGAAGACCAAGGCCAAACAGTGGTACACAATATTCCCATTTTTTTTGCAATGCATAACCAAACTTGGTCTGGTTACCTTGTGATAGTTTTTTTTTACTTTCTGTAATAATTTGGATATTATAGGACTAATATAGTAGGGGAGAGTGTGGAGTTTAAGTGGAAGAGTAGGTGTGACTTGCTTAAGTTTATTGCCTACGTAATATAAGACAATGTGATAATACTGAAGTTTGACTTTCTGATGTGTGATGAATACCGTAATTTTAGTTGCTGAGTAACTATTTTCCATTCTTTCATTATAAATCAAAATGGTGGAAAGGATAGCTTGTACTGTTTTTTTTTTCTGTGACATGGTCACGTCAAAAGGTAGTCAATTCATCAGTACATAGTATTGTTTTATCTTGGTTAATTCCCCAATTATAAAAATGGTAAATAAGAAAGGACCAAGCATTGAGCCTTTCAGAAAAATTAGGTTGACAAACATACCTCTCAAGTTCATTTTGGGGTCTTAAAAAGTTCATGTTCGGCTCTGTCACACATTCAGTGTTAGGAATTTTTTTAAGTGAAATCCATTGTAAATATAAATTAATCATATTAATTCATTAAAAGATCTTCTTTACATGTAAAACCAGCATATTTTAACCATCCTATGACCTTCCTAGTTGAAGTATTAGTATGTGTTCCACATTTTGCCCATTTGTTCCACATTATGAGGGCTAGTGTTCCTCATTTTGGACATGGAAGGTTGAGAGCTATGTTGACAAAACTGCTAACTCAAAGTAAAGCTGTGCAATAAGCTAAAAAAAGCTGTACACTTCCAGAGACAAAAGTAACAAAAAACTAAAATAATAATAATAATAATTATAATAATAATACCACCATATAATTAGCATACCAGATAGCAGCTACTCAGACATCGGCCCCTGCCTGTTTTACATAAACCCTCTCTTCTGCTTTAAAATTCACATTCTCCATACTAATTATAGTTTACAAAATACGAATAATATCTATAACCAGACACTTCATTTTATTAGCTCCAAATTAACTGTTCTTTCACTTGAAGAATCTCATTCCCTTCCAACACTAGTCCAGTCTGGGGATATGCATCTCAACCCAGGCCCCTCCATCACAAATTCCCCTATTAAAATGTCTCCTACAAAAACCTTTAAATCATTACAGATTACCACTCTAAAGCTTCAAAGCATCTGTAATAAAACCTCTGAACTTCACAAATGTCTCGCCTAAAACAGAACAGACATCCTAGCTGTTACAGAAACTTGGTTAAAACCTAATATCAAGGATTCTGAATTTCTTACCCCAAAGTGTAACATAATAAGGGCCGATAGGCACAAAAAGAAAGGTGGTGGTGTGGCCATTATATACTCAAACTCTTTTAACCTAACTCCTTTCTCGGTCCACTGAAATCTTGATCTCCTTTCTTGAAATCAACAGTTCCAAAAAGCTCTGTATCATAGCTCTATACATTCCTCCAAGTAATAACATACCAATTCTAGAAGACATATTATCTTGGACCTGCTCTACCATAAAAAACAAAACTATTATTCTTGGAAATGTAAATACTGACTGGTCCAAAACTTCTACTAAATCATCACCCACCTCCATAAATCTGTTTCAGTTTACCCAACTAATTACCACCACCACCAGATATAATAATAGAACCAATGATGGTTCTATTTTAGTTTCAGACCCCACAAAAATTCTGTCAGCTGGTACACTGCCAAACTCCATAAGGGATCACCTTCCTGCCTTCACCATCCATGCCCGCCCACACATCCCCAAAAACCACAACATTAGACTAGTCAGAAATATATCTAATTTCAAACCCCACACATTCAACAGCATCTTACAAAATGTTAACTGGAGCAACCTCAAAACTCTTCCCCTTGATGCCTCCCGGCTCTATTTTAATAATACCTTTTTGAAAATATTAGATACCTCGGCCCTTGCTAAGACCAAAAGAACAAGGTCTAGCCATGCTTCCTGGCTAACCAAATCAACTAAAGAAATTATAACTGCCAGGGACAAAGCATGGAAGTCCTGGCAGAAATGTAACTGTGACTCAGACTTAGAAAAGTACAAACAGCTTCGTAACCAAGCAAAAATTCATTTCCAAAGACAAAAGAGAATACTACCGGAACCTGCAAAATAATAACAGAAGTAACCCTAAATTATTCTGGTCATCTGTCAATAATTTCTTACACCCAGGCACAAAAACTAATCCATGCCCACACCCAGACAAAACTCCTAACCAAATAGCACTTATATTTAACTCCTACTTTATTGACTCTGTTGCCAATATAACTGCCACCTTTTCTCTACCTCTTCCAAAAAAATAAATCCCCACCTAACTCTTATCTACTTCAACATTCTCAGACTTGGCCCCCTCCTTCTAACTCATCTATATGTAACCATCCCACTTGTTATACCCATTCCCCCATTTATAACCACAACAATCCAGAGCAACCCACCCCCCACTGGCAGAATTGAAACTCTACCGTCTCTATCACAGCCATTAAAAAAACTCCTCATTAATTTAAAGCCCTGCAATAACACCGCTGATGGTATTCCCTCAAAGTATCTCAGAATTGCTGCTGATTCAGTGCCTTATCCCATTAGCATTCTAACATAAACATATCCATTCAAGAATCATACATCCCTAGCCTCTGGAAAAAAAGCAATCATATTACCACTTCAAAAAGGAGGACCTTCAGCAGAAATTTCTAACTTCCATCCCATTGCTATTCTTTGCCCCATCTTCAAACTACTAGAAAATGTGTTCAGAAGCAGCTACTTCATTTCCTTTTCAAAAAAGAAATCCTTTCCCAAACACAGCATGGGTTCAGACCATGACATAGTACTTCAACAGCTCTAGTATCCTTCATTGATAGAGCTTTTGACTTAGGAAACATTGCCTCAGCTCTATTTCTGGACCTTTCTAAAGCCTTTCACACCACTTTCCACTCTATACTCCTCTCTCAGATTACCAACATAGGACTATCAAGCCCCTCCCTTAACTGGTTCAACAGCTACCTTTCAAACAGGGAACATGCTGTCAAATGGCAAAACTCCATATCAGCTTACATTCATAATCCTACCTGTGTACCACAAGACTCAATACCAGGACCCCGTCTATTTAACATTTTCATAAACAACCTTCACCAAACAGTTCATCAGGGGTCACTAGTTCAGTATGTGGATGACTTCACAATAATCTGCACTGCTAATAAACTATTCCTATTACAGCAAATCACCCAAACTGCATTTTCTACAGCTGAAACCTGGCTCCATGACAATCACCTCTCACTAAACCCCAATAAAACCAAACTAATGATCTTGACTCCCAAGAAAAACACACTCATTAACAAACCCAGTTTTACAATTCTCTCTCATAATTCCACTAAAATTGAATTAGTGACCCATACAAAACTACTAGGGTTAATGATCGATGGAAACCTCAGGTTCGATCTCCATGTTCACAATAACATCAGTAAGACCCACCAAAAAACTAGGTCTCCTCTACAGACATAATCTATTCCTCTTCCTCCCCACAAAATGAATACTTACTTTATCTTACCTTCTACCTTCCTTAGTTTATGGTGCACCACTTTTAACCAATCTCCAGTCCTCCCTGAAAACCAAACTAGAATCATGCTATAAGAAGATAGCCAAATTTGCAACTAATAGTCACCACTCTATACACCACTGTATTGCCCTAAATAAACTTCAATGGTTGGAATTCCCTCACCACTTAACCTATCTGCAACTAACTTTCACACAAATTAATTAATACATTACAAGACTGCCCTGCTCTTCAGCCCTTATTCATCCATTATAACCCCTCAAGGCCCCAAGATCTGAAAATCAAAACCTTTTGCAAATTCTCAAACCAAAACTACCAGCTGGTCAGCATTTATACTCTTGGGTCATTTCTAAACTATGGACTAGTCTACCTAAAAATATTTGCACACTTCAATGCCCTGCTACCTTTAAAACCTCCCTGCATGTTCATCTCCTATCCAAATGGGCTTGTACCTGTTCAATACCTTCTCCAGCTATCACCTAAAGACTAGAGTCTTTCTTTCTGTCTTATTTTCTCCTTCACTCACTCCTCCATACAATATGTTTTACCTAAACACTGGAGTCTTTCTTTCATTCTCTCATTTTTGTTTTTACTCACCCCTCCATTCAAACTTGTATACTCTCTTATCAAACATCCCATTCTTTGCTGTACCCCCTCCCTTTCTCTTTAACATATCGAATATGCTGCCTTCACTTTATTTTCCTTTACCCTACCCATTAACCTCGGTACTGCTATCGCAACCTACAGTATTCCCCTTCCTCGTCTTTTTTACCCTTCTTCCCTCCTGTACATTACCTGTTCACAACCTTTCCTACTAATGAATACTTACGCACA
This sequence comes from Protopterus annectens, assembly GCF_019279795.1. Lineage (NCBI taxonomy): Eukaryota > Metazoa > Chordata > Ceratodontiformes > Protopteridae > Protopterus > Protopterus annectens. The sequence goes on from NC_056741.1 coordinate 1,194,358,463, forward strand.
AGTGCCTCATAATACATTTTGTGCCACAAGCATCTCCCCTGACTATGTCATAGCCTGCACAAGCTTATACTCTAACTGTGCCTTAATTTATATTGTAAGAGGACTGCTTAAATCTTTATCTGTGCCTAGAATTGTATTTTATACTCTGTGTGCCTTGAATTATTGTAAGTTGACTGGTTTAATCTATTATCTCTGCCTAGTATTGTATTGTATTTCCTGAACTACTTGTGTTTTATAATGAATTTTGCTGTACTTTGTACACTGCAGTTTTGTTTTACTAACTGCTCCTATACTCTGTACATATATACTAATTACCTTCTGGAGCTTTTCTCCCCAGGCCTCCACTAAAAATGGGCTCCTCTTGGCCCAGTGGACTTTCCTGGTAGTCAAATACCAATTAATAAATAAAAAATAGAATAATTATAATATAATTATAAATAATCAGTTAGCACTTTATTTCTTATAATGGTCAGAACTTCTTCAAACTGCATTGTTAAGAATGCAGGAATATTTATATAGATGAATAATGTTACACAAACTTTCTTATCAACCTGTTAGTATACAGTACTGAAACAAACTGAAAACACAACAAAAAGAGAGATGTACTAAAAGGAATACATAGTAAAATAATCTGAATGAGCATATAAGCTTATATCCTCCCTCTACATAAGGGGGGCCCCAACATAGATACCATCAACTACCGTCCAATTGCTATACTATCACCCATCTCTAAGATTCTGGAAAAATGTATTCATTCTCAACTTCTTCATCATCTGACTCACAGCCACATCCTCTCCCCCACCCAACACGGATTTAGGCCAGGACATAGTACCACCACTGCCCTCATATCCTTCAAGGACACTGTCAACCGAGCCTGTGATGCTGGTAAAATTGTATCTTCGCTATTTCTTGATCTTTCTAAAGCTTTCGATTCTATATCCCACTTCCTTCTAACAAAACTCTCTAACATAGGTACCTTACCTCAAACTGTAAACTGGTTCACTAATTCCCTCACTAACAGGCAACAATCAACTAAATGGCAGAACTCTTACTCCCCTTTCCTAAACACCACTACTGGTGTTCAAGGCTCCATTTTAGGCCCACTTCTGTTTAGTGTATTTATCAATAACTTCCACACCGCACTCTCTCAAGGCTCAGTCATCCAGTACACAAATGACTCCACTATCATATGCACTGCAAACAACTCCTCAGAACTACACCAACTCACCCAAAATGCCCTCACCTCCACCAAAATTTGGATGTCTAATAATCATCTTACCCTGAACCCCAACAAAACCAAACTAGTAATCTTTGCCCCCCAAAAGTCCACATCCCTACAGAAAGAGAACTTCACCATTCAATTTCTAAATAGTACCACCATCGACACTGTACCTAGCACAAAACTCCTAGGTGTCATCATAGATGAAAACCTCACCTTCGACCTGCACATCCAGTCCAACGTCAAAAAGACACATCAAAAGCTTGGCACTTTCTACTGACACAAGCATATACTCAGTGCATCAGCCCGGCTTTCCCTTGCCTCTTCTTTTCTATTACTGTCTCTTTTATACAGTGCCCCCTTCTCACCAACATTCAGTCCTATCTAAAGTCCAAACTAGACTCATGCTACAACAAAATTGCTAAGTTTGTAACTAATGCCTCCTACTCATCCCACCACTGCTTATCATTACGCAGCCTAAAATGGCTTGAACTCCACTCCCCAACTATCTCACCTTTATCCAACTAACCATAGCTCACAAACTCATTCATAATCCATCCATGTGCCCTGCTCTGTCTTCTATACTTACTTTATACCATCCTAACACACCACTCCGATCCAACAACCAACTGCTCATAAATGTAGAAAAACCCAGATTTTCAGCTGGCCAGATGCTTTACTCCTTTACCATCGCAAAACTTTGGAACTCCCTCCCCCAACACTTATATCCACCCCCTCAGTAACCCTCTTCAAGACATCTCTGAAACAACACCTCTCCTCATCCTGGCTGTGCACATGTGCTAACACCACATCTCATATAACCTAACTTCAACCATCACATCTATTTTCACTCCCACTCTACTACTCTGGCATACTCCTTTCACATGCACCTGCCTTTTTACTTACTCCCCCTCTCCATCCTGTGCACTCCCCCCTTCTACTAACCTTCATTGTCTTACCATTGATCCCTCCTGCCTACTTCCTTCTCTTCCTAACCCTTATAGACCTACCATTGAACCAGGAGAGACATTCAGGTACTCTTGCAGCCTACGTTAATATCATACCACCACTTATATCTGCAACAATATCCACCGACATTGTTGATTTCTGCAATAGGACTCAGCCTATCACTCAGCTATTACACCTCCTATACGTGTGAAAGGTTTAAGTACCTAGTCTCTAATTAATTCCTATATCTGCTTTGCACCCACTGCATGAAGTATCCTATATAAATTTTGCTAGCTAAAAACTACTCATATGGAATGTTCTCATGTATGTACTCTGTATTGCTTGTATAATATTTTGATTTGAGAATGATTACTTATGTTTTTTCACCAATTGTATAAGCTGAAAATAATATGTACTAAATGTCTTTATTAATGTAAATTCTGAATTGTATGTGAAATGTCTTGTATGTGGAGCTTTTCTCTCCAGGAGTCTACCGAAAATAGGCAATTCTGGCCAGGCTGTACCCTCCCAGTAAACAAATGCAAATAAATAAATAAAATAAATATAAAATCAAGGTGAGTAGTATTAAAGAGCTAGTAAAAAAAGCTAACAAAACATTTTCTGTCTTCTGAACTCTAATGTTTCAGAGGTCTACATTTTAAAACTATTTTAAAAAGCAGAGCCTCATTTAATCCTGGAGGTTTATAAGCATCAAATTAACATATTAGAAATATTCTGTTCTGTAATAAATTCAGATCCCATCCCTTTACGTTAATTTGCACTTGTTGAAACACACACACACACACACACACACACACACACACACACACACACACACACACACACACACACACACATATAATTTATTTATGTAAAATGAATGGTCAACATGTCACTTAGCTGACATATGTCAAATGTACACCATGACAAGTAGTGCATTCATTGCATTTTGCCAACAGCACACTGACACTCAGTACAATAAAAAAGGAAAAAAAATCCTTTTCTGATGCACTACACACAACACATGCACATTCAGCCCAAATGTGTCTGAGTAGCAGCAGTGTTAATGGTAAGGATTTTTTTTAAATTAAAATGCATATCAGCGTTAGGGGCAGGGGCAAGGTTAGGGTTATCATACATTACTAAGGTGTAGCAGAGGGGTTTTGTGTCATTTTGTAATGACATGCTTGTTTTATAAGACAGAACTTCTCTCAATTACAGAATTTAACTTCTTTAAACTGACAGCCCTGTGAGGAATATTTTTTATATTACAGTGTCAACAAAATATTTTATCATTCTGTTATCTGATGAAATTTCTGTTTAATGTACTGTGCCAACAGGTACCTTATTTTTCTTTAGCTGTCTCTAACTGACTTTTCCATATTCAGTGATAATGCAATCTCTAATACTGCCAGAAAGTTTAAATTTGATTGACAAGCATTGCTATGAATAGGCTTTCTAATGCAATTTTAACAAAAGGTATCACATTCACAACACCACAAAAACATCTCAGCTTATTAGCTGGGGCAAGCCGTCTGCATGCCCATATGGGCAGGGTGCCCCCACACCCCCACTACCTATGTATACCAACTCCAAGACTGTATTGTTGGGGAAATGCAAAATCCCTAAGATAGACCAACCTCATTCGTTCCCTAGAACTGCTCACCAGTGATCAACAGTTAATGTTTTTTACTAGTTAGTGCACGATCTAAAGTCGGATACCGCATAAATACTACTATACTAATTATCTGTTACTGCTACACCCAGGTTTGCATCAAGTTCAGAGTTCACTACATACTGTTTCATTTCATCTGCATAATGCTTCCCAGTTTCACTGGCTTTCTGCTTGCAAGAAATACAGCATCCATGGGACCAGACAGCATCCCAGGCTGCATGCTACATGAGCTCCAAAATGAATTAACCCCTCACCTTAATACCATGTTTAAGCACAGCCTCACCTCAGGCTATGTGCCCACAGAGTGGCACACGGCAACAGTCATCCCACTCCATAAAGGAGGTGCAACCACTGACCCCAGGAATTACCGCCTCATCAGCCTGACGCGTCTCGTCTGCAAGGCCATGGAGCGCATCATCATGGAACTCATAAACAACGACATTGGTAACCTAAAAACCCTAGACCCTACCCAGTTTGGGTTTGTAAAGGGAAGGTCATGTCTCCTAAACCTGGTTGACTTCTTCAAAATGGTCACTAAAGCAATAGATGAGGGAAAGGTGGATCACACAGCATTCCTTGATCTTGCAAAGGCCTTCGATATCATTCCCCACTCGGGAATTATAGACAAACTCACCAACCTAAATATAAACCCCTACATTACAAGATGGGTCACTAACTGGCCCATGGATAGAACCCATTCAGTGAGAATAGGAAATGCTAGATCAAACTCCAAACCTGTGACTAGTGGTGTACCACAGGGCTCAGTCTTGGGACCGCTCCTGTTTGGTATCTATTTCTTTGAGGTACAAGCAAACACGGAGGGACTATGGCTCACAAAGTTCACAGATGACTGCAAACTGGGTGACATAATTGAGACTCCTACTGACGTAGACATCCTTCAAAAGGGTCTTACGGACACAGATACGTGGTGCCAAAACCATGGCCTCAAACTAAATGCCAAAAAGTGCATTGTTATCCCCTTTGGAAAAACCAAGTACCTATGAACTACAACATAGGTGGCAGCCCACTTATCACAGAGAGTGTGATAAGAGACCAAGGGAATCAGGTAGATAGTAACCTCTCCATCGACAACCACATTGCTAAAGTGGTTAGAAAATCCTTCTACATGGCCCACCTTATCACAAAAGGGTTTACATCTAGGAATAAGGAAGTTATTGTCCCCCTTTATTCATCACTCATTAGACCCATTATTGAATATAATGCCTCATTTGGGATGTACCTGACAAGACATCTGCAACAACTGGAGAGGCCACAAAAGTACCTCACAAAGAGGATAACGGGCCTTAAACAGATGCCCTATGCCATGAGGCTAAAAAAACTCAGACTGTACTCGGTCGTGTACCGGCTACTCAGAGGTGATCTCTGTCTGACATACATGGCTATGTCAAACCCCGAATTGCTAGAAATGCTCCACCTAAGGAAAACTCAGTCCACCAGAGCTACACACTCAAGGGACATAAATCTGACATCATCAATAAACAGGACATGTTGGAAGGACAGATTCGTGTCCCAAAGACTTCCCTTGCTCTGGAATAAGGTCCCCATATATGTGAAGCAGAGCTCCTCATTGGCACTCTTCAAGAGAAATCTTGATGAGTGGATGGGAAACAGGAAATTCACCCCGGGAATCACGTCTGTGGCCCTGCTCGACAGGGGCGCAAGTAACTAAACCACTTGGGAGGGAGGCGATAGCACAAAAATTTTGGCTAGGCTTAATTATGCCCTAGGGCCAATAGCCTAGTACCTACGTATGAACCTATGAAAATAAAATCTTTCTTCTATTGTGAATAGTTTAATTTTAACATGTCAGTGACATACTTGTAGTTTTTAACTGTGCTAGTTGCACTAACTGTGTCTGGAAGCGTTTCAAAGAATCATACAGCTATATTACCAAGGTGAAAATAGCATGTGGAGGTGGTAGGAAGGCAGGAAGTTAGAATCAGGAACGGGGGAGGAGGGGGGACTGTCTATAGGTCAATAGGTAGGTATAGGAAGGGCTTTAAAAAGCCACAAGTAGCCAGGCAAGATCTCTTTTTAACAGCAGAGCAGGACAGAGCAAAACACCCACCCTCCCACTCTTCCTTGTAAAAGAAGAAAGAGGTGTTGATAGCACAAGGTGATAAGTAGTAAGCATAGGTCTCAACCTGTTAAGAAGCCAGTGTGGAACACAGACCCTAGCAATGTGTGACAGTCAAAATGTGGAACACCCTTTTTATGCACTGTGTGAAAACACACCACCTCTATGGCCACATAAATACCTCACAAAAAGAATCACAGGCCTAAAACAGCTATACTCTGTTGCATATTGTCTACTCAGAGGCGATCTCTGCTTAACATAAAAGGCCATGTCAAACCCTGAGCTGTTACACATGCTCCACTTATAGAAATCTCAATTCCTCAGAGCCACATGCTCCAGGGATCTAAACCTTGTCATCACAATGAACAAAACATACTGGAGGGATAGATTCTTGACCCAGAGTCTCCCCATACTCTGGAATAGACTGCCCATACATGGCAAGCAGAGCGCCTCCTTGGTCCTCTTCAAAAGGAACCTTGATGATTGGACAGGAGATAGGAAATTCACCCCAGGGATCATGTCAGTCGCCCTGCTAGGCAGGGGTCCAGTGAAGTAAATATTGTGGGAAGAAATATCCAGGGAATTGTTACGGCTGGGCTTGTATAGGCCCTAGGGCCGATAGCCTAGTACCAACCTAGGAACCTATGAACCTATTGGGCCTGTTTAAAGTAGGCTTTTTGCCAGAAGTATTGAGTTAGCAAATACTGTATATTTGCAAAATTCAATAAGACACACATCAATAAATAAAGTCAGCAGAAACCATTAATAAAATGCAATACACTCAGTAGAAAATTGCTACATAACAGTTTTCAAGTGCAACTATTAATATATGTATATATATATATATATATATATATATATATATATATATAAAAATTCTTTAGCACCTGCTTTTCCAACCCCTCTGTTTCTTCTCCCAGCTAAATAAGTTAAGTCATCCAATCAAGGACAAATCAGAGAAGAATTAGGGCCAAATGGAGAATTAATCAGGGAAATGTTTAAAATTTTGCTACCATTACCTTTAGACATTGACAGAATAAGAGAATGTGAATTAATATGCACTTTCTGAAATAAAAGCAGTCTATAATTATTTGTTAAATGCAATGCACCGCCTTTTTTTGAAATGTGACCAGCCTAACTCTCAAAGAATCAGGGACATCCAGAAATAATCAGGGGACACTTAAAATATTATTAATTTTATCTTGAGACATTGACAGAATAGAGAATGTGAATAGAGAATTGCTCTTAAAAGCTTAGCAAGTTGCTTGAAGCACAGGATTTGTGTCAACATGCATTATCATGGACCTCATAAATAAAGATATTGGGGACCTACAGACACTGGATCCTACCCAATTCGGCTTTGTTAAGGGCAGATCCTGCCTCTTAAACCTGGTCGATTTCTTTGAAACAGTCACCAAGGCCATTGACGAGGGGAAGGTGGTCCACACAGCCTACCTGGACCTCGCAAAAGCCTTCGATACAATACCCCACTCGGGCATTATAGATAAGCTCACCAGCTTAAATATAAACCCCTATGTCACTAGATGGGATGCAAACTGGCTCAAGGACAGAACCCACATGGTTAGAATTGCTGGAGCCATGTCAGACTCCAAACCAGTTACAAGTGGTGTCCCACAAGGCTCAGTCCTGGGACCTCTCTTGTTTGGTATATATTTCTCAGAGGTACAGGCCAACACGGAAGGACTGTGGCTGACCAAGTTCGCAGATGACTGCAAACTGGGCACCATAATTGACTCTCCAGCCGACACAAGCATCCTCCAAAAGGGCCTCATAGAAACAGACAACTGGTGCCAGAGCCATGGCCTCAAGCTAAATGCCAAAAAGTGTATAGTCATCTCCTTGGGCAAAAACAAAGTGCCCACAAATTACCACATAGGTGGTAATCCATTAAGTACAGAAGAAGTAATTAGGGACCTGGGGACCCAAGTTGATAGCAATCTCTCATTTGACAACTACGTGGCCAAAGTGGTTAGAAAAACATTTTATATAGCCCACCTAATCATGAAGGAATTCACATCTAGATCAGGGGAGGTCATCGTGCCTCTTTACTCATCCCTCATCAGGCCCATAATTGAGTACAATGCCCCTTTTGAGATGTACCTTACCAGACACCTGCAGCAACTGGAAAAACCCCAAAAGTACCTCACCAAGAGGATCAAAGGGCTCAAACAGATGCCATATGCTGCCCGGTTAAAGAAACTCCAGCTCTACTCAGTGGCATACCACCTGCTCCGAGGCGATCTGTGCCTGATGTATAAAGCCATGTCCAACCCGGAATTAATGGACATGCTGCACCTCAGAAAATCCAAATCCCATCGAGCTACGTGCTCGAGAGACTTGAACCTCAGCACTGAAATAAATAGGACATGCTGGAGGGAGAGATTCATAACCCAGAGGCTCCCTTCACTCTGGAATAAAATCCCAGTCCAGGTAAGGCAGAGTCCCTCATTGACTCTCTTCAAGAGGAATCTTGATGAGTGGATGGGAGATTGTAGGTTTACCCTGGGTATCACTTCTGTGTCACTGTTAGACAGAGGCACAGTATACTAACCTCGAAAAAGGGCATAGCAAAATTAATTTAAAATGGGTGGCGAAAGCCAAACACACTCTGGCTAGGCTTATAAATGCCCTAGGGCAGATAGCCTAGTATGAACCTATGAACCTATTTTCTGAAGGATATGAAGTCTGAAATTCAAATCTGTCATTAATTAACGATTTTAATAATCTGTGATTTGCCAGAAAACTACACATTTTATGAGCAACAGGCAAACATCTGTAACTCTACTCCTGTCTAATACAATGTTTAGTCGCTCCTACACTCTGCACATTTAGTCACTTACCTCTGCCCAATAAGGAAACAAAGCATCTGAAGCAAATTCAGTAGTCCACAACCCCAAAATGCAATCAAGAAGAACAAATAAATCATCCAAGGCAGAGGTATAGCTGCCAGGAAGTAACAGCAATCTGCAGCCCAGCAACAGCACTACCACAACAATCCCAAATCAAGCAAAGCAAATGACAGCCCTTTTGTAAGCTGTTTCCCTCAGGTCACTGTATCTGATGAAATGCACTGCCCATAACAGCTACTGTTCAACTGGTCCCTCTCTGTTCAGTCTCTGAATCCTGTCCCTCTTATCCACGTTCATAGCAAATGAATCTACCGTGCAGTCAGAGAGAGAGCCAAAAACTCTAAATGTCTTGTGACACCAAGAATGCAGACTAAGCAAGAAAACAGTATATCATAAAATAAATTGTACCTGCAAACTTTCAACTATAACTCCTAAAACAGTGCTCATGGAAAACAAAGAAACCCTTTATATTTTAACCTATGAACCACAGCAATCCTAGTAACAATACAGACCCCAAAGGAGAATTACTGCAAACTTGCAAAACACCAACTGTCAAAGAACAAAATCACTTCTTAACAAGTCTATGCCCATAATAAAAATAACAATCTACACAGTTCAACCTTCATCACAAAATCTGTGGCTCTCAAAACCTTCTTACTGACCTGTACCATACTACTGCATCTGTCAATATGTCCCACATCAAGCATGTCTTTGAAATTACTATTAATCTTCATTTGGGAAGGTTACTGCTACAACTGAAGCCCTTAAAGCAACCCACATCACCATTACTACCATGCCGGGCACTTGATCCAGAAGTCGTTTTCATTACGTTATAAACTACCACTAACAAAATTATTTGGTATTATTTCTACCGTATCTTAAATGCGGAAACTTCTAAAACGTCAGTTGCATACTACCTTCTATAGTAATCCACAGCCTTGCTCTTTGCAAGTTATTGTAAGCATTATTTTCCAAATGATCGGTTAATCAAACCAGTGGTACTCCCTCAGTAAACAATCGCCAGCTAAGGAACATGAAGCGAATGATTTATGCTCATTACTATAACAACAAAATGCAAAATGCAAGATTTGAACATAAAGTGGCTCCCTTTGCATCAAGAGCAGATGCTTGATTGGCTTGTATACCACAGTGCTGATTGGCTTTAATTGTAGTATACGAACCAGGCAAAAATTGCAAAGTGGAGCCACCACTGTTGAATGTTGAACAGTGGAACAGTGGGTTAACTCAATCACAAATGTGGAGTGTTTCTCACACTCTAGAGCACTTGGCTGCTCAGGTAGTAAGTGCTGACTGATAAGATAGGTAGGTACATGCTGACCCATAAGGGTGATCACATTAGGGGTTGGGAAGGAATTTTCTGTTTTCTGTCACTGGGTTTTCAGGTTTTTACCTTCCCCAGCAAGTGTTGGTAGGTTATGTAGGTGTCACAGCCATGAAGGGTGGCAGGCAGACTTGGAAAACTGAAATTGCAAAGGAGTGTGATTGGTCTGGGGAGGGGAGCAGGCTCAGACAGCTTGGCCCTTCGCTGGGTGGGTCACCTTATGGTGTAGCAGACATGCGGGGGGGGGCATAGGCTGGGGTCCCGCAAGTGGTAGATCCCCTACAGCCACTGGTATCTGGCTGAAAGGTGAAAGGGGACTGCTGGTATTTGATTGTAGATCCCTTCAGCCATTGGTGTTGGTTGAGCATTTACAGGGACTATGGTGGTATGTTATGGCCTGCTTGATTGGATTGACTTTCTTCCAAGTTCTGTCCTTGTGTGCACATCTGAATATTCTTGGATGATGTTGATTTGATTGGCACTGACTTAAGATCTGGCATTGATTTGATACCTAATTTGATTGGCAAAATAAATACATGGCTGCAGCCATTTCTCCAAAACAAGTGTGTGGTGTGATTTGTAAAATGATGTGCATGCTTATTTTCATCCAAGGCAATATCAGTTTAGCAAGAAAATAAAGGCTATGAACTGCTAATGAGCTCGATCCTGCAGTCCTGGGTTTGAATCTCTTTGTTTCCATTTCCCTGCTTTGTGGCTCTGAACAAGTAATTTAATGAGTTACTGCTTCCAGCCAGGTCATCCTTTAAAGCAGGAGTGTGTCCTGCTGTGTTAACTTGCTCAACAAATGAATAAATAAAAATAAAAAGACATGATTTCATCAGCTGAGTCAGGTTCTGAAGTGCCCCTTATTTAGAAGCATTGCTATGACTGAATAATCTCTTCAGATGCTGGCCTTTGAGAAACTCTTTTATCATGAAAATTTGCTCATTTCTCCCTATATGTGCAGACCATAACTTTAAATTTGATTTCAATTCATGAATATTCACAAAGGAGCCATTTATAGATACATTAATAATTTCATCACCTGTCTGTCATGCTTTTTCTTGTAAGTATTACAATGAGAATTATAGGAGAACAGCTAATCTTAATGCACAGTTTCTTATCTGAACACTTACTTCATGCAGATGCTTTTCTAAATCCAGCCTAGTTTTCTTTCATAGAAACTCGAGTGTTATCAACATTCTGATAACTAACTTTATTTGCTGTCTTAGCACATTCTTCAAAACTTGTCTGACCAGTATGAATATGAACTGTTTTCTGCCTTCTTCTGTACAGTATCTATTTTCAGCTATAGTGTAAAGTTTCATTCTCTCACCATTCACACTGATCGCCCCGGAATGCTGGGAAAATTCCTCTGTTAGTTTCACTTACTGGTAGGGAAAGTAGGATGGTCATACTCCACATTTCTTTCTGTGCCATCTTTGTGTAGTGTAGTTCCTGCAGTTCCCTTTCATATGCTGATAGACATTGCAGTAGCTCATTGTGCTTGCTGCTTTATTACTGCAGTAGACCCTCTGTGATAATCACGCCTTCATGATAGACAACTTCTAATTTAGCAGTCTTCTCAGTTGTAACGCACAAGGCCAAAGATGATGGCCTTACAATTTTCTACTGTGCATAGACTAATGTTTTAATATTCATCTCCCTCATGCTTTATTACTTTTATAAAGTGGGCATCTGCACATTTAAAGTATTTCAGAGTTTATGTAGCTTCTAATAATGACATGCTTCTTTTTTATTTTAAGATTAGAATGAGCCTCTAGTTCTGCCAAAGCTGAAACAAACTGGAATTACTGAAAAGCTCATTTGCCATGTATTATGTTATTCATAGTGTTTCTAGCCTCTTTAATACTGATTATGGAATTGATACAGCTTTTCATTATGGTATACTATTTTGTCTACTACCTAAATTATTTTCCAGTATGACTTTTACATGTATCCTTTATACTGCCACTCACCATTTTAGTACAGCTTTACATGAACTTTATTTGGTCCAGTATCTAATGACAATGAGAAGCTCCGTGGTCTTGAACTCTCATCTGCCTTCTGTTTCGGTAATATAAACAGAGCTGTGTCTGCACTTGTGTTGTGATTGTGAGACAGCACACTTTTAAGATGCATGTAGCACAAACTGGTTATATTTGTAATTTCTGTGTTTGATGATAGTTTTCATTACATTGGTAAAGTGAACAGTATCAGGGCTCTCACTGCAAGATCCACAGACAGAAAGACAATTAACTGTTTACAAGTCAATTCAGATTAGTTACTCATAGTGTGTCCAGTCCAGACCAAGACTTCAAAAAAAATATTAGTCTCTCACTAGAGAAATGGTTTTGAAGAGCATTCAAAGAATCAAAAATCTACCCCACAGTAAAACAGAGAGTGATAAACAAATGAGGCATCACACATGAATGATTTTCAGATTTAAAGTGGATGGTTATGTTATCTTACAATTGTATGCAGATGATTCAACCCTTATCTGCTCTTCCCAATCCATAACAAAATTACAGGAAGTCACTCAAAAATCATTTACTGTCATTGAAATATTTCTTTATTATTTCTTTATTATTTATTTTACACTTGTTTACCAGGATAGTCCGACTGGATATATGTCCATTTTCAGAGGAGGCCTGGGGAGAAAAGCTCCAATTAGACAAATTACAAAGATAATATTTAAAAAATATAAAATATAAAAATTACAAAGATGACATTTAAAAATATAAAATATAAAAAAGTATAAAAACAACATTTACAACAAAGAATAAAAAACAAAGTGAGTATGTACAATGGTTCGTGGTGCTCCCAAATAGGGATACGCAATTCACATGGCCAGACACAATTAAAGGCAGGAGACATTAGATGGCATACAGAGCTTGGTGAAATAGTTACCTGTTTGATATTTAGAGATTCTCCTTTCAGTATTTAACTTAATCAGTTAATCATATAATAATATGGCTAAGGAATTCTAACTTGCTGCAAAAAAAAAAAAAAAAACAACATGCTATTTACTCAAAAATAACACCTTAATCAGCAACACACATTTCATATTACCTCAAGTAAGTACAGCTCCGTTTGGTATGTACCTCACAAGACATCTGTAATACCTAGAAAGGCTGCAGAAATACCTCACTAAAAGAATCACAGGCCTAAAGCAGATGCCATATGCTGACCTTCTAAAAAAACTCCAGCTATGCTCTGTGGCATATCGTCTACTCAGAGGCGATCTCTGCTTAACATACAAGGCCATGTCAAACCCTGAGCTGTTGGATATGCTTCACTTAAAGAAATCCCAATCCCTCATTGCCACATGCTCCAGGGATCTAAACCTTGTCATCACAATGAAGAAAACATGCTGGAGGGATAGGTTCCTGACCCAGAGACTCCCCATACTCTGGAATAGACTGCCCATACATGTCAATCAGAGCGCCTCCTTGGCCCTCTTCAAAATGAACCTTGATGATTGGATGGGAGATAGGAAATTCACCCTAGGGATCATGTCAGTCGCCCTGCTAGACAGGGGTCCAGGGAAGTAAATATTGTGGGAAAAGATATCCAGGGAATTGTTATGGCTAGGCTTGTATAGGCCCTAGGGCTGATAGCCTAGTACCAACCTATGAACAAAAATAAAAGCATAAGCCAAACAAAGTACTTGGAACTACTCGGAGTCATAATAGATGACAACCTCAAATTTATCACCACGTACTTCATTCCATCAAGAAAACTCACCAAAAACTCGGCTCCCTCTGTAGGGCTTAACACTACCTGACAGATCAAGCAAAGATTACCTTAGCAGCAACATACCTCCTTTCTATATTATGTTCTTCCCCTATTCTAACAAAGATCAACACTATGGATAAAACTAAACTAGTGTTCTGCTACTACAAAATAGCTAAATTTGCAACCGACCAACCCTATAAAACACACCACCGCTTGCATTAAAACAATTAAACTGGCTTGAACTCCCAGACCAGTTGACATACTCACAACTAATCATTACCCACAACCTACTGTACTCCAGACAAATGCCCAGCATTACAAAAACTCTACTGTACCATTCATCCACTAGAGACCTTCGCTCTAGCAATAAACTTTTACTATATATCAGTAAGACATTCAACACAACTGGAGACTCTCCCTACTCTCATTATGTGTAAAAACTCTGGAATGAAATCCCCACACAGTTAAAATAGATAGAAAACTTGAATAGTTTCAAAACTTTTCTTAAACAGCACCTGTGCCAAAGATGGCCCTGTTCTTCCTGCTCACCTGGCTAGCTTTACTCAGATTACTTTTCTCCATCTCTTCACAATCTTTCTGTACCTTATCGCTCCTGCTCATACTGCACTTATTTCCTAAACTCCTACTTGTCCTCCTTCCCTCATACCCCACCACTGAACAATTCTTCCTCTGTCCGTTTATCTTCTGCTCATTTCTATAGCTTCTCCTTTCACCACTCTCTTATCATATTTAAGCTGCATTCTACTTGTCTGTCTGTAAATTATTACTAAGCTCAAACACACCCCAGTTTGATCTTTTCCCTGCAGCCATCATGCTATAAATACATTAATTGTTACTGAATGTTATTTCTCTATGCAATAATTAGCCAATTTATTTTAATTTATCTAGCTTTTTTCTGTAAAAAATGTTATATGCATTTAAGAAACATTTACAAATATTTAAAATCATGTAAGTAAGCTCATGTAGAGATGTTTTTACCCTACAATTATAAATGTGCATCATGTGTAATGACTGTGGAGCTTTTCTTTGTGGGCCTCTGCTGAAACCCGGTCAGACTTTTCCTGAACAACAAACACAAATAAATAAATAAATAGTAACTTATGCTTTGTCTCCCTGCAGTCATATTGGTTGGCTGCTGGCTGTTGGTACATGAACCATTTCTTGCATTTGTCTTTGCTTTACTTTTTTACATAAAGGTAGAGCATGCATCCTGAAGGAAACTTTGCCATCCTGCTAGGTATGTAATCGTAGACTAGTGATCTCTGTACAATATAACTAACACTGAGGACGAGCCAAGGGCCTTGCTATTGTTATTCACAGCTGATTTTTCTTTTTGTTTGCACTATAGTAGAAGACAGAGTCGACAGACTGCTTGGATCAACTGCTAAACTGTTTTTATGACTGGAACTTCTCATGTGCAATGTTTATTTTCAGACAGTGTATCTTTCAATAGTTTTGACAAGCCCTCATTCTTTCTAACAGTTGTTTCTGTTCTATACCTCTTGACTTCCATAAGTTAAGATGGCTTTCTCTGTCTGGACTCTGGTCTTTGTAGATACCAAATGAAGTCATAATATTTAAATCTAGGACAGATTTTGTTTTAACTACATTCCTTCCTTTTTTTTTTTTGGGTGGTCTGGTGTTTTTCTTTTGTCTGACATAATGCAGCTTTCTGTTATGTGTCATGCTGGGGATTTAGAAGATGAAACAGAGGTATCAGAATTTGCTTACAGCTTTTCCTACAAATCATTTTACAAACACAGAATGCTTGCACTGGTAGTGAAGCAAATTAATCTGTAGCAACTTCTCGTATGTAAACTCATACCCAGTCACAGTCTGCAAACTGATACTACCTACACTATAGACCAAGATAGTTTAGGAGTTTCACATCTCTTTACAAATAGACTGATACATTCTTTTAATTCCAACAGGGCACATCCCTTAACACCACCAATGCCAAATGAGTAAATGTACCTTGCTTTAACTGCTTATCTGTAGGACAGTACAACCATTAATAAAACATTATGTTGAGCAATATTTAGATGCCAGAGTCAGAGGTATTACTTCAGTCCTAACCTGGAAATAAACCCCCTAAGCCCTTATCTACATTTGAGCCAAACTGACATCAGGTTTGAAACAATGATGGTTTTACTTTTCTTACACATTCATTGTTTCATTTTAAATCAATCAATCAATTAATTAAATCAATCATTCTATTTATATATTGCATCTGTTGACCAGTAAAGTCCAAATGAGGTCTTCAAATGAATAGAAGATTAAATGGCTAATCAATTACTCAATTAATCAATCATTCAAAACAATCACTAATTATATACTGCACCCGTTGACACGTAAAGTACAAATGGGAGGGGTCCATTTTCAGTGATTTCATCAAAAGAACACAAGATTAAATGGCATACAGTACTTTAAATCACAATGACATCAGCAATTACTTAACAATGCTAGCAATTTTTGGAAAATTCTGTTGCTTTCCTTAAGCTCATTAGGGAATGATGCTTATTTACAGTAAAACAAATCTGTCAAAAAGTTATGTATAAAGTAATCCAAGAAGTTATGAATTCATAGACTCAACAATACATATGCAATATGACATGCTATAAAATGACTAGCACAACTAAGTATGAATGCCAGCTAAATAACAGGAGCATAAATGCAGTAAACTAAGCTGTAACCTAAATAAATAAGTAATTTTGAGGGCCAATTAGTGACCACAAATGTACAGCATTATCTAATTTTTATAACAACTGGATATGGCATGTAAAATTTAATGTTCTGATAATATCAGATAAGTTTTTGCTCTACTATATTTTTCCTAGGTGCTGCCATCCCAAATACCTGCCAACATCAGCCTCACCAGATAAAGTCTACTAACTTATCTGGTCCTCATTCACACTGTCCAGTACACTCCTCATCTGTGTGTGTGTGTGTGTGTGTGTGTGTGTGTGTGTGTGTGTGTGTCTGTGTGTGTGTGTGTGTGTGTGTGTGTGTGTGTGTGTGTGTGTGTGTGTGTGTGTGTGTGTGTGTGTGTGTGTGTGTGTGTGTGTATGTGTGTGTGTGTGTTTGTGGCAATGGGGTTGGGGGGGCTTGCTGTCCTGTAGAGACTAGCCTTTAAGTGACTACACTTCTGATGTCAGAAAGTGACAGACATGACTGAGTGCTGGATGTGGGAGATGACAAGCAGAGGAGCCATCGTACAAGCAGCCATAAGAGGTGGTTGGGTTTACTCTTGCCTGACACCTCTCCCAGAGTGCTCTTGATATGGTCACTACCATAATTGGTTAAGCAATTTCACCCTGATGGACTATGCATGATGCACACATGCCCTAAATATGTCTGTAGTGTTTAAACACTGCATAGTATAGTCAAGAGGATTCTGTGATCCATACTACTACTATTGCTACTACTACTACTACTACTGCTGCTACTGCTACTACTGCTACTACTACTGTTACTGCTACTAATACTGCCACTGCTACTACTACTACTGCTACTGTTACTACTACTACTACTACTGCTCCTCCTATTGCTACTACTACTACTACTTTTAGTTCATGCTGCAGATTTTTAGGAGTAGTACACATAGACTGAACTGCAGCTATAATGAACTTATATTATGACAGGCCTGTGTACCACACTATGTTGGCCCATCTTACAAAGGGGCATTTACAGCTACTGGCATTTGGTTGCAACAACATTACATTACCATAGCTCTCAACCTTCCATCTCCAAAATGAGGAACACT
Organism: Protopterus annectens; assembly: GCF_019279795.1. Taxonomy (NCBI): domain Eukaryota; kingdom Metazoa; phylum Chordata; order Ceratodontiformes; family Protopteridae; genus Protopterus; species Protopterus annectens. Next base: position 1,194,376,137 of record NC_056741.1, read on the forward strand.
AGCCCTCATAATGTGGAACAAATGGGCAAAACGTGGAACACATACTAGTGGCTTACTAACAGCTTCAACTAGGAAGGTCATAGGATGATTTAATATATGCTGGTTTTACTTATAAAGAAGATCTTTTAATGAATTAATATGATTCATTTCTATTTACAATGGATTTCACTTAAAAAAAATTCCTAACAGTGAATGTGTGACAGAGTCTTTCAATATGGAACTATGAGGAACTTTGAGGGACGTGAACTTTATAAGACCCCAAATGAGGTACGTTCCTTGTAATGAGGTACACTTGAGAGGTATGTACATTGCAACAATTGTATGTACAGGTCTGTACTTAAATGAAATGGTACCCTAGGCACTGCCTACTGTTTCAGCCCCCCCCCCCCACACACACACCCTCCAATCCTCCCCTCTGTTTTCCTCCATATTGGGCTCCCCATACCATGCACATTACATTTTTCTTCCTTTTCTCACATTTTGCCTTATTCTTCAGCCTTTTATAGAGGCCATAACTTTCTGTATGCTCTGAAGGGCATTATAAAGTTTTTTTCTTTATACACAACCTTTTCATCCAAAGATTGTTTGAAAAGAAAGTATAATTAAGGGAAGAAATTCAGTGTTGTTCAGCTTTGGTTTTCCTTGCATCCATTCAGCACACCTTTTCTGATGAAGACAACACAGTAATATCCATTTAGGAAATAACTCAATTAAGCTGGTGCCACCGAGAAGCCATAGGGATTATAGATGCTCAGGGATGCATTTCTGAGCATTTCCCAACTTTTTAATCCAATGGTGGCTTAAACAGAAATCACGAGTATGAAAACAATTTCAGTCTTATTTTTTTTCTTTCAAGGAAGACATAAGTTGTGCCCAAGACTTAAGACAAAGTAGTAGAGCATAATAAGCTAATAACCCCAATTATTGTGAAGATACACAGGTTCTATCTCGAAACACTGCCTACATTCCTAACCCTTCGCAAAAGACTGTCACTGTATATGCATCCCTCTGGTGTTAGATTGGGATGGAAGCAGAAGTTCAAATGGCCACAGTCATGTATTTCAAGTGACTGCTGACATACACATACATAACATTACTCCTCACCCCCCCAACCCTCAAAGGCAGCTACCTGTATACATGCCTGATGTGTGATTGTGAGGAAAGTGAATAAAATAATGATTACAGTAATCTACTTTGCTGCTCCCAGACAGTACATGCTATAGTAACCCTCTATGTACACCTCTGAGGTCTGTGAGAAAAGTAAAAGAAATGATGACCGCACTGTCCTCAGACCAAACACAAGCTATAAGGACCTGCTGCTTACACCACTAAGGTTTGATTGTGATGAAAATTAAAGTAATAACCGCACAATCCTCAGCCCTCCCCTTACATAACCTACAGCCGCTTTCTGTACACACACACACACACACACACACACACACACACACACACACACACACACACACACACACATACCTATGCAGGGCTGGTTTTAGAATGGATGTGGCTGAAAGCAGAGGCCATTATCAGCTTTATCCTTACAAGGTCATGTCACAGCCCTGTTCTGGCTAAACAGCATAATCAGAAAATTAATGCATTTTTTTGCTTAATTTTCCCCCAATCAGCAAAAGGTTTTGTGAGGCCCCCACATAGTCATGGATGATTAAGGAAGCCTTTCTGTATCTGTTTATACAGTCTGGGGACTGGAGGCTACCAGACTCCTATAAGATCTCAGTGTCTGAATGTTCTGTGATATATATTTTCTGCATTACATTTGAATTATAATTACTTGTTAGATTAACTTTTTACTGAAATTCAGATGAATAATGTTATGTGTCCTAGCATTATTAGATGTGTGCACAGATAAAAATCAGAGATATTTTTTACACACACACATTCATAAGCCATAACAATACCAGTTTTGTACTTATTTCAGCAAATTGCAATACATTGTGCAGCACTGATATTGCCATAGTAGATCAATAACTGCTGTTCAGTAGTCATCAAACAGCAACAGGGGTAAATTCTCTTTTATTTACTTCACTGAGGAGTAATGCATATCTGTCGCTGTCCCTGATTCCACATACCTTCCCTGATTTTGCTCATAATGTTGCTCTATCCTTTGTAAACTTTGATTTTCTGGTAAATCACTTAGGACAACTGACAGTCAAGAAGTCCAGACATCAGAGTTTTATACTTCTTATTGTCTAAAAAATACATGTTGATGCAAAAGGTGTTGTTCTATTAACTTTTTAAGTGAATTAGATTAATATTTAAAAATTGTTCCTGGTGTTGATTCTTTATTCTGCTATTATTTTTGGCATTGTGCTGAATTTTTCAGCAAAGAAGTTGAGAGTTATAGTATCTGGTGTTCTGACAGTATTTATAAAACTCACAGAAAGAGAAAACCATCCCTGATGATGCAAAACACTGTCTCATCTTAAAATTCAAGGTTTGTACTGAGATCATTCAGTCTGGGCCACTAATCTCTCTAGTACTTACCTTGCTCATGTTCATTATCAGCTTTATCCTAACAGGGTCATACCACAGCCCCATTCGGGTTAAAGATTGTAATCAGGAAATTAGTGCATTTTTTACCTCATTTTTACTCACCCAGCAGCAGCTTTTGTGGGGGGCCATCTTAAAGGGCCCCCCTGCAGTCATGGGTATTGCAGATATCTAAGGTTTGCTATGTTGTTAGTTTTAGTATACAGAATATCCATCAGCAGGATTTAACTAAGTCAGAAGCACTATGTCAGTGGTAAAATATGTAACTGAATTGTAAAGCCTGTTACTTGATAAGACAATGATACTACAATCAAAGAATTTTAATTTTAAAGGAGATATAAATAACGGTTATTAACCACCTGTTTTTTAAGTATACAAGACTGGTGTACTAGGTTTTGTTGGTTTGACAGACCTGTTGCAAAATATCAAGATAAGATAAGTTGCTGTGGTTGGGCCCCCCAGGAACAGGGGGCCCCCTGCAACTGCAGGGTTTGCCGGTGCCTAAAGCCAGCTATGACTATTACTACTACTGCTACTACTGCTACTGCTAAACTACTACTGCTACTTCTATAACTATTACTGCTACTGCTGTTACTACTACTCCTGCTACTGCTACTACTACTACTAGTGCTACTGATACTACTACTGCTCCTACTGCTACTACTACTGCTACTGCTACTACTACTACTACTGCTCCTACTAGTACTACTACAACTACACAACTACTGCTTACTGCTACTACTATTACTGCTATTATTATTACTGCTACTGCTACTATTACTACTACTACTATACCTTCTACTGCCTCTTCCAGGAGTCAGTGCAGTGGCAAACTGGAATGCCTCCTTTCCTCCAAGAAGGGCAAGACAGCATGGAAATGGCAATGTTTTTGGAAAGTTATACAGTAAAAGAAAATGTTTTTCCATGGAATGGTTTTGTGATAACATCATAGACTGTGATCCTGAAAAGAAATGTAATCATACAATCTAGAACTGATATTGAAAAAGAAGATTTGGAGGACTTTTTAAAGACAATATGTGAGAATTTTAATGATTAAAGAAAGATGAAAGGGGGCTATGGACAGAAGGGTGGGATTGTGTAATTAGTTTAAAATTGAAAAGAAAAAGTTAAAATATATACCAAGTTTTACAAATTTTGATGGGAATAGAGCTGTTTTAAGATATTGTGGGCAACCAGAAACATGTTTTTGTGTGTCTGAAAAGCATTTATTTGGATAGTGTGAAAAAAAGATGTTGTATATAATGCGGGGAAAGGGGTCACATTGCAAAAAATTGCATTGCATTTTATTATAAATATTAGAAACAAGGACATTTTGGGATGGATTGTATGGAAAGTACAAATGAAGAAAATAGAAATGAAAACCTATAGGAAATATTGTTGAGATAGATGAAAATATTATGGAAGAAGTGACAGTAGTAGAGAATGAAGTGACTAGTGATGAAGAGGATGGGGAACAAAATGTGGAAGAAATGAAAGATAGACCAAGAAAATTATTTGTTTATAACAAGGGTAAGGACAAGGGGAATAGACAGGAGGAAGAAAGTGTAGAAAATGATGAAGAAAAAATGAAAGAAGGTTAAACAAAAAAATCTATATGAAGGAGACTAAAAGATAGGAAAAAGAATCATATGATAAAAATGTTAAAAGAAAGAAAGAAAGAAAAAGATAATGAATAGAGTGAGTATAATACCTGTTAATGTGAATAGTATAGTAAATTATGTTATAAGGTTAACTGCATAATATTGGTGTAAGAGAAGGGAAGGATGTTTCATATGCCTAAAACGTGAGAAATGTTAAAAAAGAAAAAAAAAAGGGAATCTTTACAGGGAGAAACATTTTGTGGAATATAGTAACTGAAATTATTTTAGGACTGGCAATAATTGTGAATAATGATCAAATCATAATATTAGACCATATTATAGTGAATGTGAGGAGGATGTATGTAGTGGATATAAGAATAAACATAGAAAAATAAGATTTTAATGGTCTGTGTTTACACTGAAGAGTTATTTGAAATGTTAAAAAAGTATGTTGTACTTAATAAGGGTACTATGATGTTCAGAGATTTTAACTGTAATGTAAGAAAACAAAAATGAAAAGTAAGGGATATAATCAAGTTGAGAGAAGAAACAATGGTAGGGTAAATGAAAACAGGAAAAGAAAAATATAGTGTGTATACCAGGAATAATGCAAAGACAGAGATAGATTTTAAACATAACGAAAGAAATTGAAGGAGGACAACTAAGAGCAGAATTTCCAGAACATGAGGGAATATGGTCAGTGGTGGGGAGGAATGAAAGAAGAATTAATTAGGAAAAGGACTAAAAATGTTGAATGGAATGCATATTAAAAGGTTATTTGAGGATGAAATAAAATAATATGGGAAGAACATAAAACAATATTCTTTTATGTAATGGTTGGTCCAAGTGGTAGTTAGAATATAAAACGTTTAAAAATGTATATATGGAAATAGAAAAAAGATATTTATATGAAGAAAAATATATGGAAATATTATATTATGAAATAAATATAACAAAGTATATGTGGAGATTGAAACGGAATTATATAAGGAGAATGAAAAAGTATATATAATGTTTTGTTACGGCAGGAATTGCTGGTTAAAGTAAGAAAAATGAGTCAATGCCTTTTTCAAGTAAAAGGTGAAAAAAGTATATAGTTATAGACAGTATTAAGTTGCATAATGGGCAGATACTGGTAAATCAAGAAGATATAGAATAACAAGTGATTAAATATTTAAGTAATACATTTAGGGAGAATAGGCTTCATAAGAAAAGAAAATAGAATGCAAAAAAGTTTGAATGAGCAAAAAAATGAAACATTAAACAAAGAAATAGCCGAAGAACTTAAACATATGTTAAAAATTAAAAAAAAATTCTGTTCCAAGACTAGATGGTTTAGATTATAAGTAGCATAAAGGTATGACAGAAGAACAATATAATATGTTTGTTGAATTGTTTGATGAGTGGAATGAAGAAGGGTTAGATAAAGATAAGATTTGTGAAGGAGTTTTTAAATTAATATGGAAGGCAGAAGTAAATAGTTATTAGATAGTTGGGGAACTATATCTTTATTGAACAATGATTATAAAATATTTATGAGAATATTGCAAACAAAGGTTGGGAAAAAGTATTAACGAGAATATGGAAAGAAGGTATTAAAAAAGGTAAAATAAATGTTAATGATTATTAAGGAAGTGGTGTATAATATTACAGAGGAAAAAGATGTAATAGTTATATGATATAAAGAAGTCATATGATAATGTGGAAAGAAACAGACATGGGATATGCTGGAAGATTATAAAATAGATGAAAAATTATATGATTTTTTAAGACTGAATATGAAAATAATTGTACTGGAGTAAAGATGAATGGATGCAATAAAAGAAAGATAAATGTATAAATGGCGTTTGATATGAGAGTCTGATAAGTAGTATATTTTTTGCTCTAATTGTGAATACTATTATAGGAGAAATAAGAAAGGGAATGGATAAGTCTGTATATAGGTTTTGATGGGAAATAGAAGTACCACTAGTTATGACTTATGGAGATGATATTATAATTATTGCAACAATATTTTATTAGCCAGTAGGAGTACTAAAATGTAGAATCATTAAATTACGTAGTGTGAAAGGTTAGGAAAAGATGTAGAAAAAGTTGGAAAAAATTTAATAAAAAAGAAACTGAGACATTAGGAATTAGATTTAGAACAAAGGGAGAATGTATTAGAAAAAAAGAATTGGAGTAAATTTTGGATAAGTTTTACACTCAGCTTTAGAAAGAAAGCATATTTTTAATAAATTCAGTAGTATTAGGAAAGTTAATTATTTAGGCTCAGTATCAAATGAAATGGACAAAGAATTGGTACAAATTATATTTTTTATATTATGGGAATCCAGGTTGAATCCAATAAAAGATGAATAATTTATAATAAAGAGGAGAAGGGAGGACTTAATTTAAAAATCCAGTTTTATATTTGACATTGCCTTTGTGATATATTTTAAATTTAATGAAAATGGATAAAGAAACACCTGTTATAAAGTTAATAAGCAAAAATATAAGCATTTTTAGAAGGAAAAAAAAAACAGAGGAACAGAATAAGACATATTTAAAATAAGGAGGCGAAAGAATGTGGGAAAATTATATAATGGAAAATGAATGTACATGATATTGAACAAAATAGAAAGGTATGGTATGAGAAAGCTATGCTAAAATGTTTTATGTTCTAAAAATGGGATATAGGGAAATATTTCACATGGAAATTGATGTTAAAAAAGACCTGTACAAGGGGAAATGAAGCATAAGGCTATAGGAGAAATAAATTGTGGTGTGACAAAATGGAAATTGTAAAACATGTTTTTAGTTCAAAAAGTATGAGAAATGATAATCCAGAAACATTCCAGCAATTTGGGAAAATATATATGGAAATGTACTTTATGGTTATTTTGGAAATATAGTAGGAAAATGATAGATAAGAAAGACAAAATGTGTATGGCAATCATCATCATCTTCTTTCGGCTATTCCCTTTAGGGGTCGCCACAGCAGATCACCTGTTTCCATTTCTTTCTGTCCTCTGCATCTTGCTCTATCACACCAACCACCTGCATGTCCTCTCTTACCACATACATAAACCTTATCTTAGGCCTTCCTCTTTTTCTGTTACCTGGTAGCTTCATCCTTAGCATCTTTTTCCCAATATACTCAGCATCCCTCCTCAGCACATGTCCAAACCAACATAATCTTGCCTCTCTGGCTTTGTCTCCAAACCTTCCAACCTGGGCTGACCCTCTAATATACTTATTCCTAATCCTGTCCACCCTCGTCACACCCAGTGCAAATCTTAACATCTTTAACTCTGCCACATCCAGCTCAAACTCCTGCCTTTTTGTCAATGCCACTGTCTCCAACCCATATAACATAGCTGGTCTCACTACCCTCTTGTAGACCTTCCCTTTCACTCTTACAGGTACTCCTCTGTCACAAATCACTCCTGACACTCTTCTCCACCCACTCCATCCTGCCTGTACTCTCTTCTTCATCTCTCTTCCACACTCACTGTTACTCTGAACTATTGACCTCCAAGTATTTAAACTCATCCACCTTCGCCACCTCTACTCCTTGCATCCTCACCATTCCTCTATCCTCCCCCTCATTCACACACATATATTCTGTCTTAGTCCTGCTGACCTTCATTCCTCTTCTCTCTAGAGCATCTCTCCATCTCTCCAGGGTGTCCTCCACCTGTTCCCTACTCTCACTACAGATCACAATGTCATCTGCAAACATCATAGTCCATGGGGACTCCTGTCTGATCTCATCTTTCAACCTGTTCATCACCATTGCAAATAAGGAAGGGCTCAGATCTGATCCTTGATGTAACCCCACCTCTACCTTAAACGCATCCGTCACTCCCACCGCAGACCTCACTGCTGTCACACTACCCTCGTACATATCCTGTACCACTCTTACATACTTCTGTAGGGCAATAATTTATCAAATATGGCAATCAAGAACAAAAAAATATTTTATTTAATAGGAAGTTGGATATGAAAGAAATTACAGAAAAATAAAAATGGTTGTGGAATAATAAGTGGGGGGTTAAAAATAAAGTCAAACAAAAAGTTGGAGAGGTGAGATAATGTGTAATAGTGACATAGAGCAAATTTTATTGGTGTTATGATTGTATGAAAAGAAAAGTAGGTATTGTTTTTGTTAGTATGTTTTATACATTTTAATAAAGCACCCCCTACTTTTTTATAGGTGTTATGGGATTTTTGACATATATGTGATCTACCACCAACTCAAGCAGGTAGGGCCTTGATTTAATATCTCATCCAAAGGACAGTCTGTGTTGTGCACCTTCCATGCTGCACTTCAGTGACAGTACTGGAAAATAAATCTAAGTAACTGATGAATGTCTGTTAGCAAATATGATGAATAAAGATTAGAGAGCAGTAAGTTGATAGTTGTAAGTCTAGTACAAAATGATGAGTCTACATTTATAGAGTTAAAAATAAAATGCACCTCTTGTGGCTCATTTATGAGATACAAACTAAATTTAATGCAGTTGGAGGTTTTATATAAAATAATTTTATCATTGTTGATTTCAGATTATTAGCTTTAAACCAGGTACTGAGGACTGCAAGATCTCTTTTTGAATTTCAGCTTTTATGGTTCTATGTGATGATGTCCTAGTAATTTCCAGGTGAACTGGGTATAAAAAGAAATGCATGAAAGAGAGATTTATTAGCAGTAAACTGAGAAAGAAGGCCAAAGGAGTGTCTCCAAGACAAATCATTTATGCACTTCAGGAAAAAAGTGTCTAAGCTGAAATACCGGTCCTCCAGTCTGACTTTCAAGGTCTTACATGAAAGTTAGTGAGAAAACTAGGATAGGGGGCCTTCAATGAAATCACTGTTGGCTAGTGTACAGATCAAGTAAGAATAATCTACTGAGTTAAATGTCTTCATTAGATATACAAACAAGGCTTTAGCAAGCAAATTTGAGTCACTGTTTGCAAGAAGAGTATCAATTTTGTATCCATATTGCAGTTACTGTGCTCCTGCCTTCTCTAATATTAAGCTGTATTCTAGACAGTAAGTCATACTTAGTAAGGAATTCCAGTTTTTGTTGGTATAACAATTTCTGAAGTACAGGGTATTGAAACTGGTCTGTATTTTTCAGTTTAGCTGTGATGGAAAAGTACCCTTAGGTATGGGTCAATTCAGGTGGCACATATCACTGGCTCAAGGAGTACTTAAGGATAAATATAAGTGGGTTACATATGGAAGAAGCACTGGTTTACAGGCTCTTGGCAAGGACTGGCTTTTTCTAAAAAGGGAAGAATGGGAACCACAAATCCTCTTCAGATCTGTTATAATACAAGGAAAAAAAATAAAGATTATTTGGCAGTATGGAAGGGGTAGCATTTACTAAAGGATGATGCAGCAATGAAAGGAGAGCTGCAAGTCTTTCTTCAAAACATTTGATTCAAAATGTAAACTTTAGTTAGTGTTTTTGTTAGGTATTTTCTTGCTAAAATCTTCTTTCTTTTCTGCTTAGTTATAAAATATTATCTGTGTTATTCTTGTTAGATCTTGTATATAAAGTATTGTCCGGGTTTTATTCTTGTCAGTTCTTATCCCATATTCCATACTCTTAAGCTCATATCCTGAATTATCAGGAAATAATCATTCCCTATATTTCTCCTATCATACTAGTAATTAGACTTCTTGTTAATTTTCACTCTAAATACTCATGCAATTCTTCCCACAGTTTATGGTGTCCTAGTATTTAAAACTAATTTGGAAAGTGGGGAGTGGGGTCTTCTGAAATTCCCAGCAGTAAAACTGCAATCTTTGGAACAGCGAGAATGAGGTTGTGAACCCATGGAAATATTTACTAATTGCAATCTTGCAGTGTCTTCCTGCTATGTGATGCAAACTCCTATTGGAATTGGTGTATATAAACTGTGCTAGTGCTGGACTTCAGAGTTTGAAGATACCCTGCAAAAAAATACTAAAAGATGTAAAGGTGAGTTTCAGATTTTGCTGTTATTTATTTCAGTAACAATTAGTTTTCCAAAATGCTGAGACTGGAGTCATAGGGAGCTATTTCTGTGTTTCATTGTAAAGGAATACCCAACAATTTTGTGATCACTTGTTCAAGTATTCAGCTCTAGCTGAGAAAAACATGTCTAAGACTGTCCTTTTTTGGTTGGGTACATTTCAAGTCACTCTAGGCCTTTTCTTTTGATGATACCAAAAATTATTCTGCTCTATTCCAGTATTTATCTCACATACTATAGTCCAATAGAAATAGCTCATATTTGTCTTCCAGTCTAAGGATATAATCTGTATGTTTGTAGCTTTATTTCTTGTAAGTGAAGAAGAGTATTGTATATGTCTCATGTATACATCATCCCTGCAAACTTGGAGCTGTCATGATCACTTCATCTAAATTTCAGATTCTCCAGGAAGGCATAACATTTACAAACAAGTAGTGCCTGGACCATGGCCTTAAGCTAAATGCCAAAAAATATAGTCCTTTGGCAAACATGGGTAACCAAACACCTACCACATAGATGACCCTCCTATTATAATCAGGACAGTTATTAGAGACCTGTCACTTCCACTGACAATGAACTACCCATTGATGATGGTGTATCCGCTGCCATTATGAAAGAGTTTTATGTGGCCAGAATGATTGCCATAGGTATATTTTCTGTGGGAAGTTATCATTCTTTGGTACTCGTTGATCACCAAACCCATAACAGAATATTATGCCCCTTTTAGTATGTACTTGTCTAAACATATGATTCAGCTGTAAAGGCACCATCATGTTCTCAATAATGGTATCAAGGGCGTTTCTTCCTTATGCTACACAGAGCACATCAAAGCATCTTCTCTCTTCTCTGCTCCATACAGACTCTTTAGGGGGGACCTCTGCTTCATCTACAAAGCCTCAAAGGATCTAGTCCTATGCAAACGCTCACTAATGCTCAAAGCAAACATCATCCTAAACACCTGCTCAAAGGAACTAAACTTTCACCACAGCATAAAAAGGATCTGTTAGTCAGATAGAAATCTCTTTCAAAGAATCCTTCTTTTACGGAGTAGACTTACCTTAGATGCAAAACAAGGTAACTCCCTGACCCCTTTTCAAGTGCAACCTGGATGAATAGATGGCAAATCACAAATCCATCCTATTCTGGCCCCCTCAAACCCTGACTGAAAGGGGATGAAATCGGCTAGTAGTTGTTCATGTTCTAAAGTGCTGACAAAATGTGAGACTGAGGCTAGGCTACCAGTGATCTACCTGATTAACAGCCTAGTTTGCATTTGTAAGAGACCCACAATATGTGCTTTTTCTACTCATTTATTGCTACATTCTTTTGCTTTCTTAAAACAGAAAATGTTTCCTTATACTGGCATCAACATCAACTGTCCTAGCCTCATCCAGAAAGATCCAGTTGGTCAAGCTCACCACATACCTTCTTAATTATTAACTCCACCAAGTGAAAATGCATAATTTGTTCCAGTGCCTGTTTCTACTTGACTGTGTTTTTTCTATATGAAAAATGTGAAGATTATTCCTTAGTCTAAATTGGTAACAAATCCTTAAGATGACCCATTCCTGTCAAGATAGTACGAAAATTGTAGACAGTAATATTTGCAGGGATGTACTACTGCATTCCTTCACTGGAATGTCCATTTTCTTTGGGTGTGTATCCTTGGAGCGAATCTAGAATATACTATATATGTAGTATATTATGTACACAAGCCTTTCCTCACTTGAGTAATAAGGTAAAACTATATGTGCATTGCCCTCATCATAGCATGGTTTCTTTGATGTCTCACATTGTTCACTCTTCATTGTATATATTAGATATTTAATGTTTTTGTGCTGGGTAGGTAGCTGACAACTTTTAGGTGCATGATAGTTGCACCCATGTGCAAAGATAAATTACTTAGCATTCAGCTGTATAGATGATTAAAATTTTAAGTTGTACTCATGTGCTTATGGCTCATAATAGATGGCAGTAAGTAAAAAAGTTAGTGTTAATTTCAAATTATGCAATTTTAGTTGAATTAAAATATTCTTGAAATGAGTGGATTAAGTGCAACAAAAAGAGAACACAGAAAAGATTCACTTCTGGAGAAGAGATATTTGAGTAGGGTCTTAAACAAGACAGAAATGCTTAATTTTTGTGTGCAGTTACTGTGTAGCCAGGTACAGGGTGTGCATTTAAATTATATTAGTACCAAATTCCAAAAGATTTTTGCAAACTGATTAATAACTCTGGACTGATCAATGATGCAATTTGCTTTTATGAGTAATGTAATATCTGAAGTTATACAGGTAAGATGTTAAGTAATGTTAAAAATAAAACAGACCCAATAATGAGATGGCCAAGCAGAGATAATAAAAGTCCATATCTGATTTTCTGATAGTTTCTGACAACTGTAATTCATCCAGACAGTCCTTTACTTGTTTTAAAATGTTGCTGTTGATTGAAATGTGTTTATTTTTAATAACTTATGCCGATCTTTCTACCCAGACAGAATAACGGGGATAGACTGTGATGTTAACCACACTTGAGTTTTCTGATTAGTTTCATTTCCTTCTAAAAGCTGTGGATGCTATATATTTTGTAGGGACAAACAATGTTGCTTTCTATCAGCACCAGGGACAAAAGACAGAATGATTAAAAGAAAGTCTGTGTTACAGTCATTTGACTGGTTAGCATCACCTAAGTTTAAATAGTGATCTATGTTGAGTTTATCATTCCTAAATACAGCTAATTTCTGAGATTTAACATTATTCATAGATTCATAGATTAGTACTAAGCTAACTGCCCTTGTGGGCCATTTTCAGCCTAGCCAATTACCCCGTGTAAGACTCAAACCCTGAACCTTATGTGTGTAAGGTAAACACCTTAACCATTATGCCAACCGCCCACCCCATTATGACCAAGAAGGATAAGTCAAGCTTTTACAGAGAGTCATGAGCTTCTAAGTTTCATTGGATGATGTAAATGTTGTCATCTCTTTTGAAGTATTATAATGAAACAGGTTAATTTAGATTAAAAAAAAACAAAACATAACAAAAAAAAAACTCTATGCAAAGCCACAAGATCAGCACAAATCTAGTCCAAAAACCTTCTGGCACACTATCAAAAAAAAAAAAACCCTACACACAGGAAGTCAGTCCTCCCCAACCCTCCTGTGATAGTAGCTCCCCTGACATAGCATCTCAGTTAAACTGTTACTTCATCTATAGCATAGCTTCCATCACTAACAGTTTTTGTCCACCATCCTCTACTTTCTCTCAGCTTTCTATTACCTGTCACTCCATATTTTCCCTTCACTCAGTTCCCACTTCCTTCATCAAATCCTTCTTTTGCAAGCTCAAGCCATGTTCCCCCTCTGCAGGCAATCTTCCTAATGAATTCCTAAACATGGATTCTGACTCAATTGCCTACCCAGTCTCCATAATCATTAATAGATCGATTAGGGAAGCTTATGTCCCTCCCTGTTGAAAAAAATCCTTCATCCTTTCATGCCACAAATGTGGCACCTCCACAGAAATTTCTAACTTTAGGCCAATTGCTATTCTTTCACAACAATCAAAACTTTTAGAAAATGTATCCATAAACAACTTCTTCAGTACCTCCTTGACAATAATCTTTTCTCTCCCACCCAACATGGATTCAGACCAGCACACTGCACTATCACTACTCTACTGTCCTTTACTGATACTGTCAACAAAGCTAGTGACTCAGGAAACTTTGCCTCTTCTCTGTTCTTTGATCTATCCAAAACCTTTGATACTGTCTCCTATCCCAAACTCGTATTCCAGCTATTTCTTCTGGGCTTAACTGAAACATCCTTACAATAGTTCAATAATGATCTCTCCAACAGATATCAATCTGTCAAATGGAACTCTAACTTCTCTCCTTACTTAGCAGTCAGCACTGGCATACCCAAAGGCTCACTACTAGGTCCACTCCTCTTCAAAATTTTTATTAATCATCTTAATACTGCCACCAAACAAGCCACCCTAATTCAATATGCCCACAACTCTACATTAATCTGCTCCACCAGGAATCTTCCTCTTCTACAGAGCTTAACACAAGGAGCATTCAGTTCCTTCAAGTCTTGGCTCACCAACAACCATCTACTACTCAACCCCCCCAAAAAAACTAAACTTCTATTATTTTTACCAAAACAATTTTCTCCAGATACTTCTAACTTTGCTATTACTTCTCTGAAAAATACTTCAACTGATGTGATTTCGCACACAAAACTGTTAGGTATAACTATCAACAACAATCTTAAGTCTTCAGCAACAACATAAAAATACTAATCAGAAATTGGACATGATGTACAGGGCCAAGAAATTCATCTCCAATTCCATAAGAGTAATCCCTGCTACCACCTATCTCTTACCCTCACTTCTATACACTTTACTTATTCTAATCAATATTCACTCTTCCCTCAAAGCAAATCTTAGCCAATGTTGTAATAAAATAGCTAAATTTGACTCAGGCCAAGCCCACTACTCCCGCCATTGCTCTGCTCTCAAGTCCCTAAATTGTCTCAAACTACCCCACCTTTTCACCTTTAATCAACTAACATTAACTCGCAAAATACTGTACAACTCCTCATTTTCACAAACTGCATCATCACTACTTCAACAGTATATTCCATCCCGTGACCCACACTCTTCTCACAAGTATCTACTATCTATTATTTACAAACCTCGAAGCTCTAATGGTGTTAGACTGTACTCTCACTGTGTTGCCAAATCATGGAATAGGATTCCAGAAGCAATCAGACTTATACTCACTACTATTCCTTCAAGTCTAGGCTGAAAGAATATCTAACCAATAACTGGATCTGTCCCTGCTCCTTACCATCTCAGTACTCTTTTCCATTCCTTCTCTCCAGTCTTAACAGACTTTTTCTTGATCTATCCTACTTCCCTTCATGCATTACCTACTTAATAGTCTAACCTTTCTATAATTCCTTAACCTTCTAATATTCCTTCTCTGTATTCTTACACTAACCTTTATCTAACCCAGAAATTATGACTGAAATTTACTACCTAAGTCTCTTGCCAGAAGGTGTATATAGTTTTTATGACTTATTATTTATTTTGTAATACATTTTTTATACATTATTGTGCAACATACATATTAGGAACTATCTTCTATCTTTTATATAATGTACGTTCAACTTTATTGTGTGCTTTATATTTGCTTATTTTCTTCTTTTATTGTATCTACAAATTGTACTACTGCGTGATTGTCTTAGTTTTTGTAACCAATGTTGATTTATAATTCTGTTTAAATTGTACTGTGGGACTTTTCTCCTTGGGCCTTTGCTGAAAATGGGCTCATATCCAGTTGGACTTTCCCAGTAAAGAAATGTCAAATAAATAAATAAATAAATAAATAAATAAATAAAAGTACATACAACACTCAAGAGCCTAAAACCTGGTTTAACCCATTACTGTTGTATGTTTTAAGGTTTCCAAGTAATGACCAAAATACTAAATAAAAGGAACAAAAATGTTAATTGTTAAAAACATTTTTTTACAAAACAGAACAGGAAACTTTCTGCTAGTACATTTTGCAGATTAATATCGTAAGCAGTGTATTAAACCTGCTGTTTCAAGATGCAGAGATAATCCGGGAATAATTACAACACATTTAACCTCTGCAAGGTCAGGCACTACTTAAGTCTGCTGATGTTTGTTGTACAATATAATACTACAGTGTTAATTTAAACCTACTACATTATTTAGTGTGGTAAATAAAGAGTGTCTGTAACATTTAATACTGAAAGTAAAGTATTTAATGCTCAAATAACTCACTACTTTAGTGGATGATCTAGAAATGTCCTAGACCTTATGAGAAGTAAAGAGGAGATCACATCAAAGACAGACATAGCAGAAAGTTAAACCATGGTGCCAAATGTATTAACTTTGGGGTTGCCAGATTACTCCAGATGACTTTGCTTGTATTTGCATGGTAATAATGAGTTTACAATGGTATGATTACGAGGAATCATGGGGTGAAGTTATGACTCATTGCTTATAACTCAACTAAGCAAGATACATTAACTGAGGAGTGTGTGAATGTTTAAATGTACCAGAATGTGTTTCTAGGGCTGTGTGCATTAATAAGACAATTTTTATGTTGGGAATATAATTCTGCATACACTACATACTTGGGTGAATATAGAGAAATTAAGATTAATCTCTAACAGAAGGAAAACTTGAGGGAAATTTGATGCCAAAAAATAAATCTGGAAGAGATTTGGAACAAAATCCAGAACCACCAAATGAAAAAATAAAAACTTAAAACCCAAACAACCACCACAGACTCGGAACAAAAAACAGTTTATTCACCAAACTTAGCGCCTCAGCCGAAAGCCTTCAAAGAGTTTAGAACAAAATGCATCCTACATGTCTTTTTCAGAAACAAAAGAGTGCAATGATCAGCTCAGCCTCAAACAGTTAAACGCAGCACTATAGCAGCTGTGTTCTAGCTTTGAGAGGAATATATATATATATATATATATATATATATATATATATATATATATAAAACTTGGCGAGGCTAACATTATTTCATCGTGATTCTAAGCATCTGTATTAGGTATTTAGACCAATGGCTAAAATAGTCTGCATACACGATAAATAACTCAGAGATGATGATTAAAATAAAATAGCTTGAAAGGCATATTCTTCTAGATGTGTGTTCTGCAGCGACATATTCTTGTAAAAACAGCTTACTTTTTTTAAGTTAGTGAAATTTTTGTTATAAATCATTTTTTAGAATGGTCAGAAAGGCCAAAACAGTAATCAAAAGGGTTTGATGTTAATCTCCAGTACTGTGTGTGTGTGTGTGTGTGTGTGTGTGTGTGTGTGTGTGTGTGTGTGTGTGTGCATGAGTTTGTGTGTGTCTGTGTATGTGGGTATATATGTATATGTATATATGGTTCTACCTGAGATAGTCGACACGCCAGAACACCGACAAGCGAATCGCGAGCGCTAGAAGATCGACAATGCAGAAGACCGACGCGATGGATTAAAATAACGATGCCGAGGATGCCGGCATGGGAAAAGGCTGTGTAAGTATCGGCGTTAGAGTAAGGTAAGTGTGGATATTGACGGTCTGTGGGGATAGGGGTGGGTTAAGTGAGTTAGGGTCAGTGGTTAGGTAAGTGTGTTAAGTGAGTTAGGTTAGGAGTGGGTTAAGTGAGTTAGGGTTAGGGAGTGGGTTAGTAAGTGTTAGGAGTGGTTAAGTGAGGTTAGTGTTAGGAGTGGGTTAGGTAAGAGTGATAGTGTTTGGGTTAGGCGGGTTAGGTGAGTTAGGGTTAGGGAGCGGGTTAGCTGAGTGATAGTGTGGACCTTAGGGTTATGGTTTGGGTTAGGGTTGTAGATAGTTGTGTATGTGAGGTTTAGTGTGGGTTTGTATGGATTTTGGTGTGCTTGTGTTGTGTGTGTGGTTTTGGACAGGGATGTGTTTTGTTTGTTGATTGTTGTTATTGTGGTGTGTGCAGTGTTTGTGTACCATCGGTTGTGTTCGGTTGTCGGGCATGTGAGGTTTCGTGTTTCTGCACTGTCGATTATGTGGTGTCGGTGATTACGCTTGTCGGTGTTCTGGGGTTGATTATGTGTAGAACCGTATATATATATATATATATATATATATATATATATATACATACATATATATATATATATATATATATATATATATATATATATATATATGTGTGTGTGTGTGTGTGTGTACACACACACACATATGAGAGAGAGAGAGTCACTATTTTAAGAGTAGATATTAACTATGTCAATTGTAGAAAGTTTTTTTTCTTGCAAAATACAAATAATACTGATGTACCCTTTTGGCATCCATAAAGGGGCATTTTTCAGTGATAGCCAAATCTTTAATCAGAGATAAAATCTGACTGCATCAGAATGGCACAGAAATATTTCATGCTCTTTCCTATAAATATGTATGGTGTGCACTTGTATGGCCAGAAGGAATGCAATAAAGTTAAACAGTGTATCAGTAACTAAAATCTTGGTTTGGCAGGCTTGTGCTACATGTCATAACTGCTATCACCTCTCTCTCTCTTTATTTTACTTTTTTATGTCTAGTCAATGCAGTAAGGATTTTAAACATCTGTCGACCCCCCCCCCCCCGCTTTGGTATCCTGCTGCTACATAACACTTCTGGACCTCTTCCATAAGTAAACATTTTGCAGGCCCAAAGACACTGTAGACTTAGGGACAAAATGATTCATCTGGGTATGCCAAAAAATAAATCTGTACAAGTTGTAAGAGATTCAGAGCAAAACCCACCCTACATGTTTTTTTTAGGAAAAGAAAAAAAGAATTAAATTATCAGCTCAGCATCAAATGGTTAAATGCTTCACTGCAGCATTTCACAATTTGGGAGTAATATATATATATATATAACTTGGCAAGGCTTGTATTGTTACACCATGATCTCAGTATCTGTATTAGGTATTTAGACCAATGGCTAAAATAATCTCTTTGCAAAACAAGTAACTCAGAGATGATGATTAAAATAAAACAACTTGAGAGGCATATTCTTCTAGAAGTATAGATTGCAGAGACACATTTTTGTAGAAAACAGACAGGTTACTTTTTAAATCAGTTGAGAAATTTGTTAGATGTCATTTTTTTAAAATGGTCAAAACATTAATCAAAAAAGTGTTTTGCGTGTGTGTGTGTGTGTGTGTGTGTGTGTGTGTGTGTGTGTGTGTGTGTGTGTGTGTGTGTGTGTGTGTGTGTATGTCTATAATCACCATTTTAAAAATAAATGTTAGCTACATAAAAGGGTGATTTTTCCCTGGAAAAACATAAAGATAATTATAAATGCAGCTGAATCTCTGTAGGCATCCATAAAGGGAGACTTTTCATTGATAGCTAAATCCTTAATCAGAAGTGAAATCTGACTCCTTCAGGATAGCACAGAAACACTCCAGGCTCTTTCCTATAAATATGTATTGTGTGCACTTGTGTGGCCTGAAGGGATGCAATAAAGTTGAACAGTGTATCAATAATTAAAATCTTGTTTTGTCCTGTGCTACTTGTCATACCTGTTATCACCCATATTTCTCTCTTCATTCTACTGTTCAATGTCTAGCCAATGCAGTAAGGATTTTAAACATCTGTGGAACCCCCCCCCCATGCTTTGGCTTCCTACTGCTGCAGTACTGAGCTACACAATACTTGTAGATCTCTTCTCTAAGCAAACATGTTGCAGGCCCATAGATTCTGCAGAATCAGAGACAAGAACTATCTGGGTGCCTATGATTCTAAACATGAGGAGTCCCCTCCCCACACTTTGGTACCCTACTGCTGAAGTACTAACCTATCATGGACCTCTTCCTGTAGCAAACATTTTGCATGTTATAGACTCTGTGGACACAGAAACAAGAATTATCTATCTGGATGTCTATGTAAGGCTCTGTCCTACTATTTAGCTTCCCTATTGTGAACTCCCCACCAAGTAGAAATTGTTTTTTCTTTGCTCTTTTTTTCTCTGTAGCATCTCTGCCTCTCTTACACTATTTTCTATTTTATCAACTCTATGTAAATAATATTTTCTTTTCTCTCACAATTTTACACAGTAATAGAAATTTACATTTGCTTCTTATTTTCTCTTCTGCTACCATACTTCAGACTGGCTCTTTCTCATTCCCTCTTTGTTTGACTTTTACCCCCTGAACTTGGTTGTCTGGCTATTGGTTTCACTGGAGGCACAGTTGTTCTATTGTTGTTTCCTCCTTTTACATTTTCCATCCACTTCCTCTGTTATTGCTGGTCAACTCTATTATTATCTCATTTACTCTCCTTCTGTATTCACTTTACCTACAATTGTCTTTACCATTCTCTTTATTGCTTCTGCCTTTTGTCTTGTCTTTAACACCATGGTGTCTGCTGTATGCATTCTATCCATATCTCCTACACTCTGGTGCTTATCTTTCTGGGATGGTTTGTGCACACCATCACCAATCTCTCTCTCTCATATTGCAACCAAGAAAGGTAGTAGTCCTTGAATAATAGCACAAATGTACCAAAAGCTCATAAGAAGTGTCTCTAAACTGATTGTTTCTGTCAGGAATTTTGCTTCACATGGTATGAATCACTCCATCTGTCCTTGTTCTCTTCAGGCTCTCTCTGCTCTTCTATCCTACCCCCAATTCCCACCCATCCCTTCTCTTTTATTCAGTCCAAACCTCCAGCTAATCACCTCTATCACTCATCTTCAAGCACAGCCATTCATATCTTTCCTACCTTATACCTCAATGTCCCCCTCTCTTAGCCACTTTATCACTTTTCACACCACACAAACTCAACTCCAAATTCACAACCAAATAACCCCACTAGTACCTATACTAATGTTCCATACTCTTCTATATAACAAAGCCTTCTTTACTCTTCAGTTGTCTGTCACAACCTCTCATTCTACCCAGACACACGAACACATACTTTTCTTAGGCATACTGCACTTATAGCTCTGCCATGCCATCTCTACACAACTCCTCCCAATGTTCCTTCACTCATTTCACCTCTAGTTCTCACCCACCTTAGTATTTTACTCTCTTATAATTCTACTATGTTCTAAAGATGCTCTTTGTAACTATAGTCATCACCCTACTATGTCACCTTACAGACCACTATATAACAGTCAAACCTAGAATCAACTCAACAATCAACAAACATACCATTAACCAAGGCTACAATTTCCACATTGCACCATACTTTCTCAAAGATTCTGACAATCTCTACTACAGATATAGAATTTTGAATACTATCAGAGCTATTAAAATCTAAAAGCAAAAATAAAAATGGCCTCAAAAAGATAACCTCTATCTTACATGTACTCTCAGAAAATATCTCATTGTGGAGACTCCCACCCAAATCCAGGTCCTGTCAATCAGCATAACACAACTAGCAAATTGCCTCCTACCACAGTACTACAAATGCCTCTTTCTTCACACAAAAAACAAAAATTAAACATAGCCTCATTAAACATCTGTAGTATATGTAACAAAATCACAGAACTTCATGCATTGATAGCCTAAGATACTCAAGATATTCTGGTAATTACCAAAACCTGGCTAATGTCCAAAATAAAAAGACACAGAAACATTTCTCTCTGGATATAACTTCATAAGAACAGATCAATCCCTAGAAAAAGCTTGTGGTATAACCATCTTATACTTTAAAGTATATGAACAAAATCCTTTTAACAATAGTATTCCCAAATTCCACTATGCATAAATACTCATTTCATATCTCAAACTGAACAGTAAAACAGTAAAAACAGCTTTGTATACCCCCCAGAAACAATATAAGCAGCCTGGAAGATATTCTAATCTGGATATCCACTCCTATTCCTAACAAAAAAAATCATACTGGGAGATTTAAATATTGACTAACAAAATATTACCTCCAAGTTTCCCAATTCCATTGCTAACCTATAATGCTTTACGCAGTGAATCACCTCTCCTAATCTATATAATGAGGCATGGTATCAGTAGAAGATGAGTTTTTCATCTCTAAATAAAGTTCACTACACCTCCTTGTATAACATAATTAAACAAACAATAGACAAACAGAAAACCAAATGACTTATAACAAAACAAACTTCTCTTCTACACTCTCCAAAACAATTATGGCAAAGGGTGAATAATTTAATAGGCAGGGGAATTCCAAGGAGGCCAACAGCCATGACACCATACCATGTCACAGTGTAAACGTCATACCCTCTGACTTCCTCAAGGAGTTTACCAACCTCCCATATATATCATCAGCTCCTCCCAAGCTAGCCATCCGACAGACCCCTGTCCAACAGAATACCCACCTCCTTTGTACTTCACTAGGATTATGGCTAAGCAGATTACACTAATGTTAGACAAATCCCTTCATGATATCCAAATGGTTCAAATAACTTCACCCCTTGGTTTCTATATCACTGCAGATTATTTGTCTCCCTTCTTCCCTGTATCTATAATTTCTATCTCAGAACAAACACCATGCTCACTATATAAAAGTCTACTCTAGCCAGACCATTTCTAAAGGAACCTAAACCAAATTACTCTCTACTCTGTGCAAAATATTTGAGAAACTCATAAGTGATCAACTCATTACATGATTTACAAAAGCACCACATACTGTCCTATATAAAGCAAGGATTCTGGACAGGGAGAAGCACTATACCTGCACCATGGATCCTGGCAGATGCCATACTTAGAAACATAGATCATGGCAACCTAACATATGTCCTCTCCATTAATTTAAGCAGAATGTTTGACATGGTGGACTACTCCACTTTACTTTCTCACTTGAAGTTTAGTGATATTAGCCCTTAGACCTCAGGATGGTTTCAAGACTTCCTCAAAAACAGATTGTACAAAGTAAAAATCATCTCTTTGTCACCTGAAGCCACGTTACAATCACATCACAACACAAGGATCAATACTGGCCCCTTTCTTTTTCTCATTTTTTGTTAAAAAAGATCCTATTTGACTTACCCAGCATACATCTACTATATGTTAATGACATGGTCCTCTGTAGATCCATTTCAAGACAACAAGACATACAAACTCATCTTCAAGCAAATGCTGTTGAAGTAAACAAATGGCTATCATCATACTTACCTCTATAAAAATGTTCTTCAAGATAAGCAAAAGAGTCTCAAAATGTCCCAACACACTCTAGCTCAAAAACCTAGACAACCATAGCACTGAATTCAATACTTCTGATAGACGTTAGAATTTTGGTTGGTATTTCTGTTAGATACCATGGCATCTGGCTATATCAAAATATTAACATTCAGATAAATGTTAAGAAAATCAGAACAGAGATCAACTACTTCCTTTTCTGGGACCACAAACTGCCACAAGTTCTCTCATCTCCAGCCAGAATACCCATAGGAAAAGGCATTTTATTTGCCCCAACTAAAATACAATGTATCACTATTTCTGACAGACCCTAACAAAAACACTGCAACACTGTAAACAATCTCCATTAAAATATACCACTTCACAACCCATTCTCCATATCAAGAATATCACTGTCTCACATTAAATAAAACCCAATAGCTAACTGAGGTAGAGACAGCTAACCTCCTTCTGGGTTCATTATTCTTTAGGCTACTCACCCAGAAGATTCCTTCTCCACTCTCCACTGGACTACTCACAAATACCCCTTCTATAACCTTAGAAACCACTCCAAATCAGGCCCAGTGCTACAAACCCTCAAAATTAAGGGTCTATATTATTGGAATGAAAGTTTCAGACTCCGAATACCATATGGTCGAAGTTTGAAAATTTCCGAATCCGAAAAAAAAAAACCTGAGACAGGCAAACTGTCATAAAGTGTTTTATGCAGGGGAGCACCCCTGCCCCCACACCCCTGCTACTTAAATATACCAACTCCGAGATTGCACTACATTGAAGTAAAGGGAAGAATTCCCTACGGCAATCTCCATTCATTCTTGCGAGGTTTCCCATATTTGCACATTTGGTGTCACCCAAATGGTATTAGCTCATAGCAAACTTCACTGTACTAATATAGACCCAAAATTAAGCTCCATTGTTCTGACCTCAATTTTTCTTGTATCTAAATTGTGGCAATTCCTCCCTTCAATATTAAAGGATACAAGGGGAGTTTGGCATAAGTGTTAAGGTCTTTGCCTCACAACTACATAGTACAGGGTTTAATTCTGACCTTGGGATATGAGCTAGGTTTAAAATGTCCCTTCAGGGCAGTTAACCTAGTATTCACCTAGGTCTTTGTCTGAAAAGGTTTGAAGCCTACATAAACTAAAGCACTGCTGGTGATTCCCTGTTGGGGGAGGAAATCTATATTTTTCTGTCTGTGACTGGTAGAGCTGCTTTCTGATACCTGCTCCATTTTGTTTTCTGTTTTAAGAAATCTGCTTGGCCTTGTGTTTTATGCTATGTGAGAGGTAGACACTTAAATTATCTAGGCTGCACATTTCACATGTTTTTTTTTTCCATTGGTTAAATTGTCTCGAGTGATACTTAAATACTCAGTGAAATTCTGGGCCTTTGTCTTTTTCTGAAAAGATCTAAAACCTGCATGAACTAAAGCACTGTTGGTGATTCTCTGCTGTGTTTTCCATCCACCCTCCCCTTTGCTGATCTGATTTTTAAACCTGGTGGTTTTAAGCTGCCCACCCCTACTGAAAATTGAGCTTAATAAGCTCTTCCCTTTCTACACTGCTGTTGATATCCTGAATTATTTATTTGCCTCTCCTTGTGCTTATATTGAAAAAGTACATTTTGTCTCCCATTGTCTGCTCTACTTGATCTGACTTCATTATCTAGCTAGCTGTTGGATAAACTGGTGCATTTTTAGAATCTAGCAAACAATTGTTTTTACATCAAAAGAGGTCAGTGGGTTTCCTTCTAGTGCATTGGAAGGTAGTGTGGTCTGTTTAGGTTGGGGAAACACTTGATATTTCTAAATGTATTTTTATTGGCTGGAGGGCTTATTAATCAGCTTATCATGTTATTTTATTGCTGCCTTTATAAATTCTATACAACTGAGTGGCTCTTGGCTCATTTGTTCAAAGCAAAGTCCCTTTATTAAATAATCACATTTTTATAAACTGTTTAAAGTACACTGCTGTATCTATATCTTTAAGTTTGTTTGTGGTAGCATTTCATACCATTTCAGTTTGTTTGTGGTAGAATTCTGAACACTCCTTTACTGTGCTTTTGCATTGGGAGGATTGGGCTCATTTATCTGGTGGCAGTAGGTGTTTACCTGGTCCATTTGACATGGGAAACACACAAAAGGGCTCTAAGTATTGTTTCATACTTCTCTGTACCTGCTCTGTTGCACTGTTCTGATACAGCATAGACTATATTCACACCTGCTAAATCTAGCCTGTTACTGATACATGTAAGCTCTAAACCAGCCATCTTACATTAAGAAAGGCTTTCCAACACCCTTGTGGCATAAGAGTGTAGATCCAGCCTTGTCTGAGCTGGGGATTGCTGGGAGAAGGTTCACTGTGTTCTTTCCTATTGGTAGATTAGCATAAAAGTGTTTTCATTTCACCTGTATTTAAGCCTTGTGGGCTGCAGTGCAATGTACAAGAGGGGTTAGTGGTGGCCTGTATAGATGCAAACACTTTGAAACACCCCAGACATATTTCAGTGGAACCCTCACAAGCTTTCCTACAGCACTACAGGCACACCGAGTAGCATTGCCACACTTATCATTCATAGCTGTCGATAGAGCATGCACCTTTTTAGTACTAGCACAAAAACTGGTCAAACTAGCCCACTCCCTTCCCAAAAAGTACATATGGTAAAAACCTGCTGTTATAGATGGGCAGTTTCCCATCATTTCACTGGCCAGCCTGATTGACATGGGCATCCTGTCGAAATGTAGTAATTGCCTCATGTATACTAATAATCATTTTACTCCCAAAACAAATACTCTATGTGAGAGATGTAATTACACTATGAAATTGGAATCAATTCTCTCACATAACAGCAAACTGGACTTCAAACAGGTCAGCATACACTATCTCTCACACAAAATAATGTCATGACACATAAACCCACATACACGGAAGTACTCACTAGAAGCCTACCAAAAGATCAGAGACCTCCCAAATGTAAACGACTTGCACATACTGCTATGCAAATAGAAACCACTAACAACACATACACCAGTGTCTCAGCATATAAGCCACTAAGGCAAAACACCTCAAAACCTAATGTCTTGGTCATAGGTGACTCCATAGTGAAACACACAAATGTCCACCTCAGCAGGCTGGAGAAGGAGAAGGTCATGGTCAGCTGCATGTCCTGTGCCAGGATCTGTCAAATCACACATGCACTCAAGTTAATCAACAAGTACCGTTATGGCTCTGTCATAATGCATGTTGGGGTGAATGACTTGAGACTTACCTCTTTGGACTAAGAGAGACATGACTGAACTCTCTGATTATCTGTCCCAGGCAAGTATCTTGAATTATAGATAATGTAATGTTTTAAGTGGAATTGTGATGTTCTTAAATTGCATTTTTGATAATTTATAGAGGCAATATATATAATAATGAATCGTACTTTGGAAGTATGTAAACAAATGTTAACTAATGTTAGAATTTAATAGGGTTTGATATGTTATTCTTATGTTGTTTAAATATTTAAATATTTAAATTAGTTAATTGGTTAATTAAGCATCATTTAGCTGATACTTAAATAAGACTGCTATTCATGTTTAAGTATTCCGTGAGAAGGCAAAGGCCGAGGTACCA
This sequence comes from Protopterus annectens, assembly GCF_019279795.1. Lineage (NCBI taxonomy): Eukaryota > Metazoa > Chordata > Ceratodontiformes > Protopteridae > Protopterus > Protopterus annectens. The sequence goes on from NC_056741.1 coordinate 1,194,402,544, forward strand.
GTATCATTAAAGGATTTATTGTTGCAGTCTTTGCTGCGTTCTGTGCATTTGTGTATTTTGCCAGGCAAGTATGACCCTAGCCCTAAGCAGCATTCTACCTTCACCCAGGATGATGTCACAATATGAACAAAAAATTATTGACTTCAACAATTGGCTTAGCTTGTGGTGTCAGTCCAGGGGGATCCAGTATCTGTCAGTATGGGAAGACATGATCAACAGGCCATGCTGCTTTGCCAGAGATGGTCTGCACTTGTTTCCTCTAGGCTTTCAGATACTGGCAAAAGTGCTTGCCTGCCCCATAGTGCCTTTTTTAAGCAATGTCAAAACAACAAAATTTCTGATGTAACAAAATCAATTTGGGATAAACTCAAGGTTTTACTGCTGAGATTCGTGGATGATTTATTTTTGTTATGGGAAGGCTCACTGCTTTTATTGGATGAATTTTTGAGTATATGCACACAGCCACTAGTTATCTGAGACTTAAGAAAATAGTACACTTCTCTCAAATAGACTTCTTAGACATTAGGTTAATAAAGAATACTAAAGGTTTGACAGAGACTACTTTATACAAGACAGATGTCAAGAAAAACATGTATTTACATCATACTAGTATGCTCCCACTGCATATTTTTAATAATATTAAAAAAATCAAATGATACCAGTAGCTAGATGAACACAGCAGGCAATGCTTACTCAAATGAATAATATTGCCAGAGAAATTAAAGCTAGAGGATATGATGAACAACAAATAGGCAAGGTTGAGAAAGAAATTATACAAAACAGATCACAAGAAATTAGGCCTATGTTTTAGATTATGTCCAACAACAACCAGGAAATAATATGATTCTATACTAACTTATAATAGAAATACATCTCAAATTATAAGTATTATTAAAAAGTACTGGCCGATAGTACAACAACTTCCCTTATTAAAAGGAACAGGAAATAGACATCTTAGTTTTGGATTTAAGAAGTCTAATAACTTAAAGAGTATGTTATGTTATAAAGAACAAAACTGTACCTTAAACTGTCTGAAAGGAATAAGCAAGGTACTTATACCTGTAATAAATGTATGTACTATAAGCATGTATATATTAACAAGTTCATTATACATTTAGTGAACAAAAATTATTTTATATTAAGGGCATATGGTACATGGGATACTAAAGAAATCTACTTTATATGTCAAAATGTCAGATGTGTGACACTTTCTATAGGTAAAACCAATCAGAAACTCAAGGAGCATATATGAGATCATTTATCATATATAAAAAGGTGTCTTGAAACTAATGCTTTATATAAACATATTAAGGAAACAAGTAATACACGTTCCATTAAATGTGTCATATTGCAAGTGGTAAATGAACACATAAGAGGTGGTGATGTTAAAAATATGACAGAGAAAGAAGAAAATAAATGGATAATCAGGTTTAGGGTATAACAGTATCAAGGGCTGAATTAAATGTTTAGCATTAAACCTATACTGAAGAAACTACGTAATCAAGTTAAGTGAGTTTTCCTTTAAGATTACTTGGCTAGAATTGTTTAACTGTTTAACTGCTATTTTAATTATATGATTTTTTTATCATGTGATCTTAGTCATGTGTCCTTTTTATCATTGTGGTCTTCATAGGTTCATAGGTTCATAGGTTAGTTCTAGGAAAACTGCCCTTGTGGGCCATTTTAAGCATAGCCAGTTATCCCATGTCAGAATCAAAACCCTGCACCTTGTGTCTGTAAAGTAAACATCTTAACCATTATGCCAGTCTCCCACCTTAGTCATATCAACTTGTTTTAGGTATAAAAAAAGTGTTTTGTCCTATGTAGTCATTTTCCTGATGAAAGTGTTAAACTAGTGACGTTCTTATTAAATTTTGAATTTTAAGTTATACTGTTTGGCTGTTTTACTGCTTAATAATGGGAGTCTAAACATGAAAATGCACTGTCTGGAAGCATTACTTAACTTGGAAGATGCTGACATTTGTGCAGTCACTGAGACATGGTTCAAGGCTGCGGAGAACACCCTGGCCATGCAAGGCTACAACGCCTTCCACATGTTCGGACCTCAAAATAAGCATGAAAGAACGAAAGGAGGAGGTGTATCCATCTTCATTAAAACTAAGTATGCCGTGAGACTGGTTGAACAGTACAACTGTCTCAAACTACTCCATATTCAATTAACTATTGGAAAAATACCCTACCACATCACTGGTAGTCATAGGTCCCCCACCATGACCCAAGAAAAGCGCACCGCCTTCCTGGACTTACTAGAGTCATACACCATACAGCCCAATACCTTAGTCATGAGAGATCTCAACTATCCTTCCTTCGACTGGGTGACATACATGAGCATGAACATGCTTGCACAGAGGTTCCTAGATTTTGTCAATACAAATGCTCTAGAACAGATATCCTGCACCTCCACAAGGGGCTCAAATGTTTTAGACATAGTATGAACCAATATGGGGGGGGTCACTGCACTCCTCCCCTGTGTGATACCCTCCCTGGTAAGGTTGGACCATAAATCAGTCTTGTTCTGAGTAACAACTGAACCTGTCACCACCACAGCAGCAAAAAAACTGAAAAGTGCTACCAAAGCAAACTACAGCCTACTAAGTGATGGTATAAAACTTACATCACAGACAGCAATGACTCTTATGCAGAGGTGTGCACAAATGCCCTGTATAAACACTTAGGCAACTGTATATACTCGGCTGTATCTGACTGGATTAAAACCAGGTCCTCCTGAAAAAACAAGCCACCTTGGTGGACCTCAAGTATAAACAGGTTATATAACTTAGCCTTTCTTAGAAGCTACTACAGAGCTTGTTCTTGGGTACAAGCTCTCTACTGTATGTACTTGTCTCTGCCTTATAAATGTGTGTTCACTATTATCTTGTAAAAATGTTGTCAATGATATGATTACTAAGCTACTATGTAAATAACCTGTATTCCTATATTGTGTTCACTATTATCTTGTAAAAATGTTGTCAATGATATGATTACTAAGCTACTGTGTAAATAACTTGTATTCCTAGCCTTAGAAATGTACTGTATCTGAAATTGCTATAATCTTTAATGGAGCTTTTCTCCCCAGGCCTCTACTAAAAATGGACATATATCCAGTTGGACAACAAATGTAAAATAAAAATAAAAAATAAATAACAAAAGGAATAAACTGATGTCTAAGAACAAGAGGGAATTGACTCAGCATAGGAAGAATTCCCTCCACAGCTTGAACAAGCAAATCAGAAATCTTGTAAAGTCCTATAAAGCTAATCGCAAAGCTTAAATAGCATCTCTAACTAAGGATAATTATAAGGCATTCTTTAACTAAGTTCGAAATTTAAAAGGCAATGCCCAGCTTTTTGCTGAAATGGTAGTAGATGGTACCACTCATACTATATCGGAAGAAATTGCCAACCTGCTAGTTGACAGATTTGGCACAAACTTCATCCCCATGTCCCCACCAGCCATACCCCAAAGCATACATGAAAACAGCCCTCTGCCTAGCATCTCTAGAGATCAGGTCATATATGCATTCTCCAAGGCCAAAAACATGGCCTCAGTTGGACCCAATAAAATCCCAGTGTGCTCAATTAACAATCTAAAACAGGACCTAGCAGTCCCACTTGGAGTTCTCTTTAATCATAGCCTGAAAACTGGCTTTGTTCCAGCAGAGTGGAGAATAGCAACAGTAATCCCCTTGCTCAAAGAGAAACCATCAACTGATCCTGAGAACTATAGACCCATAAGTCTAACCAGCCTCTTCTGCAAGACTATGGAAAGAATCATCATAGACCTTATCAAGGATATAAGCGACCTTCAAACTCTAGACCCAACCCAGTTTGGCTTTGTTAAGGGTAGATCATGCTTATTAAACCTAGTAGACTTCTTTGAGAAAGTCACCAAAGCCCTGAATGAAGGTAAGACAGTGCATACTGCCTGTCTTGACCTAGCCAAGGCTTTTGACACAATCTCCTACTCAGGAAATATTGAGAAACTCTCCCAGCTGGGGAACTCTCTCTAGAATGCCTGCAGGAAATGGAGAACAAAGAATGTGCCCTCAGTTTAAAAGAAAATAAGCTAAGAGAAGAGTTGCTTGATTTAATAGAGATAGATAGATATATTAAGATCAATGAAAGAAATAGATTGCAGAAGGTCAGTAAAACCCCAAAAGTCAGAAGTTTGATAAAACAAATAAATACAGTAATTAGAACTGTTCATAAAGATCCATACGATATAACAGAAGTAAACAGGATATATTACTGTGCAGCTAAATTAATAACAGATAAAATTCTACCACAAGAACACAGGGTAGTGAAGGAGAGAAAGGGGAGAAATTGAATACCATCATGGAAGTATCGAATAGAGAAAACTATAAAGCAATTTAGAGAAAAAGTGTCATTGTTAGAAGAGCATAGAAGTAGGAATAGATCAACAAAAATACTCAGAAAGAGATGTGATAAAAGCAATGTGCAGTATTATAATGGATCAGGATCTATCATCTGTCTTGCACTATTGCAAATAATAAACTAAAAACCTCAGTACAGGCAGAAAAACTTAGAAGATACACAGAAAAATGTAAAGGAAAAGTACAAAATAAGCAATTTATTGATGACCCCAAAAAGGTCTATAGACAATTGGGAAACAGGGCAAAAGGAATTGAAAGACCATATAAAAAAGAAGAAATAGATGCATTTTGGAGAAATATCTATGAAGATCCCGTGGAACATAACAAAAATGCTAAATGGATAGAAGAAGTAAAAGAAAGAATAAGAAGTTCAAAGATATAGGATATGAAATTGGATGAGGTAACGGCCAGAGAGATTGAGATAAAGTTAAGAAAAGCCTCCAAATGGAAAACCCCAGGCCCAGATGAAGTACTTAACTTCTGCTTAAAAGTATTTTTATCTTTGCATGAAGATTTACCCATGATTAAGAACTATTTATATGTACACCCCAAACAGATACCAACCTGGTTAACAACAGAAAAAACAATGCTCCTACTTAAGAGTGAACCTGCAAGTTATCATAGAAATTATAGACAACTTGCCTTCCAATGACATACAGACTCTATAATGGAATTGAAGCTGACAAGAGTTTATATTCTTTTAGAAGAAAATTCAATCATGGCAATAGAACAAAAGGGTAATAAAAGAAAGTCATATGGAACAAAGGATCATCTGCTGCTAAATAAAGTCATAATGGAGAACTGTAAAAAGGGGAAGAATCTAAGTATGGCATGGCTTGACTACAAAAAAGCATTTGATATTATCCCAAATTCATGGATAAGAGAGTGCTTAAAATGCATAAGATACACCTTACACTGATCAATTACATTACAGTGACCATGAAACAGTGGCAAACCACTTTGAAATTAAGCCACAATAAAGGCAAATTATTATTCCAGGGAGAAAAATTCAAAGGGGGATGTTCCAGGGTGACTTCCTGTTACTGCTGCTATTCTGCCTTGCCCTTAACTCATTAAACTGTCTACTTAACAGCTTAGACCATGGCTATAATTTAGCTCCTAGAAAACTACAAAGTGTAAAGACTTCATATCTTCTCTTTGTCGATGATTTAAAACTGTATAGGTCATCAGATGAGGAACTGAAAGCACAATTGCAAGTAGTCAAAACTTTTTCAGATGATATAAGAATGTCATTTGGTCTTGATAAATGTGCAAAGCAACCTTTAAAGCAGGAAAACTGCAGCACCATCAGTTTGGGACAAGAATGTAATACAAAAGAACTTGAGCAAGGGGGAGTGTATACATATTTGGAAAGTGATGAAGGATCAACAATAAAACATGAACAAATGTGTATAAAAGTAAGGAATTTTATAAGACTTAAATTAATCCTGAAAACAACGTTGACATCTAGGAACAAAATTCACGCTATAAACCAATTTGCTCTTCCTGTCTTAACTTCCCAGTTTTGGAGTGATTGACTGGCCCCAGAATGGGTTGGATAGATTAGACAGGAAAATAAGAAAGATGCTTAATGCTCACCAAATGGTTTATAAAAAGTCAGGGAATACCAAGATTATATAGATTAGAATCAAACCTTTCCTTACCCCACTTGCTAGAACTGCAATTGCCCGTTCCCATCTGCTATCATCTCTTCTCTACGTTTCACCTCTATTCTCCAACTTAAACAAAACAGATCTTAATAAACTATCATCCTGCTATAACCACATTGCCAGATTTGCTACTGGCACAGCCTACCAGACACACCACTGTCACAACCTAAATCACCTAGGATAGCTTGAACTGCCAAGCCTACTGCAGTTCAACCAGCTAATAGTGGCACATAAAGTCCTTTACCAATCAAAAAATACATCTGCACTAAAAAATATTATCAGCCCCTACACCAGCACCCAGCCACTGCGATCATCCAGAAGACTCCTAGTTCAAACATACAAATCCAACTACTCAGCTGGGGACTCTCTGTTTAACAATTCTGTTAGAAAAACTTGGAACAGACTCCCAGCTGACTTGACCCTAGAACTTTCACTAACTCAATTCAAAAACAAACTCAAGAAATACTTCAAGACTCATTGGTTATGTCCTTGCACTAACCCCGACTAGTGACCTATCTATTTCTTAGGTGCCGTACCTTCAACTACTTCTAACTTTTTTTTACCACTCCATTTCAGGAAGGGTCAATTGTATAACTGCTGCTCAATGTGTCTTAAACCTGAATGTAATGTTATGTATATATAACTTTGTATATATAACTTTGAAAATAATGTTATGTTTTGTAAAGTGTTTTATAATAAGTTAGTACTATATGTGCTAAATGGTGGTATTGTTTATGATTATAATCTGCTTGAAACTAGCATTTACTAAATGTTCAATGTGTATTATTATCTTGGAGCTTTTCTCCCTGGACCTCCACTGAAAATGGACATATATCCCGGTCAACAAATGTAAAATAAATAAGTATATTTCCTGTTCCAAAGGAGGTATGGGCCTCCTTGAAATTGATTACATGTACAGATCTGCAATTGTGGGACTGCACACATATCTGCTGACCTTGTAAGACCCAAATGTAGTGAACGTTTTGAAACATGAGGAGAATAAATCTAAGATGACATCCCTGCTTAGTCTAGTAGAAGCATATTGGCATCAAGCAGGAATGGAAATCAAACCAGAAGTAGATAAAAATCAGGCAGCAACTGAATGTGCCAAAAAGCATAAGAAAGAATATAAAGTGAAGGATCAGATGAGAAGGCAACAAATGTGGAAAATGCATAAATATAGTTGCAAGTATAGAAATCTTCTGGAAGAACCTGATGTAGATCAGAATTGAACACAGGAATGGTTAAGAACAGGCAAATTCAAACCAAAAGATGAAAGGTTAATATTGGTGGGCCAAGATAGTGGGCTATGTACACATTGGTTTACAAAGTCATTGAAAATGTGGAAGAAACAGACAAATGTAGGTTTTGTAAAACAGAATTGGAAACAGTTGAACACCTCATTGCTGGTTGTGACATACTAATGGCAGAAGGACTGCATACTGAAAGGCATAATTATGTGGCAAGACTGTTGCACTGGGAATTGTGCAAACATTATGGTACTGAAGTGGCTGAAAAACATTGGAAACATGAGCCACAAAGCATCACAGAAAATGATGAAGTCTACATCACATGGGATCACCCATTAGCAACAGTTCAAAAGATAGATGCAATAAAACCAGATTTAGTGATCCATGAAAAGAAGATAAAAGTAGCATTGATCACTGAAATGGCTACACCCAGTGACTACAGTGTCTTGCATACAGAGAGACACAAAATTATAAAATATCAAGATTTGTAGGCAGAAATGAGAGCAATGTTGAAGAAAGATACCCAGACAATTTCAATAGTAGTAGGAGCAATGGGTCTTATAAAAAAGAATCTACAATCATATTTAGATATGTTACCAGTACATGTAACTCCATATGAATTGCAGGAGTCATTACTGGGCACATTGTGGGTACTGCAAAGAGCACTTCTGGCTGACATCAAAGTTTGAAACAACACTAATTTCATGAATTTTAATCGTACTTTGATTAAGGAATGGGGCCCATTCCAATCATGGTATTAGAAACCCAAAAGATTTGGAGAAATTAAAAACCTGGGGATTAACCCTTATGTCACTAGGTGGGTAGCCAATTGGCTCACAGACAGAACACATACTGTCAAAGTTGGTGACTGCACCTCCACCAGTAGACCCATCACCAGTGGCATACCACAAGGATCTGTGTAAGGTCCTTTACTGTTTGGAATGCATTTCTCAGAAGTCCAGGCTAAGTTAGACAGCCTTGGGCTTACCAAGTTCACTGATGATTGCAAACTGGGTGCAATCATTGAGTCCCGCAATGATGTTAACATATTATAGGAGTGGTTAACACAGATAAATGACTGGTGCTAAAGCTATTGTCTAAACCTAAACCCAAAAAAGTGCATTATTTTCCCCTTTGGTAAAGCATAATTCCCTGCTAATTACAATATTTACAGCACCCCCTCAAGTTCAAACCCAGTGGTGCGAGAACTGGGAATATGGGTAGATAGCAATCTGAACTTTGACCACCAAGTTTCCACAGTAGTAAGGAAAGTCTTCTACATTGCACATCTCATAAGTAAGGGCATTGCAGCGAGGTATAAGGATGTTATAATTCCATTGTACTCGACCCTCATCAGAGCATTAATAGAGTGCAATGCTCCCTTCTGTATGTACATCACCAGACACCTACAGCAGCTGGAAAGACCACAGAAGTTTCTCACCAAGAAAATACAGGGTCTCCAAACCATGACTTACATGGACAGTCTGAAAGCCCTGTCACTGTACTCTGTATCATATAGGCTACTGAGAGGTGACTTGTGCCAGGCCTACAGGGCAGTCTCAGACCTTGCCATCATGGATATGCTGCACATCTGCAAGTCAAATGGCATGAGAGTCACTTGGTCTAGGGATCTTAACCTAGCCTGTGACATCAACAGAACACGCTGGAGAGACAGATATGTCTTCCAGAGAGTGCCGCTACTCTGGAATAAACTTCCAATCCACTTGGAGCAGAGCTCCTCACTAACCCTATTCAAGTGCAACCTGGACAAATGGATGGGAGAATGCAAATTCACCTTGGGGGTGGCATCCATGTTCCTCATGGACAGGGGTAGTCGGTGTTTATCACTGACTCACTCTGTGAATTACATCATCTAACCAAGGACAATTGAGACAATTCAGGATTAACATGGCTAGACTTGTAAGGGCTTTAGGGCCACTAGCCCAGTAACCTTCTATGAACCTATGAACCTATAATGATATGTCCCAGTACTTAAAATTCAGATGCCAGTTCAAACAATTCCTTTTCAAACAAAACAAATGTAGGTGCTGCAATGTAGAATATATTGCCTAAAAAACTGTAAATCTGTACCCCCTCTCTGACTTTTAGTCTTTTTGCGATATTACTATGCTCTGAGGTAAATGGGACATATGCATGCAGTATAACTATGTAACTTGTCAATTCATTAGTCTCAGATTTTACTTTCATAATAAATACTCTCAACATAAATTCTATTACTCTGTTCAAATATAATGGCCTTTATTTTTTCTTTATTTAAGAATCAATGCAAACTTATAACCTTTGTGATGAACATGTAGTTTGTATACTCTATACATGCTGTTACCATGTTGTATGTCTTTAATTATTATTTTGTACTTTTTGTGTTCCATGTAGTTTGTATACTGTGTATATGTTGTTACTGTGTTGTATGTCTTTAATTCTCATTTTGTACTTTTTGTATTCCATGTAGTTTGTATACTCTAAACATGCTGTTACCGTGTTGTATATCTTTAATTCTTATTTTGTAATTTTGTGATCCTCTGTCATTGTACTGTACAACCTGGGCTGGGCCAAGACTGGTCATTTTTGATCATTGTTCTATCCTGGTAAACAAAGATAAACACATAAATAAATAAATATATAAAATACCTGTATGTTTTTGCTAAAAAGGTTGCTTAGTGACTTAGTAATTGTTATCATAGCTAATAGGAGAGTTTTTAGGAGTAGGATTGCTACAGTTTGCTTATGGAACAGGATATGGGTAAATTAATTTTTTTTTGCTATGCTTCAAGAGTTGCTTTCAGATGATAAATGGTTATTCATATAAGATGAATGGACTTCATTTAAAGTCCAAAAGAGTATAACCTGCAATTCTCACTAATAAACAAACTGCACTTTGAGATCATAACTACAGTATATGGTAGAGTGCATTGTTATATATAAATGGCACTTACTCTGCTGGTTTGATATCAGTTTCCAGTCACTTATTCCTAATTAATATATTCCTCAGAAGTAAAAAGAAGAAAACACAATCTGACTTGTATTTAAAACACTGAAAAAGAACCATAAAACAGTGGAACAGTGGTGTACATTAAACTCACAAAATCGTTCAATGAATAACGGTGCAAAACAGTCTTTGCAGGAGGTGGAAGGACTGCGTCATACTGATGACGTAAGCATACTGCATTGCAGCTAAGATAAGAATAAACAGAAAACGATCATTCTCTGTATACAATATCTTCACAAAGTTTAATAAGTGCGTGGAGCCATTTTCCACTTTTAGCTTTCTCTACAGTTATAAAAGAAATAGAGTATGACCATATTGTATTCAATGCTGTGCTGTTATTTATTTACTGATCAGCAAACTAGTAAGCTGTGTGTAAACATAGGATATTAGGTTACTACTATGCTAACAACCACTGGGGCCCTTACCAGCCTAGCTACATACCCTAAACTCATTTGGATCCTGAGTATCATGGGCATCTTTACAGGGGGGGGTATGTTAGTAGGGAGGTAAGCAAGGGATTTCTAGGGTGCATGTTAGGATACCATTTTTCTTATTAATGGCCTCTTGTCCGTTAGTGACATGGGGGCAGACCGGGGGTAAATTTACAATTTTCTATCCAGTTGTTAAGGTTTCATTTGAATAGGGTCACCATTGAACTCTGTTTTACATTGATGTGAAGCATATTCCATAGCGCAGGGATTCTTTGAGGCACATATCTGTCTCTCTAGTATGTTTTGTTTATGTCATAAACGAAGTTCAGATCCCTAGATCTAGTGTTTCTGGTGCTGTTTGTTTTGCACATGTTCAACAGATTGGTCTGAGGAAGCTTTGTAAGCCAGGCAAAAATCCCCTCTCAGCAGCCTGGAGGAGACTAGATACAGAGACAGAGGCTTTAGATGAACAGTGTAGGACAGAGTATACATGGCCTGAATTCTTCTGGTAAGAAACCTTTGTGGGCATTGCAAGTGTCTGGTTAGGTACATACCAAACGGGGCACTGTACTCAATGACAGGTCTGATAAGGGCTGAGTAGAGTGGTATATACTATAACTTATGCTATAACTTCCTTGGACTTCGGTACCATACCCTTACCTATTACTTGGATGTCAATGACTAGTTTTCTTAGTATCTTAGCTATATGATGGTCAAAGGCCAGACTGCTGCCTACTGGGTCAACTCTCAGGGATGTTTTATCGATGGAGTAATTAACTTGAATTGACAGTTTCCCAAAGGGCATTATAATGCATTTTTTGCCATTGAGTTTTAGGCCATGGCTTTGGCACCAACCAATTGTCAGTGTTAAACCCTCTTGCAAGATGTTGGTTTCTTGGAAGGAAGCTATAATAGCTCCCAATTTACAGTAATCTGTGAACTTGGTGATCTAGAGGCCTTGAATATTAGCCTTGACGTCCGAGAAGTAGATGCCAAACAGGAATGAGCCCACTACAGAGCCTTGGGGTACTCCGATGGTGACTGGCCTATTGATGGAGGTGGTCTCACGGATCCTGACTTCTTGTGTCCTGTCTATGAGCCTACAATTCAGGGAGTTATGTAGGGATTTTTGCCTGAGCTGAGAGAGTTTGTCAGCAATGCCAAAGTGGGATATTGTATCGAATGACTTAGCCTGGTCAAATGCACTGTTTTACCTCATCTGTTACCTTGATGACCCTGTCAAAGATGTCTACCAGGTCATACCTCTCAATCTCTTAGAGCAAGAAATCTGGGCAAAGACATAAATAAAAGTGTGACAGAGGCCCATAACTAGGGTGAATTTTTAAATATTGCACCTACAAATGTGGAAAATTGATAGAATAACAGGTTTTGCATTAGCATGAATATTCTGAAGGCTAAGAAATCTGAAACTCAAATGTCTGCCATTATTTTTTAACTTCAGTCTTATTTAACACTAATTTGCCAGAAAAACACAATTTTGTGAAAAATGGACCAGAAATATGAGGCAAAAATCTGGACAATCTGCTGAAATCTGTACAGTTGAGAGGTATGTACCAGGTAAGGGAAGCATGACCTTTGCTTAACAAAACCAAATTGGGATGAGTGCAATGTCTGTAGGTTGCCAATGTCCTCAGTTATCATTTCCACAATAATTCATTCTATGGTTTTGCATATCAGGCTTGTTAGACTGATGGTTCTGTAATTCCTTGGGTCGGATGAAGATTTGCTCTTGTGGAGAGGAATGACAGTTGCAGTTCTTCATTCACTTGGAATGCAGCCTATTTTTAAGTTGTAGTTGAGGAGTGTCTGAAGTGGTCCTGATAGGTTATGTTTTAGACTGCTCAGCAAGTAACTGGGGGTGTTGCTGGAACCCATAGAGGCGGTGTTCTTGGCTTTAGTGACTGCTGTCAGCACTTGGTCCCTGTTAATAGCTGGGGGAAGTATGTTGGAAGGGATTTCACCTGGTGGAGCTGGAGTGGGGGGGGGGGGTGAAATTTGAGCTCAATTTATCAGTCAGTAAATTTGCTATGTCACCCTGATCAGTAAAGGTGGTACTGTTCACCACCAGTTCAGCACACTAATGTATGTTTACCACCAGTTCAGCACACTGATGTATGTTCACCACCAGTTCAGCACAGTGATGTATGTTACCATTAAGATTCCTGATATAGCTGAAGAAGGCTTTGAGACTGCCCTTAATCTAGGAGTCTATCCTGACCTTGTAGCTGGCCTTGTTAGACTTAATTAAACATCTTAGTTTATTGCTTAGCTGTATAAGGGAGCTGCTCTTCCTGATTCTTGCTATGAGTTTTCTTCTTTTACTATATACCCTGTTTAGGTGAGGATTGCACCAGTGGGGTTTATTTTTAGTGTTTGCTTGGGGTTACTTCTGTTAGGTATGGCAGCCTCAATGCAGCCTTTCACATATTTTTTATAGGGATTCTGTGAATAATTACACATAGGTAGCTATGGTCTCAGAGTTAGGGGAGCCTTGAATTTTGACAAACTGTCACTTAATAGGATGTAGTTTGCCTTAGAATAGTTCCTAACTGTTACTAGTTTAACTGGATTTTCTGTGTTAATTTTTACTTCAATGGAGACAGCTTTAAGATCCAATCTCACTAGTGATGACGTGACACCACAGGGTTGGGACGGTGTAGTGTTCTTCCTTGATGGTGAATACCATCCTCTGGTTGGAGCACGACTATCTATTCCATGGTGTTCGTGAGTCCAGGAAACATTGTGCCTGTGAGTTTGAGGCAGTGTAAGTTTCCCAGTCTAGAGAGAGGAAATTAAACTCACATATAAATAGGGTGCTTGGTTGGGTGGTGAGTACCTCTAGAAGATTTAGGTAAGAGTTGTGAGACTTTGGGGGCATATATGGTGACCTGTAGCTAGTCATGATAAGGTGGGGAACCTTATCTATGGAGACTTGCTTGTGGATGATCTCCATGGTATCATCCTGTTTAACCAAACTTCAGGTATGTTTGTTGCTAACGTAGATTGAGACATCTCTGCCTTTGGCCCCAGTCTGTGCTGTTGTTGGACTAAATGTATGGAAAGCACTGTAGCATTGCACTGCTGGAGCACTTTCTATGTCTTTAAATAGAGTTTCTGTCACAGTAGAGGTTTCTACATTCTCCAAAGTCAAGAGTGCTTGAAGGGTTTGAAGTTTTCTGCTTAGGCTCTTAGCACTGAACAGTGGCACCTTAAAGCTGCTTGGAGACTTTTGTAGTATGTTGGTTGTTTTGTCTTTTTGGGATTGCTTAAAAAGGCTCTAAGGGGATGGATCAAGTTTTAGCCAATACACAAAAGCCTAGGGGGGACAGGTGCAGCCCATACTTGGCAAAGCAACATGGTCTGTTGACCATGTCCTCCCATGCTGACAGATACTGGATCCCCCCGAAGTGACACCAGAAACTTAGCCAATAATTAAAATCAATAATTTTATGTTCATACTGTGGCATCATCATTGGTGAAGGTAGAATGTTGCTCAATGATAGGCTAGTATCTATGACACAAATTCTGAGATATCAATTGTCTATTTTTATATAGTCCAATAAGGTACATCTCAGGTCATGTACACCCACATGGACTAAGAATCATATTGGTACCTGGGGTGCAGTGACCTGAGTGCATGTTTGATATTGTGGAGCCGGTGTTCAGATAGGTAAATAACTGCTATCTTCTCCTTGTCTAACCTGGTGAGCAGGACATCTGTGTGTGACATAATGGATTCTCCAATGTCAAAAAATGTAAAGTATATGCTTGCCTTATGGGCTTTGTTCTTGGGAGACCATTGGGTGTAGGCTTATGTGAGATGTTTGATGTTTCTTTTGGTGTTGGTTTTAGTGATTGCTGAAGAGCAGTGGTGCTGTTAGGTGGCTTTGGAAATCTTTGAGATTTGCAAAGTTTTCTTTTAAGTGCTTCAGCATAAAACAATCTGTGTGTAAGGGATGTTGTGTGGATATTCTTGGCAACCTTGTTTGTATGCAAGATTTTTGCCTCCAAGGAAATTGTGCATTTACATCTCTTACATATTATGTTATTTTCTTTAATGATTAACCAGTTGTCTGAGAACATGAGACAATTGCTATATTGCCTTAGGATGCTGAAATCTACCAAGCTAGTGACAAAGACATTAGGAAATTGCATAGCCCTGTAATAAGGTGAGATTTTTAGGATTAAGGATTTGATTTTAACAGGGGTCTCCTAGGGTAGTTCTTGTTGTTAAAGGCAAGCTGTTACATAGTACTAGATTGTGGTGGTGCTATTCTATATGCAGACTAGTTTCTGGGGTTAAGGGCAAGATATACAGTGCTAGAACATGGTAAAGCTAGTCATTGCACAAGGTAGCAGCTCTAAGCTTAATTCCACACAATATCACACTGTTTAACAGGTTTCTGATCTAATCCTAACTTTATAGAAAAAATTTACTGTCTAGGCGTTTGCTACATGATGTGGTAGGAATTTATAGCCGAGAAGAAAAGCTTAAAAAATGTCCCCTATGCCCACTAGGCAATAAACAATCACACTTTCAGCTCCCTGGAGTGCTTTCTAACTCAGGGAGACCAGGTAAACACCTTCTGCCACAAGACAGATGATCTTGGAATTTCTTAATATAAAAGCTCAGATATTTATGAGATGAATGCTCTTGTCATGAATAAAGAGAAAACTAAACTGTATGGAAAATATACATATAATACAAAAGGTGTGGTATACTGTGCTATCTGCGTGACCTGTTCCTGTTTCTATATAAGAAAACCAGAAAGGAAATTAAAGAATAGGATTTATGAACATTTTAGGGATATAGAGATAAGGCAAGAGACACGTGCATTATTCAAACACCTTTTTGAAAAGCCTGGACATGTTTTTTAAAAGGGGAGGAACATAGACACTTCTTTTAGAAAAACATGAGTTGATCTGGCAAATGCATTTGAATGCAATGCATTGACCTGGTCTTAATGAGCATGTCTCTATTGCAAGTATTTTAAAATTAAAAGCATTAAAAATATGATTTTATAATTTTAAACAAAGGAGAAAGGAATAATTGAATGTTAGGAATGCTATGGATTATATAAGGATTATACGTAAATAAGAAGGGGGTGTGTCAATAGAAAAGGTTGATTATGATTGGCTGAAGATGTGTGTGTGTGTGTGTGTGTGTGTGTGTGTGTGTGTGTGTGTGTGTGTGTGTGTGTCTGTGTCTGTGTGTATGTGTGTGTTCAACTGATTGCAAATGTAAATTAGATAGGATATAAAAACGTTTTTGTTGCAATGATGATTAATGAAGTTTCTTAAAGCTCGACCAATTGGATGAATGAGGTTTTGGTGTGTAGCAACTAATTGGTATACACTATGTAATGTGAATAGTAATAACTTTGAACTAGGTCTGATGAAGTGCTAACATACGGCATGAAAGTGCTTACCTTTTTATATTCGAGCTATTTTGTTGTATTAATAAAGTGTATGCTTTTTATCGGATCCTTCTGCTGGATTTCATTTTACGTTATTGTTGTGGTTGTTTTGGGATTCTACTGCATGTTTTATTCATTTAGATTCAAAAAGGTTACCACAAAGTGTAGACTATGTCTGTACTTAGTATAATCTTTCTGAGTGAATAGACAGCCCACAAAAATGTTTTAGAGATGCTCTGGAAAACAGATTGTATACACTTAAGAGTAGGCATTTGTGAATCCAGCCCAATGTGGGGTTCATGGCTTAGGCTGCTACAAGGCCTGTGTCAGAATCCACTTAAATAGCCTTGGTGCATGGGGTCCTCAGCTTTCCCCCAGAAGCTCTGAATGTTTGGGTATTCTGTGATGCATTTTATTACTTTTCTTTTTTGAGATGTGACTGGTTAAGTTGAGCCAGTGACAAGAAGGTCAGTTACTCTCATACAGGCAACCTAGACAGTTGCATCTATTTACAATTCAGACATTTGATTGTGATAAAAGGATGTGGCTGTGTAAGACATTTGTCCTTTGCTCTAAACAAACAATTGCCAAACATCAAAATATTCCAAGTTGCTTGACACAAATCGTATTAGTCTTACAAAGTCAAAGTAATAAGTAAACAACTGCATTCAGCTAGTCATTTTCTTGCACAGATAGTCAGCGATTATAACTACTCTATGCAGTTCAGGTGCCCAGTTAAGTGGTCCATCTTACCTCTCAAAAATGCACAGCAGTCCTGTAAAGCCAGGTAGTGACTGTTTACACTGAGAAAATGACAAGAGGTTCACTTATTTTCATCTAGCCAACCCCTACCCAGCAGTTATAGCCACCTCTGTGTACAATTCAAACATCTGAGGACTTCACCTTTGCTCCACATATACAGTTGTCACACATTAAAGAATTCTAAGTTGCTTCACACAAAGCCAGAATAATGAGAAAACAGCAAAATGCATGATTTTCAGATAAATCACATATGATTACTGTCAATGATGCCAGACAATAGAACTTTATGAATCTTATTGCTTAGAAAATGCATAACGATAGAAAACCTGCTGCTCTATTAACTTTTTAAGTAAACATTTCCTAATTTGGGGCCTTTGGCCCCCTGCTTCATTTTCACTTCTGTCCTAATCTTCACAAAGCAAATAACATATTGCCAGAAATATCTGGGTGATTGACATCTTTAAAAAATACTAGTAATGATAATGCGTACTTTACCACTGCTGTCTTCACATCATGCCATTCTTCTAAGCAGTCCAGAAATTTGTTGAATGTCCCTGACGTTGTCGTATATTTTTGAACAGTGCCCTGTAAAAATTTAGATTTCCTGGTAAACTGCTGAGTAATACAGTCAGTTAGTAAAGCCAGACATTAGATATTCGTACTTCTTAGTTTGCTATGTTGATGTAAAAACTCTCCCAGAATAAAGTAAAATTGTGAGGTATATGCTTCATGCATACATATAAACATTACAAGGTCTCTGTCCCATGACCTTGCAGTGTTCAAGTCTAACTTGACATGACCTGAAAGGTGACGTCAGCTGGAGCCCCCCTCCACGGGCACATGATGTATCGTGAGCTCAATTTTCTTTTAGCAAGGGCACTTTATTTCATTTTTAGAGCAAAGAAATGCCATATTTCATTTAAAAAATGTGGTAATTGAGTGCCTTAGAAAAGATAGCTGCCTAGTTGACCTATGCGTAAGACTGGCCTTGATTGCAGAAAAAATTAGATAATGGTCTCAGAATATAAAAAGGTCACCATTCACAACAGGGCTTTAATGTATAGTCATCACCCACAGAATAATGAGACCACCTAATCTGTAAAGAAATCATGGCCTGGAGATTGAAATCACCCCTGAGAGCCATCACCCCCTCCCCAACTAACCATGGAGAGAGATACTAAACTCATCAAAGATGAAGCAAATAACTGATGCAGGAGTTATTTTCTAGAATTATAAGTTAGGGCTGGATAAAAATCAGGACAGCAAGAGTCACATCTAGAATATAAGGGACCTATGAACCTATGAACAGGCCTAACAATGTGCATGTCTTGTTTCCAGGAGAAGAATTGTGGAAAGCCTAGTGCATAAATATATATACTACTAAAACACTTGCTCAGATAAATTTTAGAAATGTACTGGTTTATGGACCATTTCATTATAATACCAGTTGTGTACATTTCAGTTAGCAGTTCTGCTGTCATTTAAATGGCAGCAGTGTTCTATGTCAGCAGTCTGTACAATAAAGTGTGCCATATAGAAAATGTGTTTGCATAGCAACCAAACATGAATAAGAATGCAGGTATGTTTAATTTAACTGTATGCTGATGACAGAAAAGAATATTTTCACATTTAGTCAGCCTAAGTTAAATTTAAAGCCATTGTCAACTTTTATGGACTTCAGCAGCACATACATATAGATTCTAGTTGTCTACTGATGTACTATGTTCTTCATCTGAAAATATGTTGTAAGTAATTGCTATGTTAAATTGTTAATCGCTATGTAATCCAATGTAACTACTGTCTGTTTATTTTAACTGTGGAGCTTTTCTCCACGGGCCTCCGCTGAAAATGGACCTACGTCCAGTCGGACACTCCCGGTCAACAAATGTAAATAAATAAATAAATAAATAAATAATACACCAGTTTTCTTTGCATGTGAAATTGATATAAACATATATAAACAAGACTATCATACTTAATTAAGGGAACAGTATCTTTACAGATCATTTAACATTAATCATATTCAATGAAATTGTCTGATTACTATATAAAATGTATGCCTGAGAGTTGCAAAGCAATCCACAGTTAATTGTAGTTTGGCTCATGTGAAACAAAATACTGAGGGATAAACATACACCAAAATGAAAAAAAAAAAAAAATATATATATATATATATATATATATATATATATATATATATATATATATATATATATATATATTTTAGCGGCTTGCCTTTTTTGTTATCTTTAAATTTGCTTGAACTGGGCTGTCATACTAATTGGATTTTCTCTTACAGCCAAATCATCTTCATCATATAGCACAATAAATGTCCCCAGTACATTTCATCAGACAGGTGAATCATCTTCTGTGGTACTGTCTCTCTATTCACTTACAGTGGGATCATTGTGATTTCCTACTTTCTTTGAATATCTCTGACAAGATAACCTGTTTAACCTGTTCACTAGTCTCTCTGATTTTGCCAGTGGCCATTTTGTAAGCAACATTTTAAAGTGTTTTTCCATGTTAAGCTTGAAAAGAAAACTAAGGTAGATGCTGCTAGATCTCAAAGTTGTAGCTCCAGGCCATTATGTTTGGCCAAAGTATAAAATTATGGTACTTAAAGGGTTTATCCTACAGTCCATACCAAGGTTTAAGACGTTTTATTGTTCCTGTAGCTGCTGGATTACTACATTCAGAAAAAAATACATAATTCCCTTGTTTTCTTAAGACTGCAAATACTTAAGCGAAACTGATATTATCATGCACACTGACTTGACCCCAACCAAAAAGTAAATATGTGACATTACAGATGGCCTTAGAAACAAAGAAGAAAATAATCTGAAATAAAAAAAAAACAGCAACATTGTGTGTAGAGAAAATGCAGAATCTGGAAATTATAGGAAAGAATGTAAAGCATTTATCTCTGTATGTTGACTTCATAGGTTTGGACTAATAAGAAGAAAAGCAGTTTATGTGGGAAAAAAATTGACATATAGATGGACATGGCCTTTGATGTTGTGACCGAAACGTCCAAAATATACCATATAACAGTTTTTTGATGTAAGAAATCATTAGTCCTCCAAGCCATTCTTTCATTTATCACTATCACATTTCTACTCCTAAACAGAATGGTGTAAAAAAAACAGCTAGAGCTCTGAAAAAAAATCTGATACATTCCTCAACTGTCCTTGATTATGCCTCACAGTTTCACAGTGTTACTATTAAAGCAGCTATTTTCTGATACAAAAGAGCATTATAAACAACAAAGCCAGTCTTTGTTGCAAACTTCTTATTCTTCAAAAAATTCAAAAAATGTATGCTAATACAAGTGCTTCATCAACTTTTTTATTTTAAATGAACACTGCTAATATTTAAAAACATGTCCTTGATATAAAATCTCTGTTCAGCATTATTTCCATCATAATAATAATTATCATAAGAAAGGCAAAGCTAGGTACTAAGTGCATTTATAAATGACAGACGATAAATATAACCTTCAAAGCTCACTATAATTAAATTTTACCTTAAAATCACCTAAAGACAACACATTATTCATTAAGTT